>NC_053490.1:66432713-66740213 GCF_905171775.1 Rana temporaria
GACCGGAATGTATCCATTCCGGTCGGTAGGTTTAAAATACGTCTTGAATTCCAATCTGTCATGGGTGGTGGTGATCTCCAGATCCAGGAAATGAATTGAAGTGGGACTGGCCTCATAAGACAATACGATCCCCCGGTCGTTATCATTCAGCTGGATCATAAAAGCATCTAGAGATTCCCTATCACCCTTCCAGAGGAAGAGGACGTCGTCTATATACCTGGCCCATAAGAGAAGCTCAGGTCTCCTGAAAGCATAGACGACGTCCTCTTCCCACTGGGCCATGAATAAATTGGCTAGGCTGGGGGCATATTTAGCCCCCATCGCCACGCCCCTAATTTGAGAATAGAAAACCCCTTGGAACCAAAAATAATTGTGCTTAGTAGCAAATAACAGAAGTTCCATAATAAAATTTCTCTGCAGAATAGAAAGCAGGGAGTTTCTAGTCAAAAAAGACTCGACAGCAGCCAACCCCAAATGATGTGGTATGCATGTGTACAATGCTGCCACATCAGCAGTGACCAATAGGATGTCACCCTGATGTCGAATCTTTTCCAATAGTCTGATCGTGTCTCCTGTGTCTTTAAGATACGAGGGAACTAGCTTTACTAGAGGTTGGAGATAGTGGTCTATATATTTTCCTATTCTCGAAGTCACAGAATCGATCCCACTGACGATGGGTCGTCCAGGGGGATTGGTCGGATTCTTATGAACCTTCGGCAGGTAATATATAATGGGGACTTTCGGAGCCAATGGTACCAAAAAATCCAATTCTTTCTTATTGAGGATATTTAAAGAAGAACCCTCCTTGACAATATCTACCAAAAGTTTCTTATATTTGGTAGTGGGGTCATTAGGCAAGATGGCGTAAGTTGTCCTATCTTCACAGTATAAGTCATGCTGTCTCTTGCTGAACTATAAAGTGTTGCAGAATATTAGCTCCGACTAATATGATATATGCATTATGTTGAGATTTACTGTATGTGCTGCATGTGATATCGGTATTTTATGCATATTAGATTGGAGATTTATTGTGTTTTTTATTTATTTATATGTTTGTTACAATGCATACTTGTTACATCATATCCTGTCTCTTGGCACCACCCTGTTGGGGGAGGGCCTTGTAACCACTATGTGTATTTAAGCAAGCAATGTGGGGGTGCATCTTTATGCCCCTGTTGAAGGCTTACTGAGCCGAAACGCGTCGGGTATTGCCTTTGAGCACCCCACATTGCTACCCCTGTACGTGATCACTTTTATTTTTGTCATTTTTATGACTTTTATAAATAAACCTATTGGTTTTAATTGACCTGCACCATTGGAGTTCTTTTTTCCTTTTCTATCATCCACCCCATGGCTTCATTTGGAGCTCTAACTACGTCCTCTGCCTGCATTTCCTGATCGATGGTCCAAAGATCGTATTCAGAGCCTGTGGCATTGACGCAAATACATCATTCAAGCACTGCTGGTTCCTGTTGTCCATTCCATTGGAGTTCCAGCCCTGCATATGATCCAAGTCCGGTTTCTAGTGGTCCCGGCTTCC
Organism: Rana temporaria; assembly: GCF_905171775.1. Lineage (NCBI taxonomy): Eukaryota > Metazoa > Chordata > Amphibia > Anura > Ranidae > Rana > Rana temporaria. The sequence continues at coordinate 66,434,254 of NC_053490.1, forward strand.
AAAGACCACAATGTCTGGCTGACTCTTTGCTGTAAGGTAGTAGAGTCCAACACCATCTGGTAAGCGTGTTTTACCCATTTCATACTTTGATGTGATTGTGATCTTCACGGGGTTCTACAGACAACTTGCACACCTGTTGCATCTTAATCACTGGATTGCAGCTCACCTGTTTTCCTGCTTCAATCACTCCATCTGATGTTCACTCATCTTTATAATATAGACTTTGATACATTTATATTTTTTGTTTTACATTGAGCATTGTTTTAGTCACTTTCATTCATGCCAATTGTTTATATTTATGCTCTTATATTATGAGAGTTGTTACCTCACTTGGTACTATATAATTTTGAGTTTGTTAGCGCTACATTTTTGTTTATTATCGCGCTGTAGAGAAAAACAATGGAAGTGAATGGGAGCAGTGTTAATACACACGACTCAAGGCGATCCGACTTCAGAAAAGGTTCCTGTACTACTTCAATCCGACTTGTAGGCGATTTGTACCCATTGATTTCAATGGAAGTCGCCTCAGAAGTCGGATCACTGTCTTAACTGAAGCGACTTTCCAGGAAGATAACATACATTTCTCAGGCAAACCTCTCCTGCCCCCCTCCCTCCCCTCCCTCTCCCAGAGCTGATTGTTGTTTTATTGGCCACTGGAAAGTCTCCTGTTCTAGAGACGACTTCAAGTCGTGTTGTAAATCGCCCCAGATCGCCCTGTGGTTCATGTTCAAGTCGTGTTGGAGTCGCCTCTGAAAGTCGCGCTGGAAGTCGTGTCGCCCTAGTGTGAACCGACTCTTAGTGAACTTCTCTCCTTTTTATCTGCTTTCAGGTGTGATTTTTATATTGCCCACACCTGTTACTTGCCCCAGGTGAGTTTAAAGGCGCATCACATGCTTGAAACATTTTTATTTATCCACAATTTTGAAAGGGTGCCAAGAATTTTGACCAGCCCATTTTTGGAGTTGTGTGTGACATTATGTCCAATTTGCTTTTTTTTCTCCTTTTTTTTGTTTTGTTCCAATACACACACAAAGGGAATTAACATGTGTATAGCAAAACATGTGTTACTGCAATACTTTTCTGTGAGAAATACTTGATGTTCTGGAAAAATTCCTGGGGTGCCTACAATTTCGAGCATGACTAAGTACGAGTTCACCCGATAAGCAGAATAGGTAATGTTTTTGCACTTATTGAACAGAAGTAACAAAGAGCTTTTAATATACAGTATTATTTAACAGACCAAAAGAAAGAATATAAAAGAAGTCGTTCATTGTTGGGGTTTACATACACTTCAAATACCAAGTGGGACAGTACTTGGTCTTATGGGGCAATTCACTATAAACACAGTGGTTTAAAAGAAAGAAAAAATCAAGTTAAAAAATGTGCCTGTGCTGTACATAATAAAAACGTAAATTTTACATATCTCAAAAAAAAAAAAAAAAAAGACATCAGATGACTGTTGCATAAAACTGGAGAAAAAGATGGGCAGCAAAGTGGCTTAGTGGGTAGCACTTCAGCCCTGAAGAAGTGTCTTAGCCAGGACACTACCAGCATAGAATTGATATGTTCTCCCTGTGCATGTGTATTTTTCAGTCCGGGTACTGTGGTGTCCACCCAAAAACACGCTGGTGAGTTAATTGGTTGCTGTTTAAAATCAGCCATAGTGTGTATGTATGTGGGATATTGACCTTAGGATTTCAAACTCCTTAAGGACAGGCACTGATATGAATGCACTGCATAAATTGAGTTATATACTGTAATTATATTGATATTTATTACTGGTAATGTACATAACAGCCTAACTATGGTTCAGTGCAGTCGTACAGTATTCACAGCGCTTCACTTATTCCACATTTTGTTATTTTACAGCCTTAATCCAAAATGGATTAAATTCATTATTTTCCTCAAAATCCTACAAACAATACTCCATAATGACAACATGAAAGAAACTTGTTTGAAATCTTTCCAAATTTATTAAAAATAAAAAAATGAAAAAAGATCCCATGTACATAAGTATTCACAGCCTTTGCTCAATACTTTGTTAAGCACCTTTGGCACTAATTACAGCCTCAAGTCTTTTTGAGTATGATGATACAAGCTTGGCACACCTATTTTTGGGCAGTTTCTGCCATTCTTCTTTGCAGGACCTCTCAAGCTCCATGGGGATCGTTGGTGCACAGCCATTTTTAGCTCTCTCCAGAGATGTTCAATCGGGTTCAAGTCTGGGCTCTGGCTGGGCCACTGAGGGTTATCCTGTAGCCACTCCTTTGTTATCTTGACTGTGTGCTTAGGGTCATTGTCCTGTTGGAAGATGATCCTTTCGCTCCAGTCTAAAGTCCAGAGCAGATTTTCATCAAGGATGTCCCTGTACATTACTGCATTCCCCTTTCCCTCGATCCTGACTAGTCTCCCAGTTCCTGCCACTGAAAAACATCCCCACAGCATGATGCTGCCACCACCATGCTTCACTGTAGGGATGGTATTGGCCAGGTGATGAACGATGTGAGTGTGGATGAGGGTGCTAGGTTGGTTGGATACCTGCCGTGATTTCACAGTGGGTACTTGTGAATATGATTCACCTAATTTGGTGGATCCAATAGAAACAAAGTGAAAAAGAGCTACCACTTCAATCAATAAGTTGTATACAATATAAGTGATCCCACCACATTGGTTGAGAAAAAATAAATAAATAATAAAATGATAATAAATTAATTATGTACAAAAGGTCTACCAATCCAACCGTGATACAATAACATATGAATAAGTATTGTTCATGGAAATAAAGTTCATAATGAGAAAAGTTCACATGGAAAAATTCTTCTATAGGTGGTCATGCAATGGTGATGAGCGATGCCTGGGTTCCACCAGATACGACTACTGCCATTCAGGCCAAAGAGTTCAATCTTTGTTTCATCAGACCAGAGAATTTTGTTTCCCATGGTCTGATATTCCTTCAGGTGCCTTTTGGTAAACTCCAGATGGGTTGCCATGAGCCTTTTACTGAGGATTGGCTTCTGTCTGACCACCCTACCATACAGGCCCGATGGTGGAGTGCTGCAGAGATGGTTGTTCTTCTGGAACCTTCTCTCTCCACAGAGAAATGCTGGAGTGACCACTGGGTTCTTAGTCACCTCCCTGACTAAGGCCCTTCTCCCCGATCGCTCAGTTTGGCTGGGCGGCCCACTATAGGAAGAGTCCTGGTGGTTCCAAACTTCTTCCATTTTTGGATGATGGAGGAGTTTTTCTGTACCCTTACCCTGATCTGTGCCTCGATACAATCCTATCTCAGAGGTCTACAGACAATTCCTTGGACTTCATGGCTTGGTTTGTGCTCTGACATGCACTTTTAACTGTGGGACCTTATATAGACAGGTGTGTGCCTTTCCAAATCATGTCCAATCAAGTGAATTTACCACAGGTGGACTCCAATCAAGTTGTAGAAGCACCTCAAAAATGATCAGTGGAAACAGGATGCACCGGAGTTAAATTTTGAGTGTCATGGCAAAGGCTGTGAATACTTATGTACATGGGATGATTTCTCCTTTTTTATTTTTAATAAATTTGCAAATATTTCAAACAAAATTCTTTCACGTTGCCATTATGGGGTATTGTTTGTAGAATTTTGAGGAACAAAAAAATTATTTAATCCATTTTGGAAAAGGGTGGTAAAGTGTGGAAAAATTGAAGTGCTGTGAATATTTTCCGGATGCACTGTATATGTCTCTGCAGACAATTTTCAAAAACTTATCTGGATTTGCTGTATTTTATAAGTGACAACAACCATAAAATCATCTCATTTTTTTTTGGGGGGGGTGGGAGGTTTTGTTTGCTGCACCTTTGTTGCGCTTTCAGACAAGACACAAAACACTACTGATCTAATAGAAGTCTATAGGAAAGCGCAGGTAACCCACAGGAAACATGTAGGTACACTGCACTGTGGGGAAATTGCAGCAGGGGCCTCAGTGAGGCTCAAAGCCTAACTTTGGGAAACTTGAAATTATCCCTTGCAGTTGGGTTGTACTTTGCTTGGAGTATGAATTGTTTGTTTAGCCTAGGGAAGAGTAAAACTGATTTTACTTACCTGACCTTCTGCTGCCCACACTCCACATTGTGCGCGGCAATACTGCCTTGCCTCTCCTCACAGTACTTCATTTTAGTATCGGCAATTGCGTCTTTTTTTTGGGATTAACAAAAGTTCCTTCTGCTTCAGCCTTCTGGGCCCCTCTGATAAACCGATGGGACCCAGGGAAATGTAATACATCTATTGAATTACCTGGGAGCTGCAGGGGAAGCATATATAAACTGCCTAGTCTGCCTGCCTATGCAATGAAACCTAAAGCTGCCGGCCCCTCTATCAAATTCATGGTACCGGAGGACCAGTTGTATCCCCTTATCAGCGGCCCTGGTGAAATCACAAGCACACAAAAACTGTACAGAGGGTACAGCCTCTGAAGAGTAAGGACCTCTAATCCTGAACCAGGGCACAAGGCTCATGACAGAGGTAAGATACGCCACCTTCTACCTAGGCCAAAGCCAGGTGGACTCCACTTCTTAGGGACATGCCGAAGCCAGTCCACCAAATACTTGGTGAAGGGCTCTTCCAATGAGTCACCCCTCAGGATGGGGGCCAGAATCAACCGGGGAGGGAAAGGACCTCCCACCACTCCCACCTTATTACATCGGACGATTACTACATAGTTACCAACAGTCCCGATTTTCCGGGACATTCCCAGAAATCAGACCCATGTCTCACCCATGTCTTGAGCAAAATGCCGAAAATCTGCCAATGTCCCGGAAACTGGGACGGACATTGGAACGTGATGGAGTGGTAGGGCATGGCGGATGCACAACAACCTGGAGAGGCAGCCTGGACAAATCACTGGAGCTGGCTGCAGCATATACAGGATGGTGAGGTTAGAAGCCGTGTTTTGGTATGCAGCTCGGCTGGGAAGGGGGCAGACAGGTAAACTCTATACTCCTTACTCTGTCTTCCTCTGGGCAGCACTCCTCTGAAAGTTTACAAAGTGCTGGGAGGAGGCGTAGGGGGAGACGAGTCCTCCGGCGGAATATGAAAGAAGAGCAGATATTCCACTGTTAGGCTGAGCCACTCCAAGACCTACTAGGACACCCCCCATGGAGAAGTTTTTGTGTGACAAGAAGCCAGGTGGGTCCAGCTCTGATCACAATGCACTGGCGAGACTGCTCTGATCACAATGCACTGGCGAGACTGCTCTGATCACAATGCACTGGCGAGACTGCTCTGATGGTAAAGGGGGACTTTAAAAATAAAGACCATTTAACCACGCCCAATATTAAATGTACTTTAAGCCATGCCCATTTTCGCCAAACTACAATTACTTCAAAACGCCCCTAACATACTGCTCTGTCTACACTGGCCTACTGCAAAAAAGTGCCCCTAAAAATGTATGGGGAATGTTGGCATCTATGTTACTAGCCAGTGATCCCCCCCATGGGGGCACTCTATTCTCCCACCCGAAAATACTAAGAACAGATATTACACCAAAAGGCAGAGAAGCGATTAAAGTTACTAAAGATCCTTCTCTGTACACACTAAAGCGTGTAGGCAGCCTTCTATAACCAATCACACTTAGAGGTCTATAGGGAGTTGAGGAGGGCAGATGACAGGGTGACCATAAAAGGCGTCATCTCATTTGCATAATGAATTGTCTCGAGAGGTGCGCTGGATAGTAACTAAATGTCTGCAGCCATCTGCAGGTACCAGCTATATCACCCTACAATGAACATGTGCAGACAAGCCCAAAGGTTTTTAAAAGTAAAGAGTAACAATGGCATTGTGGGGGGAAATGAGTCAAGCAGGGCATATACCAAGGAACAAGTCAGCAGGGCATATTCCAAGTTTGCATCCTGACGTGTTCTTTTTTTTGCAAAGCTTTATCCAGGTATGCATTATCTGGCTTCTGCCTATTTGTTAGGCTACTGCCTAACACAGAATTAGGTATCTAAGAAAAGGAACCATGCTAATTTAAAAAAAAAAAAAAACAGCAGCATTATGAATCTCAGATTTAAAGCAGACTGTGTAGTGCTAGGCTATTAACCCACTTTGACATGGTTTCTGCAATGCAAAGGTGTCCTTAGAAATGCTTACTTACTGCAGTCATAAGGTGCTTGATCTAGTAAATCGTCATTCACCAACAGGAAGGCACTTGTATATTCTAAAAAGAAAACAAATAAAAAATAAATAAAAATAAGTCACTATAGTCATGAAAACTCACCTCTTCAGGGAAGCCTATCACGTCTCCAACTAATCTTTTACCACTTCCATCAGCTCATTCCCCACAGTTACAACCTTTTGTACCACCTGCCCCACCCTATTAGATTGTAAGCTCTTCTGAGCAGGGCCCTCTTAATTATCTTGTATTTTATTGTACTGTAACTGTATTGTGTCCCTTTTATATTGTAAAGTGCTGCGTAAACTGTTGGCGCTATATAAATCCTGTATATTAATAATAGTCTGTAGCAGCTTCATCAATATATTTATACCAGATAATTATTTGGGCTCAGGAAACCAATGCCAAAATCAATTCATCAGGGAACAGTGGAAAGAATGCACCATTTACTGTGGCAGTCACAATGCCACCCTTACTGACAGTTGAAATGATCATTAGTGTTAAGCTGCGGAACTATCCAACTGGGTGGTTGATCAGCCACAACTCAAGGATGAGGATGGCTCATCAAGCACAAAAGGCAGACTAAGACCCCTTTAACACTGGGGTGTTTTTCGGGCGTTTTTTAGGCGCTTTGGCGTTTAAAAAAAGCCTGTAAAGCGCCTGAAAGAAGCCTCATCTGCAATCCCAATGTGAAAGCCCAAGTGCTTTCAGAGGCCTTTCACACTGCCAGCGCCCGAAAAACGCTGGTAAAGCGCTGCTAAGACCCCTTTCACACTGAGGCGCTTTTCAGGCGCTTTGGCGTTAAAAAAAGCTTCCTCAATGGGAAGGGGGCTTTAGGAGCGGTGTATTAACCGCTCCTAAAGCGCTGCAAAGAAGCTGCATGCAGGACTTTTTTTGACGCCCTGCCAGCTCAGCGCCTCAGTGTGAAAGCACTCAGGCTTTCACATTGGGATTGCAGATGCAGCTTCTTTCAGGCGCTTTTTTTTAACGCTAAGACCATTTTCACACTGGGGTGTTTTTCAGGCGCTTTAGTGTGAAAGCACTCGAGCTTTCACATTGGGATTGCAGATGCAGCTTCTTTCAGGCGTTTTACAGGCGCTTTTTTTAACGCTAAAGCGCTTGAAAAATGCCCCAGTGTGAAAGGGCCCTTAGGAACAAGAAAAGAAGTTGGGACTTTAAATGAGATGTGATTTAATGCAAACAGTAGTAAAGTAATAAATGCGTAATAACCAAGCTCAAACTTACCACCCAAACAGCAAGCCACCTTCAACTGTCTAACTGTATGTTAAAAGCAGAGGATTGGTTGCACACATTTGCAAATGCATGGATAAGCTACAGGCCACTCCACGGCTCTCTGCGTTTCTGTAGTCCTAACTAAACTGATATAGTTTCCTCAATAGGAGGCATACAAATACTAATGAGTAGATGGAGGACAGGTGACTGGGAGTATGTGTCCCCGCCTCCACCTAGGAATGGTATGGTAGTGAGAAGCATTGGAAAAGACGCATAAGGGTAAATATATAAAAAAAAAATATCAAAATCGCATCTCCATCCCTGTAATATGACATAGAAATGGTTGGGGACTTTGAATGAGGCATATAGACTGCCGCACCAGCACATGCCTCCATCCCCGAAATTGGAACAAGAAAAGAAGTTGGGACTTTAAATGAGATGCGATTTGATGCAAACAGTAGTAAAGTAAAAAGGCAGACTTAAAGCACCGCTAAAACATAACTGCTAATTTGTATGTTAAAATGTTTTTAATAGTTGCTTCATTCCATAAAATGACCATAAATAATATTTAAAGTGACCCATACCACTCTTCTTGCTATTCCACCTAACAGCGTCTATGCAAAAATACTGATTTAAAGTTCATTATTGATCTCTTCCTTCATGTCACAGCTCTAGAAATCCCTAGGATGGCAGATGTGAAGCCTCTAATCACCAGATGATGTCACTGCCAGATCCAAGTAGTCAAATGGGCAGAGATTGGGGTAATGATACTCTTTCATGTAGCATTAAAGATTGTGTCAATCACAAGAACTTGGACTGCTCATGTTCACACAACTAATATTAAAAGAAAAGTCTGGCCAAAGCTTTTTTCGATCATTCTTCCTTTCTGGGTCACAATGTAGATAATAAGATTTCCTATCATCTGTGCCCAGTCTTGCCACACAGAGTTAATCCAGCTCTGAGCAATCCTCTTTTATTGTTCAGTGAATATTAACAGACTTCCAGATAAAAACCTGTCTAAATAAAAAGTCCTCTCCGTCCCCTTGCTTTGAGTGACATAAATTACCTCTCACAATGAACTGTGGATCACCCCCCATATTATGATAAACATCCAGGAATGTGCATGTGTCCAAGCTAGTGCACAAGATATGTAAAAACCCTGTCACTCGAAGCAAGGGGACGGAAAGGACTTTTTATTTAGACAGGTTTTTATCTGGAAGTCTGTTAATTTTCACTGAACAATAAAAGTGGATTGCTCAGAGCTGGATTAACTCTGTGTGGCAAGACTGGGCACAGATGATAGGAAATCTTATACTCTACATTGTGACATTCAAAAAAATAAATAATAATTTTGGGGTTTACATCCACTTTAATTTTGGTCTTCGGAAACCCAGACTTAGCTGAGAGCGGGCTACTGCCAGGCTTAACCACTTAAGGTTAAGGACCTTGCCCCTTTTTGTGATTCATCACTGCGTCGCTTTAACTGACAATTGCGCGGTCGTGCGACGTGGCTCCCAAACAAAATTGGCGTCCTTTTTTCCCCACAAATAGAGCTTTTTTTGGTGGTATTTGATCACCTCTGCGTTTTTTATTTTTTTGCGCTATAAACAAAAATAGAGCAACAATTTTGGGAAAAAAAAAATCAATATTTTTTACTTGTTGCTATAATAAATACCATATATATATATATATATATATATATATATATATATATATATATATATATATATATATATATATATATATATATATATATATATATATATATATATATATAAATATATAAAAAATCCTCAGTTTAGGCCGATACATATTCTACCTTTTTGGTAAAAAAAAAAAAATCGCAATAAGCGTTTATCGATTGGTTTGCGCAAAATTTATAGCGTTTACAAAATAGGAAATAGTTTTATGGCATTTTTATTAATAATTTTTTTTTTTTTTTTTTTACTACTAATGGCGGCAATCAGCGATTTTTTTCGTGACTGTGACATTATGGCGCACGCTCGCGACCCCACGGCTGGGCTCTTGAAGAGGACGTACAGGTACGTGCTTGTGCCCAGCCGTGCCCTTCTGCCGACGTATATCGGCATGAAGGGGTCCTTAAAGGAGTTCTCTGACCTAAAACTTTTAACCCCCGCTGTGCCCGGGCTGTAAAACTATACAAAATAAACTTTCACTTACCTGCCTACGATCCCCCGTTGTTCCAATATCGCCGTCCCGGTCATCGGGTCCCGGTCTCTTCCGCTTCCTGTGTGTCGGTGACTCATAGTGCGCTCAGCCTATCAGCGGCCGCAGCAATGTCCCATCGCGGCCGCTGATAGGCTGAGCGCACTATGAGTCACCGACACACAGGAAGCGGAAGAGACCGGGACGGCGATATCGGAACGGGGGATCGTAGGCAGGTAAGTGAAAGTTTATTTTGTATAGTTTTACAGCCCGGGCACAGCGGGGGTTAAAAGTTTTAGGTCAGAGAACTCCTTTAAGTGGTTAAAGTGGATGTGGGACAGATGCAGCATCAGATTGATGCTGCAGCAAATACAGATGTTTTTTTTTTTTTATACCCCAAATTTCTCTTTTAACCTTAGGAAAACAACAAAGCCATAGATGAGTATGTGCTGCTACTACAACCGGTCTTATCTTTGTTGTTTTTAGTTTGTCCTTCCCTCCTGTTTTGGTGCTACTTGGTACAGTCATTAGCTAGACATTGTATTGCCACTCTCACTGTGCAGTTTGTTCCAGGGCTTAGAAAATTCATTACCTTCTTATGCTTTAAATAAAACTGGAAAAACCTTCTCTGTACTTCCCTTAAAAGGGGTTGTAAAGGTTTATTTTTTTTAAATAACAAACATACCAATACTTATCTCCACTGTGCAGTTCGTTTTGCACAGAGTGGTCCCGATCCTCATCTTCTGGTGGCTGTCTTGGCTCCTCCCCGCATCAGCTAACCCCCTCCTGGAAAGCGCTCTCCCAAGGGGGTTAGCTTGTGGGTGCACTCCCGTGATACAGTCGGCGGCCATAGCCGCCGTCTATCACTCTGCCCCACCCCCCGGCGGCCCACATCATTGATTCGATTGACAGCAGCAGGAGCCAATGGCTGCGCTGCTATCATACAATGAAGAGCCGCCTCAAGCTGGGGAAAAGCATTGCGGGATCGTGCCCACGGAGATTCGGGGCTCAGGTAAGTAAAAATGGGGGGGGGGGCTGGGGGGCCGGAGAGTACAAGGTGTTTTTTCACCTTAATGCATAGGATGGCTTTAGGCCCCTTACACATGGGGCGGATCCGCTTGGAGCGGTCCGCCAGCTCAGTGAGAGATCACTCCCCGGCAGATGACAGGTCCCTCTCTGCTCACTGAGCGGGGAGGGGCTTGTTGAGCGCCGCCGTCTCCTATGGAGAGATCGGATGAATGGTATTGCACAGAGCAGCCCCAAACCTACTCTTCTTGGGTTCCCTGCTGGCACTCTTGGCTTCTTTTCTTTGTGTGTCTCCAGAGCACGCCGCTTGCTCTGGGGGCACAAGTGCAAGCTAAATACTGAGCCAGGCTGTGTGTGTATTGAAACCCAAACCATAGCTTAGCCCTGCAACCTGCTCTCATGGCTCCTACCTCTGTGAGCAAAAGGAGAGGATAGAGCCGCTGCAGACTGGCACCATGAGATAGGACTCAGGCAGGTATACAGGGGGGGGCGAGTTTGGAACCACTTTAGGAGAACGTACTGACCCCTAAACACCACAAGAAAGAGGCAATACTGTCAGGACCTGGGCTTGAACCTGGGACCTCCTCTGTGTCTGGCATTGACCCTTCCAACTGAGCTATCTGGCATGCTGGACAGATCCCTGCCTGTTCTATTGGAGAATCCTATCTGATCCATTGGATAACCCTGCGTTTTGTCCCGATTGCTGTTGAACCTTGAACCCCTTGCTCCTCTCATGAACTTCCTATATAAGCCTTGTCTCAGCACTTCCTCTTTGCCAGGTTATTGTGCCTTCTCAGCCAGTGCCTTGCTCTTGTCTTCCCTGCTGCCGTCTGTATTTTGCTACCACTCACGATTGACCCTTGGCTTGCTTCTAGACTGCTCTTCTGCCTGATCCCAACCTGTAACTACTCGTTACCAACCTTTTGGCTTGTTTACTGACCATGCTGCTGTTTAACCCTTATCTGCTCATCCACTACTGGACCCCGGCTTGCTCACACCCTTGTGGGGCAAACCTGAGGACCGCGACCTGGTACTAGGTCGCAGCTAAATTCATCTCCACCATCAGGAGGTCTGGTGAACACCGGCTAGTACTTAGACTCTGCACCTCAGTTGAGCCTGTGTCATCTGCCAGGGTGACTGCCTGTGCATCTATCCTGCTGGTCGGTGGTAGTCCTGCAACTGCTATAGCAGCTGGTCTTCAAGCCTGATGCCTGATCATGACAAATACACTGCAATTAAAAAAATAAATAAAATGAATATAGCCCTGTTAACTGTGATTACAAAAACAACTACTGCTTAAAACCCCGAAACCTACATAGGTTTGCCTAATCTGGCCACAGATCGCAGAGAGCGCTAGTGTGGATACAGCATGAATATCATAGAAGAGAGGGGCATTAAGTGTGAGAGTGCAGAGATGGTCAGATGATGGGCAAACATAACTTTATCTGATAGTCGCCAGATAGGGGATGAGATGGGACAAGAGTGGAGATCATAAATAATAAAAAAAAAAAAAAAAAAAAAAGAAGAAGGAAGGAGGATACCAGAGAGTCTTCTATCCAGAAGATTTTTAAGTGCGCCCCACAAGGAATACTTTTGGGAAAAGCATCTGAAGACTGCCTCTTTCAGTGTATACATTTTAAAAGAGGTTCCTGCAAGTGCATTATTAAAATCTAGAAAGGAAATACCAATTGAAGCACAATAAAAAGTAAAATGAATGGTTCTGGTATTTGCCAGAATTTTTTTGTCAACTTACCTTTGTCTGTTGCTGACCCATCTTTGATTTTTTGGCACAGCAGCCGAAGTTTCTTCTCTACTTTTTCAAATAATATCTCAACATTCCCTTCTTCTTGCTGATCTTGCCAGAATGTTTTTGCTTCACCTTCAAAAAAAAACAAGTCACAAAATAAAATAAAATAAATATTTTAGTTGTGTACTGAGGTTAGATAAGATGAATATATGCAGAGAATACAGTCCATCAGTACAGTATTAGATCACTTAGGGAGTTTCAATTATCATAAAACACAGGAAAGAACAGAAGCACACAGCAAAGCAGCATGAAAGTGCCAGACCCTAAATTGTATCTTAACCACTTAAGGACCGGCTGACGTACATATATGTCAGCACTTTAAAGATGAATATCTCGGTAACGGAAGCAGCTGCTGCCACAACCAAGATGTCCAACTTTTCCGTGGCCGGTCCTGTAAACGATAATGGTAGTCTCCGCAGCGGGTTCACCGTTATCGGCGGCGGGAGAGGGCCCCCCCTCCCGCCGCTCTCCAGCACCCTCCGCCGCTTACCGGAGCCGTCGGCAGCGGCGGAGGCGATCGGGTCCTTCTCGCTGCTTGCCATGGATATGAGTGAGGGCAAGATGGCCCCCACCCATCTCCATAGCAGGGCGGAAGCGACGTCAAAACGTCACTTCCGCCCATGCGTCTTAAGGGCACATTTTTTTGTTGCCATTTTTTTCAAATAAGAATTTTTTTTTTATTGCATTTTTAGTCCAATTATGAGATCTGAGGTCTTTTTGACCCCAGATCTCATATTTAAGAGGACCTGTCATGATTTTTTCTATTACAAGGGATGATTACATTCCTTGTAATAGGAATAAAAAGTGCCCCTTTTTAAAAAAAAACTGTGTAAACATAAATGAAATCAAGTAAAATAAATATGAAAACCCCCCAAAAAATTTTTAAAGCGCCCCTTCCCGTCAAAGTCGTGCGCAGAAGCGAACGCATACGTGAGTAGCGCCTGCATATGAAAACGGTGTTCAAACCGCACAAGTGAGGTATTACCACAATCGTTAGAGCGAGAGCAATAATTTTAGAGGTCCGCCCACCGCTGTAAAAATTAAGAGCCAGCAGCTGCACATACTGCAGCTTCTGACTTTGATTAATCAGACACTTACCTGTCCTGGAGTCCAGCGATGTTGGCACCGAAGCTGATGTTTCCATCAGCTGTCGGGTGCATGCCGCCTCCATTGCCAGTAAGGGAACCCGGCAGTGAAGCCTTACAGCTTCACGCCGGGAACCCTACTGCGCATTCGCGAGGCTCAGCTCCTCTCTCCTACTGGCCCAGTGGCCGGGGAAGGAGCCCAGGCAGTGATGTCAATACCCGCGGCTGAGGCTTCCAAAGGTGGAACAGGCTACCTGTGAAAGGTATCCGGTGACAGGCATCCTGTCCCAAAGCCCCCCCCCCCCCCGAAAGATGACAAATGTGGGACCGGATGGGGGGAGGAGGAGTACGATGAGGGGGAACTCCGCTTTAAAATCCAATCCGGTGAGGCTGGCATCCGTCGTAACCACCGTCCACTGAAACGGGAGAAAAGACTTCCCTGACCGAAGAGCCGGGGGATCTTAGCCACCAATTCAGAGAGGCCCTGACCATGTGGCTGACCTGAATCTGACGATCCAGCGACATTGGAGATCTGTTCCACTTGGACAGGATCTCCCTCTGTAGTACTCGAGTCTGGAACTGGGCATATGGTACAGCCTCGAACAAGGCCACCATGAGGCCCAGAACTCGCATGCAAAAATCGGAGAGACGACCATTTGCAGGACGACTAAAACTCTCACTGCAGACTGGAGCGTCTGCAATTTTTCCATGGTGTAGAAAGACCCTCGCTTCTGAGGAGTCCAGAATCAACCCCAGATATTCCAAACGCTGAGTCGGAACCAGGACCGACTTCTGAACATTCAACACCCACCCAAATTCTTGGAGGGTCTGGCTGGTTATAGACACGTCCTCCTTTAATTCCGAGCCAGAAGCTGCTCTCAGAAGATCGTCTAAGTAGCCCACGATGGCAATGCCTCGCTGTCTCAGCAAAGCTAGGATCGGTGCGAGCACCTTGGTAAAAACTCTTGGTGCTGACGCCAGGCCAAAAGGGAGAACCACAAACTGATAGTGGCCCTCCCCGATCACAAAACGCAGAAACCTCTGGTGACTTGCGCAGATTGGGACATGCAAGTATGCGTCCTTAATGTCCAAGGACGCCAGAAAATCCCCCGGGTGGAGCGCAGCTACCACCGAACAAATTGATTTCATGCAGAACTTCCTTACTTTCACGAAGGCATTCAGAGCCTTGAGGTCCAGGATCGGGACCACAAACAGATTCGAATAAAATCCCTGAAACCTCTTGTCCTGCGGAACAGGTAAAATTACTCCACAACTTAGCAAGTCCTTTACTGCCCCCAACAGGGCAGCCCGACAAGCCAGTAGGAGAGGGAGACCCGAGGGAAAGAATCTGTTCGGGGGATAGGAAAGAAACTCTATCTTGTACCCCGAAGAGACCACCTTGCAGACCCATTGATCGGAGAGCAGAGAGGTCCACCGAGTCGTGAACCTGCGAAGCCGTCCCCCCACCCATGAGTCGGGCGGGGGCAGGCCTTCATGCAGTTGCGGGCTTGGGTGCCAGCTTGTTCGGCTTACGCACCCAGGGACGTTTATGTCCCCCAGCTAGGCCTTTGTAAGGCTGGGAGGGTTTAGCCGCGGGCCCTGACTGACGAAAATACCGCTTCTGTGTGGGAAAAGAAGGACCCGGCTTACGGCGGGGTTCCTTCCCCTTGGAGGACTGAGGGAGGAGAGTGCTCTTCCCTCCCGTGACATCCTTGATAATGTAGTCCAGTGAAGACTCAAAAAGCCTCCCACCTTTGAAGGCTTTCTTAGAGGCCTGGTCCGCAGACCAGCATTTCAGCCAAAGCAGGCGGCGTAAAACCACCGCCGAAACAGAAGCCCTGGATATCAAGGGTGCTGCATCTAGTGAAGCATCACAGACATAGACAAGGCCCTGGACCAGCTGGTCAGCCAGTCTAATAACTTCGGATGGGAGTTGGTGCTCCTAGTAAGTGTCTGAGACACCAGGGTAGTGGCCACAATAGGCCGCAAGGCAGACCCCAGCATGGTAAACATGGAGCGGGTCAGTGCTTCGGATCTCCTATCAGTCTGATCATTTACCTTAGTGCAGTCCTCCTTCACTTACCTCATCCTTCCATTTTGCTTTTAAATGTCCTTATTTCTGCTGAGAAATCCTCACTTCCTGTTTTTCTGTCTAACTACACACAGTAATGCAAGGCTTTCTCCCTGGTGTAGAGAAAGCCTCTTGGGGGGGGGGGGGCGAGCAGGAGAGTCAGGACGCTCCCTACTTTGCAGATAGAGAAAGGAGCTGTGTGTTAGTGGGCATCCTGACCCTCCTGCTCGCCCCCCTCAAGAGGCTTTCTCCACACCAGGGAGAAAGCTTTGCATTACTGTGTGGAGTTACAGACAGAAGAACAGGAAGTGAGGATTTCTCAGATGAAATAAGGACATTTAAAAGCAAAATCAAGGGTGAGGTAAGTGAAGAAGGACTGCACGAAGGTAAAGGAAGCTATTTAGGGATTTTTTTTTACCTTTACAACTCCTTAATAACACTTTAAAAATATAAGCTGATGAACAAAATGAAATACTCACAGATAGAAATTACTTTGTGGTTTGCAATAGCAGGAGACAAATCAAAGGAATCGGACACAATCTCAGTGTGTTTCATTGCTTCTCATCATACCTGAAATCATTTAAAAACAAATCATCATTTAAGATAAATTGCATTCCCCTTAAAGTGATTTTAAGTAAAAATAAAAATAAAAATTGGGAACATCTCAAAATGCAAGTGCACTTTCATTTAACTGTATATCTACAGCGTGAGATCGAAGGCACTGTGCCTCTTACTGCTAGTCTCACAGCATCTGGAGCGACATTTAGGGTCTGTGTTGACAGGCTTTGGGTTTTTGTCAACAGCATCAGTTCGAGATGATTTTTGAGGTCATTCAGAATTTTTGACAGGTGCATGTGACCTGCAGTTGACCTCCTTTAAAAGAGAAGTATGGGCTGTTGTTTTCTTGGCTATTCATACTTGCCTCGGTGGATGCAAAAAATCTGACTGATGCTGCATCTGTCCCCTGGCGTTTCTGCAGTGAGAACTGAGCCACCAATCGCTCAGTTCTCACTCCTCCCCGAGCAGAGCGATGCTGACTGTCAGCATTGCTTCTGCTCTACTTCTCCGCGCTCGTTGGAGCACTGATCTGTGGAGGGGCGGGGAGTGAGCGTCCCAGACTCGGAAGTCGGGATGATGCGGTGCCTGGAATGATTGCAGTGACGTCAGCGGAGAGCGGACTTCAGACCGCTCTCCGCTGAAAATGTCTCGCAGTACTCCTGGGACCCAGAGAAGAAGCCCAGCCTAAAAAGCTCAGGCTGAACTTTTTTTTTTTTTAAAGTGTATTTTGTGCGTGTACTCGAGAGAGGAGCCGGACTGCAGGAGTTGGGAGTAGGCAGGCCTCCCCCAGAGGCAATCTGCCACCTTTCTCCATGCCCCGGGTGGCAATGGCGGGTGCGTGAGGGGGTCCTCCCACACAGTCCGCCCTACCTGCTCCGCTTTGAAGCCCAACTGGGCAGAGGGACTCCCTATAAGGGAGTGAGAGGATCTAGCCCGCTCAACCAGCCCCGTTAGTCCTTCTCCTCTCTTTTTTAGAGACCGCATGGTCAAAGTGTGTGCATGTTAACCCCAATTTCGAGTGCGTGTAAGTGTGGTGGTTTTTGTGGGAGGGGGGTGGGCGTACTAAGCGCAGGCTTACCTCGCATAGCACACCCACCGTGAGCCGGGCTGAGACCACCAAACTCAATTCACATGTAGCCGAGACTGGGATCCGAACCCCTGGCTGCAGAGGTAAATGGCTTGTCAGCGCAGTGCCAATCGCGTTGAGCCACCGCAGCTCCCTTGAACTTCTCCTTTAACCACTTAAGGACTGCCTAACGCCAATTTACGTCGGCAGAATGGCACGGCTGGGCACAGGCACGTTGCCCTTGAAGAGCCCAGCCGTGGGTCGTGCACGCGCCGCTGCACTTGTTATCCGGTCTGAAGCTCCGTGACCGCGCCCGCGGGACCCGCGATCGGGTCACAGGAGCTGAAGAACGGGGAGAGGCGAGTGTAAACACACCTTCCCCATTCTTCTCTGTGGCAGTGTCACCGATTGTCTGTTCCCTGTTATAGGGAACGACGATCAGTGACGTCACACGTCAAGCCACGCCCCCTACAGTAAGAATCACTCCCTTAGGGCACACTTAACCCCTTAGCGTCCCCTTGTGGTTAACCCCTTCACTGCCATTGTCATTTTCACAGTAATCGGTGCATTTGTATAGCACTTTTCATTGTGAAAATGACAATGGTCCAAAAAATGTGTCCGATGTGTCCGCCATAATGTCGCAGTCATCAAAAAAAAATAAAATAAAAAAAAAAGCCATAAAACTATGCCCTATTTTGTAAACGCTATAACTTTTGCGCAAACAAATCAATAAGCGCTTATTGCGTTTTTTTGGGTTTTTTTTTTACCAAAAATAAGTAGAATACGTATCGGCCTAAACGGAGGAAAAAAAAAAAGTTTATATATTTTTTGGAAATATTTATTATAGCAAAAAGTAAAAAATATTGATTTTTTTTCAAAATTGGCGCTCTATTTTTGTTTATAGCGCAAAAAATAAAAACCGCAGAGGTGATCAAATACCACCAAAAGAAAGCTCTATTTGTGGGAAAAAAAGCACGCCAATTTTGTTTGGAAAACAAAGTCGCACGACCGCGCAATTGTCAGTTAAAGCGACGCAGTCCCGATTTGCAAAAAGGGGCCTGGTCCTTTAGCTGCATTTTGGTCCAGGTCTTAAGTGGTTAATGGGACGGCTGGTGATGCGGCAGTGACAACAAGGTGAGGGACGTGGTGGCAGCAGGTGAGTGGATGCCCGCTAACAGGCACTGCCATGATGGATCTGAATGACAAGTGCTCTTTAAATGTGAGGACTTATTTGTGCTGGTAGTTATTAAAGTTATTCTATTTGCCAACAAAATGAAGGTTTCCTATTTAGAATAATAAGCTGTCAGGTTAGTAAAACAGCGATATCAGAACTGATATAATCATACAGTTTGTAGTGTACATAGATTTGCAAAACAATGAGATAAAGGAATATTCCTGAACTTTGTTTTATCTCATGGTTAACGTGAAATTGTGTGAATGCATCAATGCAGTGCATGTTATCTCCGCTTGCAGAGTTTGGATTAATTGAATGAGTTTACCAACAATGTAAATATTGCCGAATATACAGCCTCATACTACATAACTAAGCTCCACTTCATGCTGAAAAAACTAAATTATTAATACATCTTAAATAGAAAGCTATCCTTAGATTTATTTTGGAGTAAAAATCTATTTTATTAAAATAAAATTTGATTCAAAGAAATCCGATTTAAATTGAAAAAAATCAGATTTTTTATTTATTTTTTTTAATTGTAGATTTTCATCCACCTTGCACAAAATCCAAACTATCTGCATTAATTAATGGCAAACTTGGAACAATACTCTACTGCTGTATAGTCTGTTTATCGGAGAGCAATGGAGCAAACTAGCAGCACACATATCTGCGTGCACAGATGACCTCTTCCTGCCAACAAGGAGCTGCAGCTTAAAAAAGTTGTAAATTTAAAAAAAAAAAATTCACCTTAAATGCATTCTATGCATTAAGGTGAAAAAATAACCACCACTCCCCCCCCCCCCCCCGTTATACTTACCCGACCCCTCAAAAGTCCCGCGCTCGGTCCCGACATCCTCTTCGCCGCTCAGCCTGGCCGTTGATTGGCTAGAGCGGATGAATTGAAAGCAGCGCAGCCATGTGGATATGGCCGCTCGCTGTATCACGGAAGCGCGCCCGCAAGAACTACACACAATGCAAGCTCTCGCGCATGAACGTGTGTAGTTCTTGCGGGGAGGACCAGAGACAGCCGCCGAGGGACCCCAGAAGACGTGGATCGGGGCCACTCTGTGCAAAATGAGCTGCACAGTGGAGGTAAGTAGAACATGTTTGTTATTTTAAATTTTTGGTTTACAACCCCTATGTACACTAACCCAAAGCAACCAATCCTCTCCTAGTAGATAAAAGTGTCCCGTAAAAAGACACGTAAATAGATCACAAACAAGCATGGAAGCATCAAATGCAATATTTTCTCCAGAAACAAAGATGGCTGCTAATCGATTGCGCATGCGTGGTAGCACATGTACGTGGCTCCGACCTACGCGTTGTCAAATCTTCAGGGGGCACTGATCTGTCTCCGATATTGTAAATAAAGTTCATGTGAACCACTCTTAGGCCCCTTTCACATTGGGGCGTTTTTCATGCGGTACAGTGCTAAAAATAGCGCTGCTATACCGCATGAAAAATCATGCCCTGTAGTCTTAAATGTTAAAGCCCGAAGGCTTTCACACTGAAGCGGTGCGCTAGCAGGAACGCTCCAAAAGTCCTGCTAGCCGCATCTTTACCGCGGTATAGGAGCGGTGTGTTCACAAATCAATGGGAAAGCGCGGTAATACCGCCCGCAACGCGGGTGGTATTAACCCTTTTTCGGCCGCTACCGGGGGTTAAAACCTCACCGCTAGCGCCCGAATATTGCAGTAAACACGATGGTATAGCCGCGCTACAATTAGCGCAGCTATACCGTCACCGTGGCTCGACGCTGCAATGTGAAAGCAGCCTTAGAAAAAGGGTGTCACATATGTTCCAGGAAGTGCACTGTGTGCTTGGTTGGTGACACTCTGGCCATCCTGTCATCTCTATTCCTTAACACGGCATGTGGGACTGTCATTTTTATCAACCACTTTGAATCCTTATTTTGGACTTTATAAATGTTTTTTTTTTACTTGGTGGGAGTCGCTAATATTTTTCCATCACCTATTAACTGCTTGCCGACCGCACACCGCCGTTCTACGTCGGCAAGCTGGCTCTCCTGGGCGAGAGCACGTCATTCTACGTCGGCTCTTTCAGCCGCCACTAGGGGCGCGCGCGCCCCTAGTGGTTTGTCTAATGCCTGGTATCATGACATAGTGTACAGCAGCTATTTGAACATTTCACATTTTGCACTCTTTAGCGCAGATTTACTTTATTTTACTCTGCTACATGTATTTGGTAAAAAAAGTAAAATAAGAATATATTGATAGGTTTGCGTGAAAGGTATAGCGGCTACCAACTATGGTTTATATATACACTGGCATTTTTATTTTTTTATACTAGTAATGGTGATGATCAGCAGCTTATAGTGGGACTGTGATAGTGTGGCGGGCAATCTGGGTGGAAACTGATGGACACTGACATCACCAGTGACACTAATACAGTGATCAGTGCTAATACTATACACTGTCACTACTACCAACGCTGGCTGGGAAGGGGTTAACATTGAGGGGCAGTTAACTGTGCGCCTAACAATGTGTCATGTGTGCTGTTTTTTCTAACAGATGTGGCTAAAAAAAGCCACATCACTTCTCCATGTAGAGCCCTGTGTTGTTAGTAAACACAAAGCTCTGAGCTGTGATTCGCTATGCCAATCAGCAGATCCCAGCCATAAATCACTGGCTGGGACCTGCTGACCAACTTGTGCTGTACCAAATTACAGCACAGATTGGGCAGGGGGTGCACACATGCATGCCCTATACCAAGAAATGCCGGATACGGGATTTGGCCACCCGTCCGCAGTTTATATACCATGGGTGGGCCTGAAGCAGTTAATGTGTGATAGAATGCTCCTGTGGTAAATGCATGCAAGGGACCTAACTGTTGTAAAAGGACCCCAATTCCTATTAATAATGTACATGTCTACCTGGGTCAGTCAGAGTCACTGCACAGATGAGTGGTTACATGTATACTGCGGCAATGCCACCCATGTACATGGCACAAATCTGGCCATACTGCTGCTGGCAGGAATGGTGGATTAATCGATGGCCACCTGTGTGAATGGAGTGTTACTGCTCCAGCATTTTGTCAGTCATAAAATGCAGGTTGCAGCATGGAGTGTGCTACATACCACTGCATGCTCTCTGCACATTGCTGGAGACACACTCAGGGATGGGAGCAGAGGTGTGTCACGTGACTGACCTACCATCCCAAATCTTCCCCCATTTGATTGGAGTTTCAGCACAACGCTTTACAGATTTGATTTGATGTAGGATTTGTACTGCGCCAAATGTGTTCCCATAGGAGCGCGTCTAGGCGTACGTCTTTGGAGTGTTGGAGGAAACCTGAGTACCCGGAGGAAACCCACGCAGACACAGGGAGAACATGCAAACTCCAGGCAGATGGTGTCGGTATATGAACCAGTGACACTTTTGCTGTCAGGTGAGGGAGCCAACCACTACACCACTGTGCTGCACAGATGTGTGCTGTATATCTATTGAAAGCAGCAGTATGGCCATGGTAAGCCTTAACCACTTGCTTACTGAGCACTTAAACCCCCCTCCTGTCCAGACCAATTTTCAGCTTTCAGAGCTCTCACTCTTTGAAAGACAACACTGTACCCATATGAAATTTTTATAATTTTTTTCCCACAAATAGAGCTTTCTTTTGGTGGTATTTGATAACTTCTGTGGTTTTTATTTTTGTTAATTTTTTTTTAAAAAGACAGAATAAAAAAAAAAAAAATACAAAACCTGATATTTTGTTATAAAATTTTGCAAACAGGTAATTTTTGTCTTTCATTGATGTACGCTGATGAGGCTGCACTGCTGGGCACTGATAGGCGATACAGAGGTGGCACTGATAGGCAGCACTGTTTGGCACCACTGGTGGGCATTGATAGGCGGCACTTTTTTGCACTGGTGGGCACTGGCAGGTGGTAATGGTGGGGACAGATAAGGCATATATGCCTTTTCCTCTTCGTGACGCTGTCAGCGTGAGGAGAAAAAAAAAAAATGATTACCGAGGTTTTGTTTACATCATGTGATCAGCTGTCATTGGCTGACAGCTGATCACGTGGTAAGGGGCCGGGATCAGCCCCTTACTGGGATCTGTGATTATCTGAGTCTCAATGATCACAGCGCAGGGGAGGATGTCTATTGACGGCCTCCCGGCAATTCAGGTCCACGCTGTAGCCGTCATTTGGGTATAGTGCAGACGCCTAGTTGTTAATGCTGCTTTACAATTTTTTTTTTTTTTAAAACCCAATAATCCTTCATTGCAGTGGGGCTGCACCTGCATTGTGAGGGCTAGCTGCTGCTTAGGTCTAGGGAATGGAAGTGTTGTTTCACTCCCCATTCTCTGGCAGTGGACTGTTCTTTGGCATTCTCATATAATTTTCAGGTCTATGGTCCCTGCATCTGTCTTGATGATGTCTTAGGACCTTAGACCCATGGAGCCTAGGGAAAAGAGGCTGTGGAGACTCATCTAGCAGTGTAAAGCCGGATTCAAACTGGAACGACATACGCTCTGACTTTGGAAGCTGTCGCATGACGTGTGTAAATCAATAGTTCTCTATGAGAGCCGTCTTAACTGGTCCGACTTTGAAAAAGGTTCCTGTACTACGTTCTCAAGGGAGGCCTATATCTCGCTAAAAGTGGAAAAAAGTGAGTGAATTATCTATGAAGAAAAGCTGCCACACCTACAAACTAGCCATACTCATGTAAAGAAAATGTGATATAAAAGGGAAAAGGTTGCGCTAATGTTAAACTGTGTAGTGAACCAATAGTATTAAAAAATAGTGCAGAAACTCAATTGTCACATGAAATTACATAATACAAAACAAATGTGACTCTATAATATGGTCCAATATGCAAATAAATATAGAAAAAAGTCCAAACAACATAGATGATTCCAAATATTAAATGAAAGAAATTGGTAAAAAGTGTTGCGTGATAACGTCACGCATGATGAAACATGTCAGGGCGGAGCCACGCACTGACGTCACCGCATCCTACGTGACCCCGGAAGCACGGGCGTACGCCAATTTTTATTGCCAGCTTTTTTAGATTTGTTTGCTTTTTTTCCCCTGCTGGAGCAAATTGGATCATGCTCTGCTGGGGTTTTTTGCCTTCCTCTGGATCAACTGTGGGTATGGAGTTGGGTGTATGGGATTGTATTGTGTTTTTTATTTTGTTTGTTTATTTTTTTGTGGTTGAACTGGATGGACTTGTGTCTTTTTTCAACCTGACTATGTAACTATGTAATGAACTTTGTGGTCCTAATTTTTTTTTTGTTGATAAACCGAGTAAGTGGTTAAGGATAATACACTCGAGTCTCGAGTATTCCTTTGTTTTCCCCATACATGCCGGGTTTGGTTCTGTGGGCGGGCTCCAAGTTCTTTTAGAGGGAAGGATCGTCTCTTAGTGACGCAGAGGACCTACGTGGGGAGCGAGGAAGACAGTAGGAGCTGAGTGACACTCACATCTGTGACCTACTAAGACCTCGGAGGCCCATTTGACCTTGCCATTATAGGAGGTCCATCTTTTCCGGTAAGGGTGTCCAATTTTCTTCTGGTGTATCTCTCAAGGAGCGACCTACCCTTATTATTTTGGTGGCGGTGGATCTACTTTTCAACTTCTGTTTATCTTCACACAACACGTTTTACCAATTTCTTTCATTTAAAAAAGGGGTTGTAAAGGTAATTTTTTCCCCCTAAAAAGCTTCCTTTACCTTAGTGCAGTCCTCCTTTACTTACCTCATCCTTCGATTTTGCTTTTAAATGTCCTTATTTCTTCTGAGAAATCCTGTTCTTCTGTCTGTAACTCCACACAGTAATGCAAGACTTTCTCCCTGGTGTGGAGAATGCCTCTTGAGGGGGGAGGGGGCGAGCAGGCAAGTCAGGACACTCTCTACTTTGCAGATAGAGAAAGGAGTTGTGTGTTAGTGGGCGTCCTGATACTCCTGCTCGCCCCCTCAAGAGGCTTTTTCCACACCAGGGAGAAAGCCTTGCATTGCTGTGTGGAGTTACAGACAGAACAGGAAGTGAGGATTTCTCAGAAGAAATAAGGACATTTAGCCCTGGTTCACACTGGGTACGATTTGGAACGATTTGAGATGCGATTTGACATGTCAAATCGCATCTCAAATCGGCGGCAATTGTCAGCAATGACACTGTCCTAATCAGTGCGACGCCGCATCTGCGATTTCAAAAAGTAGTTCCTGTACTACTTTTTGCGATTTCGGGCCGCGATTTACATTAAATTGCGGCCGAAATCGCGGCAAAATAGCAGCCGCGAAATCGCGATTGCATTTTACCGCGATTTTGAATTCGCAGCAGTGTGAACCTAGGCTTAAAAGCAAAATGGAAGGATGAGGTAAGTGAAGGAGGACTGCACTAAGGTAAAGGAAGCTATTTAGGAGAAAAACATTTTTCCTTTACAACCCCTTTAATATTTGGACTCATTATCTATGTTGTTTGGACTTTTTTCTATATTTATATGCATATTGGAAGCTATAGAGTCACATTTGTTTGTATTATGTAATTTCATATGACAATTGAGTTTTTGCACTATTTTAATTCTATTGGTTCACTACACAGTTTAACATTAGAGCGACCTTTTCCCTTTATATTCCTGTACTACGTTGATCCTACTTCAGCCCATTGAATATCATTGAAATCGGATCAAAGTTGGATCCTTGTCCTAACCATCTGACTTTTGACATCCGATGTGGTGATTGCAGCAGCAGCAGCAGTAAAAGGAATTTGTGTCACACTGGGATTGTTTTTATTGGTCAAAGGACAAGTTGGACTATCTCAAAGTCAGAGCAAAAATCTTATCCTGTTCATTCAAATCTGATGGAAGTAGGACCAATGTAGCAGGGAAAATAGAATGACAGTCATACAACAATCATGTTGTACCAGTGTGAACCTACCTAAAGGAGACTGCAGGACCGGAGGATCAGGTAAGTGACACTGCTTTACCCGGTCCCCCTAAACATAAGCAAGCAGGTAACCCTTGCAGTGAGGGCGGAGGACTTTTAGGCTTCCTGGAGTTCAGCTTTTATTGCTCTTCCTTTTTTTTTTTTTTTTTGTAACATGTTATACTAAACCGCTCTATGCAATGGTTTTGCACAAAGTTTTACCCCACTTAATGTGTAACGTGTACTATCTGGCTGTTTTTTCTCCCTGCAACAGCCAGATCATTGCTCACAGTACACTGTTATACGTTTGTGTAAACACAGCCAATCAGCTTCAGCCAAAAGCATTCGCTATAATCAGCTGTCAAACTCATGCTGTGTCCAATCACAGCACTTTGTCTAGCCTGTCTTTGCCACTCACCTGCGGTACATCTACTGTGGACAGGCGGCAAGCAGCTAAAGGCAAAACTTTTCTTCTTTTTTTTTTGTGGATAGTGTGGAGAGGGATTAGAACACCTGTGAGGATTTTACTGCCATCTCTGCCCCCATTCACACCAGAGCATAGCGTTTTCAGGCAGAAAGTTGGATTTTTTTTGCCGCGATTTTGTACGGTTTAAAAGGTCACCAATGTAAAAAGCAGAAAAACTCCCAAATCTGCCTTAAAAAAAAAAAAAAAGTTCCGGAACTTGTTTGAGCTTCTGGCGTTTTGGACTGGAGATGTGAACCATCTCCATATTGATTTTCCCCTCCAGTGTTTTGTAGCTCCAGGCTTCAAGCTACAAAATGCTCAGGTGTGAATGGGGCTTTAGGGAGCTTTGCCCTGAGAGATCCCCAAATAAATAAAGGGGCATCAAGGTGCAAATAAACATTAATATAATGAATATAATTGAAGAAAATGGTGAAGTGCTAGTGCCAAATCATAAAACAGTCCCGTGAAAGGATCAGCATAAAACTTCCATGGAAAAAACACACTGCACAATCTCTGTGGAAAAAAAGACAAAACAATCCTGTGATGAGGACTCCTGCAGCAAACAATTCAATGTGTGTGGACTTCACCCCCTAGGTTTCCTTTGCCTTCAGCACAATACCGCTCATAAAGGGAGAAAAAATAAACCAAATATGGTGCAAATAACGTTTGAGAAAGATAAATGATAATCGCAATACAGCGATTGCACTCACGATACACTTCAAGTCAAACAGGCTCAGCTGTAGAGTCAAACGCCGCTCAGTGCTTTGCGATCTCCTCACTGGGACAATTCTCCCATCAATCGCATAACTTAGGGTCCTAAGTGACGCGATTGATGGGAGAATTGTCCCAGTGAGGAGATCGCAAAGCACTGAGCGGCGTTTGACTCTACAGCTGAGCCTGTTTGACTTGAAGTGTATCGTGAGTGCAATCGCTGTATTGCGATTATCATTTATCTTTCTCAAACGTTATTTGCACCATATTTGGTTTATTTTTTCTCCCTTTATGAGCGGTATTGTGCTGAAGGCAAAGGAAACCTAGGGGGTGAAGTCCACACACATTGAATTTATTTGCTGCAGGAGTCCTCATCACAGGATTGTTTTGTCTTTTTTTCCACAGAGATTGTGCAGTGTGTTTTTTCCATGGAAGTTTTATGCTGATCCTTTCACGGGACCGTTTTATGATTTGGCACTAGCACTTCACCATTTTCTTCAATTATATTCATGTTTATATATATATTTTCTTTATTAAAGGGCCCATATTTTTCTTTATTTCCTCTTTTCTTTTGTAAAGGGCCCCACGCTTCTCAAATCCACGTCGCCCTGAACGCCGGGTTTTCTGGTGTGTACTGTCGGAAATCCATTCCAATCCATTGCACTTGCCGCCACGTGACTTCCGCAGCATTCTAGGATAGGCAGCAGACTGTGACACTACACCGCCTTTCAGCTATAGTACAGCAATGAGGTTGTTAAAGGCCAACTCCATCCTTTTCACTCATATTTAGCATGTGATTGTGTAAGCTAGCACAGCTCCGCCCACACTGCTGCGTCATTCATTCACAGAGACCTGAAAACTACAAGTCTCATCTTCCCCAGGGGCTGTGCTCTGCTTCTATTATGGACTCAATGACCTGCAGGCCTGAACGCTAAATCATAAAACTGCATCTTCTGTTCTTTCA
Source organism: Rana temporaria (assembly GCF_905171775.1). Lineage (NCBI taxonomy): Eukaryota > Metazoa > Chordata > Amphibia > Anura > Ranidae > Rana > Rana temporaria. The sequence goes on from NC_053490.1 coordinate 66,461,618, forward strand.
TCAATGTTGTGTATTTTTCACATTTCCCAAATAGTAAACTGTGACCACTCAAAGCCCCACCGGGTTTGTTATAGTCTCTCCCAACACCTTCCACTGTCACTCCACCTGCCTGTAGAGTGGATAGAAGTCATGTATGACCACACTATAGTAAATACAACGATGACATCACCTCCACACAGTTCTCCCATCCATATAACTGACTTCTATGGCATCAATTACACAGCAGACACACACACCGACCCTCCCCCTGCTAAACACCTACCGAGTCCAACCATAAAACATCCGCCAAGGCCAACCCGGAAACCCAAACACAAGCCTACAACGTACATCCTGGCCGCCGCCGCCATGTTTGGTGTGGCAAACCGGAAGTTCCCCTCAGCTGCCGAATCACGTTGTCAATAAAGTTTTGTTTACAGCGCGCTTGCCCCGCCCCTCCGCCTTCCCTCCTCGTGTCACTCACGGCTGTTGGCATGGCAACGGAGCAGTGTCACAGCTGGGCAGTACGGAAGCGCCGGCTCTTCCTGACACGAGAGGTGGAGAGAGGAGACAGCTGAGGGCGGCGGTGGTCACCGGTAGGTGTGTGCTCCTTACTTCTATCACCGTGTGTGTATATGTATATGAGACATGGGGGGCAGTACTCTCCGGGCTGTGACACCACCATGACCCCCACACACTCCGCTCAGGCCTGTGTGTGACACTTCACCCTGTGACTGCACACCTGACAGAGAGGACAACTGAAGGCAAAACTTTGTTTTCATGTTGGATAAAAGAAGGGAGAGTTTTCCCCCCTGTCAGCTTGTTATCTGTGTCCCCACTGGGGAGATTTCCCTTCACTTCCTGTCTTATAACTGAAACAGGAAGTAAAAGGAAATTCTTTAAAAAAAAGTGAGAGTTGTCACCAGAACTAGTGTCCCCATTGCAAGATTTACCCTTTATTCCTGGTCTGGGGACAACCCAAAATTTGGGGTTTGTTTTTTTTACTTTCAGCGACGGGACAAATAGAGAGGATGAATCTCACTAACTGGGACACAGACGGCAATAAAAAACTGTCAGAGATGTTCTGATCCCTCTCCACTCTGTATAAAACATAGGCCCCCGTTTTACCTAGAAAAAAAGCGTGGCGCTCCTTTGGGTGCCATTTATTATTACCAGCACCCCAAATGCATTGCAACTTTGTTGTGAGACAAAAATGTGCGCAAATTGCAGAAAAATGCACGTGAAGCTCGTCGCCTGAAAGGATGCGGGAGCTTCTTTTGTGCGATGAACGCGCCCAATGAACGGGCTGCCCTATGCATGGCACTTGGGAACTTGTATATTGCGAGCGGGAACGTGCGTTTTCGCTACGCAAACTGCGAGTGGAGCCTTAAAATAAAAAATACTTTTTAGCGAGAGATGTAAATAACCAAGCGCAGAACGCACATTTGAGATGCCATTCATTTGAAGTGCAGTGCGGTTCTGCCCTGATTTTAGCAAGATAAATCGCCCTGCAATCGCGGCAACGCATGTAGCATGCCACCCAAATGAAGCTTCTGAACTTATTTTGGGGCAACAAGCTTCACACAATGTGGGATGCCACGATTGCAGCGCAGTTTATCGCGCCAGAACTGCACTGCAATTTTAAGTGCCATTCAAGTGAATGGCATCTCAAGTGTGCGTTATGCAATTTGTCATTCACACCTCTGCGCTTTAAAATCGCGGGCAGATTCGTGGCAAGTCTGCCGCAATTTAAGGCTGCATTCACACCATAGCGCAGCGTTTTGTACCACGATTTGCCGCGACAAATTGTGGCGTTTTGTACCACGATTTGCCGCGACAAAACGCGGCGTTTTTAACCCAATGTTTTTTTACAGGTCATTGTCTGCTATGCTGAACGCCAAAGTCGCCTGAATACGCGCGACAAGAAGGGTCCGGGACTTTTTTGAGCTTCACGCGATCTGCGTTTGGCGTGGAGATGTGAACCATCTCCATAGACAACAATGTTATTTTTCCCCTGCATCGTATCTGAGCATCGCGCTTCAGGCGTTTTGTCGCTCAGGTGTGAATGGAGCCTAAAACGCTGAGGTGTGAATGCAGGGTCAAAGCGGGACTAAACCCGTGGATTTAACGGTTTAAAAAGACAGTTACATTCGTGGCATGCTGGGAATATAACTGTCACATTGGCTTCTACTCTCATCTAAACTGTCATCCCATCAAATGTGTGGAGTTATCACTGATCACATGTGCAGCTCCATGGCAACTGCAGGTCAAACAGAGGCTAAGATGGCAGCTTCCTTGGCGGAAAAGGATGGGAGGGTTTAGTTTTGCTTTAACCACTTCAGCTCTGGAAGGTTTTACTTCCTTCATGACCAGGCCATTTTTTTGATATTCAGCACTGAGCTACTTTAACTGGTAATTGCGCGGTCATGCAAACTTTTATATCGCTTTTTTTTTCACTCAAATAGAGCTTTCTTTTGGTGCCATTTGATCACCACACTGGGTTTCTTATATAAATGAAAAAAGATGGACAATTAAAAAAAGTTTAGTTTAGTTTCTGCTATAAAATATATCAAATAAAAAAAAAATTCTTCCGAAATTTGGGCCAAAATGTATTTTGCTGCATGTCTTTGGTAAGAAAAAAAAATCCCAATAAGTGTATATTAATTGTTTTTTGCGTGAAAGTCTGAGAGTCTACAAACTCTGTGGGGTATAAATTGAGTATTTTTATATATATATATATATATATATATATATATATATATATATATATATATATATATATATATATATACTTGTAATGGTGGTGATAAGCGACTTAGTGGGACTGTGATAGTGTGGTGGCCAATCCGATGCTAACAGACACCGACTTCACCAGTGACACAAATACCGTCATAATACTGTACACTGTCACTGTACTAATGGGTACTGGGTTAACATATCGGTGTAATCAAGGGGTTACCTTATGTATTCCTTGCAATAAAGAGGACCTTCACCTTTATTATGAAGTTCAATACTCTCCATGTAAAGCCCCCCCCCCCCATTTTCTTAAAGCGGGAGTTCACCCATAAATGTATTTTTACCCTTAGATGGAAGCTCATTTAGTCTAGGGGAATCGGCTAGTTGTTTTAAAATCCGAGCAGTACTTACCGTTGTAGAGGGCGATCTTCTCCGCCGCTTCCGGGTATGGGTCTTCGGGACTGGGCGTTCCTTCTTGATTGACAGGCTTCTGACAGGCTTCCGACGGTCGCATCTATCGCGTCACGAGTAGCCGAAAGAAGCCGAACGTCGGTGCGGCTCTATACTGCGCCTGCGCACCGACGTTCGGCTACTTTCGGAAAATCGTGACGCGATAGATGCGACCGTCAGAAGCCTTTCGGAAGCCTGTCAATCAAGAAGGAACGCCCAGTCCCGCAGCCCATACCCGGAAGCGGCGGAGAAGATCGCTCTCTAAAAAGGTAAGTACAGCTTCGATTTAAAAAAAAAAATAGCCGATTCCCCTAGACAAAACGAGCCACAATCTAAGGGTAAAAAGTTGTATGTCCGGGTGAACCCCCGCTTTAACGTGATTGTAATTTTCCCTATAAAAATTACAAACATGTTATACTCGCCTGCTCTGTGAAATGGTTTTGCACAAAGAAACCCCGATCCTCCTCTTCTCGGGTCCCTCGTCTGTGCTCTTGGCCTCTCCCTCCTGCTATGGGGGCACCAGAGCCGAGCTGAGCCACAGCTCAGTGTGTCCCGCCCCCTTTCTCTCCTGATTGGCTCCTGCTGTGGTCAAAGTCAATTAGCCAATGTAATAATGTCATATTTTCTGCATGTAGCTGGCTAGCTGTTACTTGCACTACTACCCTCTGTGTAAATAACATGCAGCCAGTCACACACAGTGCTTTCATGTAGGATTGGAACGCTATAAGCAAACTGCAATGCACAACTGCATGTGGTAAGTGTCCGTAGCTGTGGGCGTGTCCAGTCAATGGGAAGGATATACATAGACTGTCTTTCCTCTATGAGTGTACATGAAGGGAGGGTGTGGTGTGAATTGTGAACAAGCTAGTCCTGTCAGTGTGTATGTTTACACAGAGTGGCATGTGATGAATCTGATGATGAGATGACAATACTTGGTCCTTCCGGTGGTTTAGACAATGTCACTCGGGCATTCTGCCAGCATACAGTGTTTGCTGTAGAAGGTATTATGAGTTTCCTCCATAATATGGGCACAGCGATAACCTCGGCTCTGGGTCTGTCATCACAATCTTAGGGGACCTGAAATGCAACAAGTATTCAGAGTGGAGGATTCAACTTTGCAGACTTCACTGGCAGCATGCCTGTTCCAGGTCAGAGTAACACTAGAGAGTGAAGCACCAATGAAGAGCACTCTCCTGGATCTGTAAAAATCCCCAATAACAGGCTAATTTATTGCAAGAGCAACCTACCTACCAGTGCCAACCAACAAATCTAATTTAAAGTGGAGTTCCACCCATAAATATAACATTACATCAGTAGTTTTAAAAAAATGTCATTAGTCCTTTACGAAAAAAATGTTTTTTTTTAGATGCCTTCAAAGTGTTGTTGCTAGGCAGAATAGTTAATCTCCCCACTTCCTGCACCTAGGTGCTTAATGCTTCCTAACCTACACCGCACAGACTCCTGGGAATGTAGTGGGTGTAACTTTCCAGGAGTCTGTGCACTCCCCAGTCTTGAAGAATCATGTGACTTGGACAGTACAGGTGCTGAAACCTGATCTGACACTGCTTGTGCAGCACTGAGCATGTGCGAGATCTGTAAGGCTGAAATCCAGGAAGTCATACAGTCTGGCTTCATGATGCCCACACTTAAGATGGCCCCAGTCAATTTCTATTTTATAAAGTGTCTAAATGCTGTAACAACCTAACAAGACGGACCTTAGTTTACAGACTAACTGTAGTAGAATACATTAAGCTTGTGTATTACAGGGGTATTTATATTTAGAAAGTGAAATTGTGGCCGGAACTCCGCTTTAAAGATGACTTTGGTAAAAATATTACTGTAACTGGATGATAGTTTGCTAAATCACTGAATATCATAAACCATTTGGGATTATTTTTGTATAAAATACTATTTTCCTCTAGGCTATTTCAGTCACTTCCTGTCTACATATTGGTGTCGGCTGCCCGTCATTGGGTGTCTTCCTGTTAGAGACCACAGTTAACCAACCCTGCACAATGCGTAGCTGCTTATAGTCTCTAGCAGGGGTGCAGGTGAGAGGGTGACAATGCATGGGCACAGTTGGCAGACAGATGCCACCCCGTAACGGGAAGTATCTAAACTTCATGGCGCGATCACCAGGTTGTAAATTTAAAATGATAGTAACTTTTGAAAGCTTATAATGCTTTAGTGATTTGGTTTAGATCTACTGTACCTTAACTTTAAAACTGAAATGTAATAAACACACTTTATATCTCAAACACGTATTAACAATTTCAGTTGAGTTATTTTGTTTTCCAAATGACTCTTTGGAAACCCGTTGATGTCTTCAATGGGTCTGTCTGCTGACCTTTCCCTAGTTTGTCAGAGTTTGGTGGGAGGGCTAGACAGGCTTCGGTAAATGTCATAGTATTCTTCATCAAATTTTCTATCAAGGTATTTGTATGAAAGAACACATTCCTGGCATCCCTTTAGAGATACATGCTCATCCCTGCTGGCTACTGGGTGGGTGTTGCAAACTTTAGCTGTGCAGTCTGCCGATCAGTTGCTTGATTTGTAACCAAACATATAATCAGCAGATTGCACAGCTAAAGTCTACACACCCCAAGGAATGCTGGCCCGCTGGGTTCTTTCATATAAAAACAAAATGATCAATGGCAAAGAAAGGTGAGAGAGGCCGGCAACAGCAAAACAAGAGGAGAGGTGATTGATTGAAGCAGGGCTCGACCAATCCCGGGCGCCAGGTCGCCATGGCGACTAGAAATGGTGTCCTGGCGACTTGGCTGGCGCCATCTGGTGGTGAGCCATTGGTATTACAAGTTATTACCACGAGATGTGTGAGCTGGCGCCATCTGGTGGTGGCCGTTGGTATTACAAGTTAAGCATTACAAGTTAAACAGCAATTCTAATGTCATTTTTCACTATTTTTCACTGCCATCTTCTTCCCTCTAATTAGAACCCCCAAACATTATATAACATTTTTATCCTAACACCCTAGAGAATAAAATGGCGATCATTGCAATACCTTTTGTCACGCCGTATTTGAGCAGCGGTCTTACAAGCGCACTTTTTTGGGAAAAAAAATACACTTTTTTTAATTAAAACATAAGACAACAGTAAAGTTATCCCCATTTTTTTTTTAATATTATGAAAGATAATGTTACGCCGAGTAAATTCATACCCAACATGTCACGCTTCAAAATTGCGTCCGCTCGTGGAATGCCGACAAACTTTTACCCTTTAAAATCTTCATAGGCGACGTTTAAAAAAATTCTAAAGGTTGCATGTTTTGAGTTACAGAGGAGGTCTAGGGCTAGAATTATTGCTCTCGCTCTACCAATCGCGGCGATACCTCACGTGTGGTTTGAATACCGTTTACATATGCGGGCGCTGCTCACGTATGTGATCGCTTCTGTGCGCAAGCTCGACGGGACAGGGTGCGTTTTCTGGCTCCTAACTTTTTTAGCTGGCTCCTAGATTCCAAGCAAATTTGTCAAACCCTGGATTGAAGGTCTTCAACCTGAAATAAAGGCTGGCTCAGAATATTTGCTGCAGCTTCGGGGTTTGTTTTGCGGAGATTCAAGTTTGCAGTGCAATGAGAGTAGCCAATTTTAACATAGGAGAGGTCTTGCTAGTGTAGGAAAAAGGTAAGGATGGAGTTCAGCTTTAAAGTGGAAGGCAAGTCAAAACCTAACTAAGCTTAAATCTACTGCCACCCCCCTAAGACAATTTTATCTGCCCTTTAGCTGTTGCAAAACTACATGTCCCATGATGCACTGCAAGGCTGACAGTTACAAGCATGATTCCCACAGGCAGAGGCATGGTGGGACTTGTAGTTTCGCAACAGCTGGAGGGCCGCCAGTTTGAGACCCCTGCTGTAAAAGGAAAGATGCCTATACTTACCTGTTCTGAGATTGCGCCGGTTTGGTCACATAATCTCTCCAGCACTGACTTCAGTGTAAAGCAGAGATCGCCGACAACCGCGGCAGAGCCTGTGTGATGATGTCACCCATTGGCTTGATATGGGGCATCCGTTGTCAGCTATCCCTCCTCTACGCTGAAGCCGGCGCTGGGACCTGATCATGTGACTGGACCAGAGTGCCCTCAAAATAGGTAAGAATGGGCATCTTTCCTTTTACAGGGTAGATGGTATAGGCTTAGAAGAGGGGGGTTGTAGATTAAGGCTTAATTTGGTTTTGACTTGCTTTCTACTTTAAGGCCCCCTTCACACTGAGGAGTATTTCAGACGTTTTAGCACTAAAATAGCGCATAAATAATGCCTGAAATACTCCTGCCCCAGCATTCTCAATGTGAAAGCCCGAGGGCTTTCACACTGAGACGATGCGCTGGCGGGAGAAAAAAAAAATCTCCTGCAAGCAGCATTGAGAGAAGCGGTGTGTATAGCGCTGCTTCCCATTAAAAACAACCTTTTTCGTCCGCTAGCGGGGGTTAATACCGCACCGCTATCGGCCGAATACCGCTGAAATTCTGCGTCAATTCCGACGGTATAGCGCTGCTAAAAATGGCGGCGCTATACGGCCACTGAACATGCTGCCCCAGTATGAAAGGGGCCTAAGTGGTGTCATCCACTGGACTGTGACGTCTGTTGATGCTGTGTAAGTCTCAAGACTGGATGGACAAGAATGCAGAACATTTGGCAGATAAAACAGTTCTCATGTGTATTTAGTTGTCTTCCTGGAGTTCAGGTTTTAAAATGATCAGCAGTGGCATTGAAGTGAACTTGGTGTATACAATAGAATGGTGTGATCCTGACATTTCCGATCACCGTCTTATAATTTCATATGATGGTGACCAAGCATTGTGACATCTGTACTGGGTATTAACAATGGAGTGCATTATGATTCTGAATCATCAGTTTTCTTTCTTTTATATTGTTTTATAATCACAAGAAAACATTTGCTCATGGTTTCATTATGGGGAGACACACCTTTTTTGAAGCTATTTAGTCATTTTAAATGGAAGAATTACTATACTGTAAATGAAAATCTACCTTTCGTTTCTAATTGCAGGGCTGTTTATGCTGTTTATAAATAACCCCAATTACAAGCATGTCTTAGATACAGAAGATGGGAGGGCTACTATTATACAACCCAGCTAATCTCCCTAACCAACCAACCAGGATCTTTTCTTGTCCCTGCCTGCCCTGGTTTAGAGGGAATGTACACATTTTTATTTATTTTTTACAATGAGAATTAAAAAAAGGTCAAATGTAAAAAATATCATCTTTTTTTTTTTAGTCGGATAAATGTGGAATATTGTGTAGTTTTCTATCTGACAAAAAGTGAAACTTAGATTTAGGGCCAGTTCACACCAGACGCAGTTCCGTACAGTTTTGTGTGAATTTTTTCTGCACTAAAAATAGATGCACAGTGTTTTCCATCTATTCCAATGGCTCTAGTTCACACCATGCAATCAGTTTCCATGCATGGTGTGAACTAGAGCCATTGGAATACATGGAAAACACTGCCTGCATTTTGTGCAGAAAAAAAGGACACGGAACTGTGTCTGGGTGATCTAAGTACTTTGTAGGGATTTTACCAAACGTTGTTGCAGATTCCTACCTTTTTGTTATTCTAAAGAAATCCCTGTGTGTTTGTCTGTGTCCATGTGGCAAAGCGAATCTAATGGAAGTGGGTTCATGATAATCAATCAGCTGCTGCACCTGCAGGGCTCTAATGAGGAAAGCTGCAGGGCCTGCAACAGAGAAAGTTTCCTGAATGGGGTTTTTAGGCAGCTCGATTAGACAAGTAGGATGTAATTTAAGTGAAAAAAAAAATATTTATTCACATGTATCAAAAGGGGAAAAAGAGAATAATAAATAAGATATGAGTTGCGGCAATACAAAAGACATAAAAAATTCATACAATATTATGCAGTACACAAAAAATAATTTATACAGCTGAATACAATTATGTATAAACAATATCCTAACACGTTTCGACCATAATGGTCTTCTTCAGAGGTTTAATTGGTTGAGACTAAAAGAGAATGTATAAAAGGTTACATAAAGTGTTTCACATATTTTAGTCCATCCACCTACCCCGCCCACAGCTCCATTTGTATAGAGACATCTTCCATTTGGAAGGAGGGGTGGGGGACAGGAAACATAATACTATATCAATAAGGCAAGAAAGATTAATTAAAATCGATCATTACCGATAATGAAGTAAGAAAGTTGTCTCGATGAGGCTTTGCTGTCACAAAACAGGGGGGTCCAGCCGTTCTCCCACGGATCGCTCCAAATCTCGGGGCTCCCACATGAGCGTCCACGCTAAATTGTGTGGTCCCACGTGACACAACAGGGGGTCACCAAAAAGGGGCGGAACCCAAAAAGGGCGGGCCGGTGGGGAGGGAGAGAAAAAACATGGAAAGAAGGAAAGGCCTGCAATAGGATAATAAACATTAAAGATTGAGGCAGTGTATGTATGTGTGTGCATACATAAAAAGGCCTGCATCCCTTTAGACATGATTTCCTATTGAGAGTATCTCGCCAAAAATGATTTTTTTGTTGCAGGAGATGCCGGAATCTGACTTGTATCTTAGTGCAGACTTCTGGGAAAATCAGTGAGCCAATCACACAAGCAGAAAATTATGTTTCTGGTGGGCATTCTGTGTACAGAACACCTCCAGGTAGCCATATTGCATTGCATTTTCAGAAAATGACAGAGCTGAAGATTGAAAAGAAAATGTCATTTTATAATAACATTCAACTACAATATGGCTTGTGTCACTATTGTATACACTGTATTTTTTTCTTTATTTGCTATTATTGTTACCCTTTAACCACTTTCCCACCGGACCATTTGTCAGCCTTAAGACCAGAGGTGTTTTTTACAATTTTCCACTGCGCTGCTTTAACTGGTAATTGCGCGGCCATACAATGTTGTACCCAAACAAAATTTGCGTCCTTTTTTTCCCACAAATAGAGCTTTCTTTTGATGGTATTTGATTGCCTCTGCGATTTTTAATGTTTGCGATATAAACGGAAAAAGAGCGAAAATTTTGAGAAAAAATGATATTTTCTACTTTTTGTTATAAGAAAAATCGAACAAACTCAATTTTAGTCATACATTTTGGCCAAAATGTATTCAGCCACATGTCTTTAGTAAAAAAAATGCCAATAAGCGTATATTTATTGGTTTGCGCAAAAGTTATAGCATCTACAAACTAGGGTACATTTTCTGGAATTTACACAGCTTTTATTTTATGACTGCCTATCTCAATTCTTGAGGTGCTAAAATAGCAGGGAAGTACAAAACCCCCCCAAATGACCCCATTTTGGAAAGTAGACACCCCAAGGAACCTGCTGAAAGGCATGTTGAGTCCATTGAATATTTTTTTTTTTTGTAACAAGTGATTGAATAATGACAAAAAAAAAAAAAAAAAAAAAGAAATTACAAAAAGTTGTCACTAAATGATATATTGCTCACACATGCCATAGTTATATGTGGAATTGCACCCCAAAATACATTCTCCTGCTTCTCCTGAGTACGGGGATACCACATGTGTGAGACTTTTTGGGAGCCCAACCACGTACGGGGCCCCGAAAATCAAGCACCGCCTTCAGGATTTCTAAGGGCGCAAATTTTTGATTTCACTTCTCACTACCTAAGACAGTTTTGAAGGCCATAAAATGCCCAAATAGCACAAAATCCCCCCAAATGACCCCATTTTGGAAAGTAGACACCCCAAGGAATCTGCTGAGGGGCATATTGAGCCCACTGAATATTTTTTTTTTTTGTACCAAGTGATTGAATAATGACAAAAAAAAAAAAAGAAAAAAGAAATTACAAAAAGTTGTAACTAAATGATATATTGCTCATACATGCCATGGTTATATGTGGAATTGCACCCCAAAATACATTCTGCTGCTTCTCCTGAGTACGGGGATACCACATGTGTGGGACTTTTTGGGAGCCCAACCACGTACGGGGCCCCGAAAATCAAGCACCGCCTTCAGGATTTCTAAGGGCGCAAATTTTTGATTTCACTTCTCACTACCTAAGACAGTTTTGAAGGCCATAAAATGCCCAAATAGCACAAAATCCCCCCAAATGACCCCATTTTGGAAAGTAGACACCCCAAGGAATCTGCTGAGGGGCATATTGAGCCCACTGAATATTTTTTTTTTTTGTACCAAGTGATTGAATAATGACAAAAAAAAAAAAAGAAAAAAGAAATTTCAAAAAGTTGTAACTAAATGATATATTGCTCATACATGCCATGGTTATATGTGGAATTGCACCCCAAAATACATTCTGCTGCTTCTCCTGAGTACGGGGATACCACATGTGTGGGACTTTTTGCGAGTCTAGCCGCGTACGGGACCCCGAAAACCAAGCATCGCCTTCAGGATTTCTAATGGCGCAATTTTTTTATTTCACTCCTCACTACCTATCACAGTTTTGAAGGCCATAAAATGCCCAAATAGCACAAACCCCCCCCAAATGACCCCATTTTGGAAAGTAGACACCCCAGGCTATTTGCTGAGAGGCATGTTGAGTCCATGGAATATTTAATATTTTGCCACAAGTTGCGGGAATATGACAATTTTTTATTTTTTTGCACAAAGTTGTCACTAAATGATATATTGCTCACACATGCCATGGGCATATGTGGAATTACACCCCAAAATACATTCTGCAGCTTCTCCTGAGTACGGGGATACCACATGTGTGGGACTTTTTGGGAGCCTAGCCGCGTACGGGACCCCGAAAACCAAGCACGGCCTTCAGGATTTCTAAGGGCATACATTTTTGATTTCACTCCTCACTACCGATCACTACCTATCACAGTATTGAAGGCCATAAAAGGCCAAGATGGCACACAACCCCCCCAAATGACCCCATTTTGGAAAGTAGACACCCCAAGCTATTTTCTGAGAGGCATTTTGAGTTAATGGAATATTTTATATCTTGCCACCAGTTGCTGGAATATGACAAACTTTTTTTTTTTTTTTTTTTTTTTGCACAAAGTTGTCACTAAATGATATATTGCTCACACATGCCATGGTTATATGTGGAATTGCACCCCAAAATACATTCTGCTGCTTCTCCTGAGTACGGGGATACCACATGTGTGGGACTTTTCGGGAGCCTAGCCGCGTACGGGGCCCCGAAAACCAAGCACCGCCTTCAGGATTTCTAAGGGCGCAAATTTTTGATTTCACTCCTCGCTGCCTATCACAGTTTCGGAGGCCATGGAATTCCCAGATGGCACACAACCCCCCCAAATGACCCCATTTTGGAAAGTAGACCCCCCAAGCTATTTGCTGAGAGGCATGGTGAGTATTTTACAGCGCTCATTTATTTTTGAAAATGAAGAAAGATATATATATTTTTTTTTTTTTTTTCTTTTTTCAATTTTCAAATCTTTGTGACAAAAAGCAAGATCTGCAAAATACTCAACATACCTCTCAGCAAATAGCTTGGGGTGTCTACTTTCCAAAATGGGGTCATTTGGGGGGGTTTTGTGCCATCTGGGCATTCCATGGCCTCCGAAACTGTGATAGGTAGTGAGGAGTGAAATCAAAAATTTACACCCTTAGAAAGCCTGAAGGTGGTGATTGGTTTTTGGGGTCCCGTACGCGGCTAGGCTCCCAAAAAGTCTCACACATGTGGTATCCCCGTACTCAGGAGAAGCAGCAGAATGTATTTTGGGGTGTAATTCCACATATGCCCATGGCATGTTTGAGCAATATATCATTTAGTGACAACTTTGTGCAAAAAAAATAAAATAAAATAATAATAATTCTCTTTCCTACAACTTGTGTCAAAATATAAAATATTCCATGGACTCGAGATGCCTCTCAGCAAATAGCTTGGGGTGTCTACTTTCCAAAATGGGGTCATTTGGGGGGGTTTTGAACTGTCCTGGCATTTTATGAACGACATTTAGAAGCTTATGTCACACATTACCCACTCTTCTAACCACTTGAAGAAAAAGCCCTTTCTGACACTGTTTGTTTACATAAAAACATATTATTTTTTTGCAAGAAAGTTAAGTTGAACCCCCAAACATTATATATTATTTTAAAGCAAAGGCCCTACAGATTAAAATGGTGGGTGTTGCATTTTTTTTTACCACGCAGTATTTGCGCAGCGATTTTTCAAATGCATTTTTTTGGGCAAAAATACATATTTTTTTATTTTAATGCACTAAAACACACTATATTGCCCAAATGTTTGATGAAATAAAAAAGATGATCTTAGGCCGAGTACATAGATACCAAACACGACATGCTTTAAAATTGCGCACAAATGCGCAGTGGCGACAGACTACATACATTTTAAAAAAAACCTTTAAAAGCATCTACGGGTTACCACATTAGATTTACAGAGGAGGTCTACTGCTAAAATTACTGCCCTCGATCTGACCTTCGCGGTGATACCTCACATGCATGGTACAATTGCTGTTTACATATGACGCCAAACCGACGCTTGCGTTCGCCTTTGCGCAAGAGCAGGGGGGGACAGGGGTGCTTTTTTTTTATTTTTTATTTTTTATTATTATTTAATTTGCTTTTTTAATTTTATTTTAAACTGTTCCTTACTTTTTTTTATTATTTTTATAATTTTTATTGCCATCTTAGGGCATGTAAATATCCCCTATGATAGCAATAGTTAGTGACAGGTACTCTTTTTTGAAAAAATTGGGGTCTATTAGACCCTAGATCTCTCCTCTGCCCTTAAAGCATCTGACCACACCAAGATCGGTGTGATAAAATGTTTTCCCACTTTCCCAATGGCGCAGTTTATATCCGGGGAGGGGACATACCCTCCCACTGCTTGTAAAAGCAGTTTAGAGGCTAATTAGCCGCTAGGACTGCTTTTACATGAAAGCCGACCGCTGGCTGAAAAGAATGATACCAAGATGATGCCTAAACCCGCAGGCATCATTCTGGTATAACCATTCAAAGTCCAGCAACATACCAGTACGTTGATGGTTCTTGTTGGACATGTATTGTAATCTTTTTTTTTTTTCATGCAGCCTGTTGGCTGAACGAAAAAAAGATTGATCGGTGGGTATGCCCACCATTAGAATACCTCCCTTCATCCACCCACTTCTAATGATGGGCATACATGCACCATTTATATATGCCAAAGCATGGGGGCATCCTCCCGCAAAAAAGTTATGCCGCTCACACACGTATGTACGCCGCATAAAAAGTTATGGCGCATACACACGGTCGGACTTTTCCACGGGCAAGCTTCCGACGGAATTTCGACCGTATGTACGCGGCATTAGGAGCAAAATCGCTCCTCCGCCCCTAATGCCCCCATGCTTCGGCATATATGCTCTTTTTTTAACTGTGGTGGTGAAATCACCTCCCACAGTGTTGGAGTCGCGGCTTTATGTATCGTGGGAGCAAACGCTGTTGCTGTCACGCTAAATAAATCCGCGCTGCAACTGAATGGCGTACCTGCTAAGCAAATGATGGTTAACATTATAACAAAGTAACATTACATTTTAACAGTAAGATCTTACCATACCATACCTGCAAAGCAAATATCAAAAACAAAACAAAACATTTTTTAACGCAACCTGTGCCTAAAAAATATATATGCCGAAGCATGGGGGCATCCTCCCGCAAAAAAAGTTATGCCGCGTACACACGGTCGAACTTTTCCACGGGCAAGCCTCCGTCGGAATTTCGACCGTATGTACGCGGCATTAGGAGCAAAATCGCTCCTCCGCCCCTAATGCCCCCATGCTTCGGCATATATGCTCTTTTTTTAACTGTGGTGGTGAAATCACCTCCTACAGCGTTGGAGTCGCGGCTTTATATATCGTGGGAGCAAACGCTGTTGCTGTCACGCTAAATAAATCCGCGATGCAACTGAATAGCGTACCTGCTAAGCAAATGATGGTTAACAATAAAACAAACATTACAGTATAACATACCATACCTGCAAAGCAAATACAATAAAACATTGTAAAAATAGAGAGAATAGATATAGAACAATAGTGAGTGGACAGTAGAGAGTGAACATAAGAGAACAATAAAGAGAGGAGAAAAATACAACCACAACTATTTTTGGATTTTTTATTTTATATTTTTTTTGTGTTTTTGTGTGTTTTTTTATTTTTTTTCTACTTTTTTTCACTTTTATGAAAACTATAAACTGAACGTTGCAGATTATGGTCTCTCAAAATGTGATGGCCATCACATATTCCGAGACCCTGTGTTGGTGTGCCTAGGACTGTGTGGTGCTGTACCCTACGCTAAAACTGAACTAGTGTGTGGTAGCGTTTGAAACATACACCAATGCAGAGACCAGGTTGGTCAGGACAGTCGGGACAATAAAAGCGGGTGTCACGCCTAAATCCGAGTTTGCTGCAGACACGACATCTTTTTTGGCGGGTTCTTTGGGTAGGGGTACCAGCGAGGACAAAAGGAAAATGCCTCTCATACAGCCGGCTCACTGCATTTGCGTTGGGAAGGTGGGGCACAGCACCATCTGGAAACAGAAGGGCTTCGACGATCTCTTCCTGGAATTTTAGGAAGGATCCAGTCCGTCCTGAAGCTCTGTATAGCACATGAGCGTTCAGCAAAGCCAATTGAAACAAATACACTGATACTTTTTTGTACCAGCGTTTGGACCTCCGGGCAATTAGGTACGGCGCCAACAACTGGTCATTGAGGTCCACCCCTCCCATGTTAAGGTTGTACTCGTGGATACAGAGGGGTTTCGCCACAACACCAGTCGCCGTAGGAATTTGGACTGCCGTGTCTGCGTGAAGCGTGGACAGAACGAAAACATTCCGTGAATCCCTCCACTTCACTGCTAACAAATTATTACACCGTAAGCAGGCTCTCTCCCCCCGACTAAGACGGGATTCTACAAGCCGTTGGGGGATGCCCCGGCGATTAGGTCGCACGGTGCCACATGCGCCAATTCCATAATCAAAAAGGTGACTAAAAAGTGGCACGCTTGTGTAATAATTGTCCACGTACAAGTGGTACCCCTTTCCGAATAAGGGTGACACCAATTCCCACACTATCCTACCAGCGCTCCCTATGTAATCAGGGCAATTCTCCGGCTCTACGTGACTGTCTTTTCCCTCGTAAACCATAAAGCTAGATCTATAGCCTGTTGCCCTGTCACAGAGCTTATACAACTTGACCCCGTATCTGGCACGCTTGCTGGGAAGGTATTGTTTGAATGACAAGCGGCCAGAAAACTTAATCAGGGACTCATCAACGCAGACAACTTGTTGGGGATTATACAAGGCTGCAAACCGTTCGTTGAAGTGGTTTACGAGGGGCCGAATTTTGTAGAGCCGATCGAATTCAGGGTCTCCCCGAGGACGACAGAGTTCATTGTCACTAAAATGCATGAACCGCAAGATCTGCTCGTATCGTGTCCTGGCCATGGAGGCAGAGAAAATGGGCATATGGTGAACTGGGTGCGTGGACCAATATAACCGCAGCTCACTCTTTTTAGTAATGCCCATATTGAGGGAAAGGCCCAGAAAGATCTTAAATTCGGAAACCGTAATTGGCTTCCAATCTCTGGCAAGGGACAGCTGGGGATTAGCGGCGAAGAATTGACCAGCGTACAAATTGCTTTGGTCCACAATAGATCTATAGAGATCTTCGGTGAAATACAGCGAATAAAAATCCAGTGACGTAAAATCAACTGTATTCACCTGAATTCCGGGTTGGCCAGTGAATGGGGGAAGTACGGGTGCTGCAGAAGTGGTGGGTACCCAATCAGGATTGGCGAATGCAGCAGGAAGGACACTATGGGGACGGGCCTGTCTTTGTCGTCTTCTTCTTCTTGGTGGCAGCGGGACACTACTAGTGCTTGCCACCTCTCCAGCTTGAACTGCACTTATGGGACTCGCCACGTCACCAAGTGTTACTGCAGTGCTGGATATATGACCAGGATGTACTAGGCCGCTGGTGCTTGCCAGTTCACCAGAAGGAATAGCGGCGCTAGTACTTCTCTCCTCCATACGAGAGCCCTGCGGTTCTTGCACCTCAGCGACAGCAGAAGATCGGGGTCTGGTACGCCTGACCCTAGCAGGGACCACTCCGTCGTCAGAGCTATCTGTCAGGGAGCCACTGTCGTCTACAGGATCATATTCTGAGCAAGAATTTGACAGATGCGTGACCTCCTCATCACTATCTGACAGGCTCATAAACAAGTAGGCCTCTTCATCACTGTACCATCGATTTGCCATTTTGGGCTCTAAATTTAGGGGTACAGTGGTGAGATTCACAGGCAAAAAAGCACCTGACCTGTTAGCGACTGAGTCAAGCGCTACCAAAAAAACTGTTAGCGATCGCAGAGATCAGGCCTGACTCTGCGAACGCTGCAGTTATGTGTTTTTGTGTTTTGTGTCAGTGATCGATCGATCGATACTGCACTTCGGTGGGTTGGGCTGGGCGAAGGGGCTAAACGCAGGTGCTAGCAGGTATCTGGGCTGATCCCGCTAACAATGCGTTTTTGGGAACCCTAAACTGCAGGGGACGCTAGTATAGATCTGATCAGATCAGGTATCGATCCGATCAGATACTATACCACTAAAGGGAGGCGTATGGTGCGTGCGTGGGTGTTAGCGCTACTGGCACTAATCTGACGCTGCCTGGGGCGACGCAGACCCTATCTGGCGCTAAAACCAAACTTTTATCACACGCCGGGCGATCAGGGGGTTAAAACTTTATTTCAAAAAATATGGCGGGTGCCCTGATGCTATAGAAAATAAACAAACTAAACTGCGTCACCTGTGACACTTATACTGTGATCACTGGTGACAGGGGGTAATGAAGGGGTTAAACCTTTATTGGGGGGGGGTGGGGGGGGGTCCCTAGACTTTTTATGGCCTAAGACTGATTACCTAAACACTTATTTTTGTCACTAATGACACTAGTACAGCGATCAAAAAAAAATCTGATTGCTGTACTGGGTGACACAGTGACAGGCAGTGAATGGGTTAATTTGGGGGGTGATCAGGGGGTGATCAGGGGGTTAAATGTGTGCCTATGTGACCTGGTGTTAGAGTAGTGTTGTGCAACTCACGTTTCAGATGCTCTCTCCCTCTCGGTCTGGAACGGAAAGACCGACACGAGGGAGAGAGCAGTACTTCCCCTGCCAATGTTTACAAAACATTGCCAGGGGAAGACAACCATTGGTTAGTGTGATCACCAGGTCCAGGCCAGATTTTATTGGCCTGGACCTGGTGATTGATCAGTTCTGAAACGAATCTGATCATCGGGAACGGCGGGGGGGCGCGCGCGCGCGCCCCATCGCCGTTCACGAGCAGGACGTAGAGCTACGGGCTCTCGCCTGGGAGAGCCGACCTGCCGCCGTATTATGACGGTGCGCGGTCGGCAAGTAGTTAAAGCCCAACTCTGGGAAAATGAAGAAATATGCCTTGCAGTGGGACTGTGCCCACTTGCTTCATTATTGCTGCATTCAGATGTTTACAAAACTGCACTGTACGCATATGAACGCAGCATATTGTACATTTGTGTGAATGAACCCCTAGGCTTTTCCTCTTTCATTTTTGCTACTTTGTTGTTAAAAGCCTGTTCTTAAAAGTTAGTATTTGCAAACACAAGTAAGTCAGAGGAGTGACTTATCGGATCACTCCCTCTGAGATTTAAATCCGCAACCTGGAGGCATGGAGATATTCACTAAAGCCATACAAGCTTCATTTTCTTCTGTTTAAGCCCATGGCTGCCTGAAAACCTGAACTGTGACCGCATCTGAAAGGAAGATGTTGATGTAATTGCCATATTCATACCTGTGGACTATATTGCTGCAGCAGAGGGAGAGAGAATGTCTGGGGTTTTGAACAACAAACAGTGCTCACTCCTGTGATGCTTAGAACACCTTTGACAGTCTTCCGAGAGGCTTCCGACGGTCGCATCCATCGCGTCACGATTTTCCGAAAGAAGCCGAACGTCGGTGCGCAGTATAGAGCCGCACCGGCTAGTTGTTTTAAAATATGAGCCGTACTTACCGTTTTCGAGATGCATCTTCTCCGTCGCTTCCCGGTATGGGTCTTCGGGAGCGGACCCGAAGACCCATACCCGGAAGCGACGGAGAAGATGCATCTCGAAAACGGTAAGTACGGCTCATATTTTAAAACAACTAGCCGATTCCCCTAGACAAAAAGAGCATTAATCTAATGGGATTGTTTGAAAAAATAGTTTAATGGGTGAACTCCCGCTTTAAGGAGGAGTTCCACCTGGGGACATTTTTTTTATATATGGACACTTACCTGTCTAAGGAGCCCACAATGTCGGCAATTTAGCCGATCTTCGGATTGGCTGTCCGGTGGGGCCGCCGCTATCTCCACTAAAGGAAACGGGCCGTGAAGCCTTTCAGCTTCACAGCCGGTGCTCTGTCGAAGTGCCCCCCATCGAATAGTGCCTGCACATGTGCAGGACGGAGCCACGCTCCAGCTGAGTTGCCGATCAGCTGGGGTGACGTGGCCAGGGCGCAAGCGCACATTGTAGGAGGTATCTCCCGATGGGAGATACCATTTCACAGGCACCATTGAAGCCTATACAAACAGCAGGGGAGACCGTAGTTCTCACATTGTGACTCGCTGTTGCGGGTGGCTTTACAGTGTGCTGATGGTCCAGTTTCCCCGCTGTTTGTATAGGTTTAAATTGTTGCTGTGAAATGGTATCTCCCATCGAGAGATACCGCCTACGATGTGCGCATGCACCATGGTAACGTCAGCCCAACTGATCGGCAAATTAGCAGTTGTGCTATGACATACAGCGCATGCGCAGTTCGTCCCGGGCCCTATTCGATGGGGGGGCATTTCCCGACAGAACACTGGTTCCCTACTGCGCATTCGAGAAGCGCGTTGCACTTTCTAATTGGCTCGGCAGCAGGGGAAGGAGGGGGGGGGCCTAACTTCTGAGGGGCGACAAGTTGATCCCCCCCCCCCGTAAGGTGCCAAACATGGCACTGGATGGGGGAGGAAGCAAATAAGCGGAAGTTCCACTTCTGGGTGGAACTCCACTTTAACTAATTTGTGTCATACTAGAAAAAATACAAAAAAAAAAAATGTCATTGTTTGGAGGTATAGCTTTCTGGTGTGAGTTACAAGATTTCCCTACTCTGACTCGTGATGTCCTCTGACACACATACATTGGAGGTAGAGTAGACTGCTGGTTGGGAGTTTAAATACCACATGTTGATTAGGAAACAAAAATAAGATATATTTGCATATACAACAAATGTCTTCTAACCCACTCTACCAAAAAAAAGTTTTCACATATTGGGACTGGAACGTTTTGCTATTTTAATAAAGAGTAACTCCACTTTTGTTGAGAAAAAAAACATTCTGGGTACTAGAGCTACACGATTAATCGTCAAGAATCGTTATCGCGATCTTTTTCCGTTGCAATTCTTGACACAGGGTTTCACGATCTTTGACATGAAATAATTTTCTCTCTGCACTTTGGTATGCAAAGAATTTCCTGTCTGCTCTCAGCCAAAAGTCAAAGTCTGGGCAGCCTGCCAAGTTTTGAAAACATTCTTTATCAGTGGATAGTCAAGTCTAAACATTGTATCACATTGACTTCTGTATGTAAATTAGGAACGTTTAACCACTTAAACACCAAACCTTTTTCTGACAGCTCTTTTCAAGTTCAAAAAATTTTTTTTTGCTAGAAAATGACTTAGAACCCCCAAACATTATATATTTTTTTAGTAGAGACCCTAGAGAATAAAATGGCGGTTGTTGCAATATTTTATGTTGCACTGTATTTGCGCAGCAGTCTTTTTAAATGCAATTTTTTTGGAAAAAAATTACTTTAATGAATAAAAAAAAAAATAGCCAGTAAAGTTAATCCATTTTTTTTTTTTTTTTTGTATAAATGTAAAAGATTTTACGCCGAGAGAATCGTGATCTTCATTCTAAGCAAAAAAAATTGTGATTCTCATTTTGTCCAGAATCGTGCAGCTCTACTGGGTACATACTTTGTTGCAGATTCCTACCTTTTTATTATGCTGGAGAAATAGCTGTTTGTGTCCGTGTGCAATGAGAATCTGTATGGGAGTTGTTTTATAATTGTCCATCAGCTGCTGCATCTGCAGGGCTCTAATGAGGAAAATCACAGGGTCTGCATCCCTTTTTTGTTGCAGAGGATGCCTGATATTTGACTTGTATCTTAGTGCAGACTTCTGGGACAATCAGTGAGCCAATGACACAAGCAGGAAATTATGTTCTGTACATTTAGTGTACGGAACACTTCCAGGTAGCCATATTGCATTTTACAGAAAACTATGGATCTACAGATTGAAAAGCAAAGGTTAATTAATATCATTCAATTACAATATGACGTGTCACAATTGTATACACTATATTATGTTTTTGTATTTGCTATTTTTTCCCCCTAATATAGACACGATTGCATTGTCTATATTAATGCTTCCCAGTGCAAAGGACGAAGACTACAGTGCTAGAATTGTTATAGGTATGTGTGTTGTAATGAGGGGAAGGGAGACATATCCTCAAAACAATCTAATTATCTGCCCTTCAAATATATGGGATTTCCCACTGAATGAAAAAGCAAAGAAACATGTTTATACTTACCTGCTATGTGCAATGGTTTTACACAGAGCAGCCCTGAAAACTGAAAGGTTTTCCCCATCCACACAATCAAGGTGGATGAAGGAATCTTCCTTGTTAATATATTCTGACAGCAGGACTCCTCCTTCATTGTCGGAATACACCGATTAGCTCTGTAGATGATTGGCTGTAATTTTTCAACAAGCCTGTTTGTGAGAAGTCAATCATTGGGTCAACGTCTCACAAATGAGAACAGCCATAGATGGATTAAAAATCGGATGGTCCCTGCTGAACAGGCCGATTTTCGATCCATCTGTGGCCAGCTTTAATATTGCCTGTCCGTTTCCAGTGCTTTCTCTTATCCCCTGCAGCCACCAATGGCAGACATCAGGATGCTGGATAACATGGCTGTACCAGAGTGGCCTGAAAATAGCTAAGTATACAGATCTTGGAGTATTTTTTAACCTTAGTTATCTTTATCCAAGAATTCTACATTAAATGCTGCATACTTCCTACTTCAATTCTTCCATGGATATCAAAGTGTATTTTCACTTTACATGACAAGTCTAATTGTACCTTGTTATTATGTAGAAATGTGCACGCTAAATTTGCTAACTCTTTTTAAAAATGCTAGTCGCCTTGCTGTGTCTGGCCTCAGGGCCACTTACAGGCCAGCAGCATGTAGCTTGTGAACCCAAAGAAAACGAAGAAGTCCTGATTTGCATATTTGTTTTGACTCAAAGTGTTAAAGCAGTTGGATTAATGTAACAGCCATGCAACTAGTATTTTCAGATGGAGAGTTCATGTATTGGAGGCTATGTATTTTATCGGTACAGATTTAATTCCGGGCTCATTTTCTGCAACAACACAAGGAAAACACTCATTAATGCACTAAACCAAGTGTTCATTTTGAATGGTGCCCCAATACATATACTTGGCGCACTACAAAACACTTGTGTTTTGTCGTGCCGCAACACATAGATGCAACCATCTTTATGTTGTGGTGGGCTGCTCTAAAAAGAATATGCTAGCACTTTTTTTTTTTTCATTATTGCGCTGACAACCTATTAAAAATGAATGGCTGCCTTAAGGCAAAGCACATCAGAGTACAAAAATGCGCTCTGTTAATGCACACATTGTGCTTGGGCCCTAAAGCCTACCATGAATTCAAATCCAGATTATTTGCAAAGGATATTGAAATTTGTAGTTTACCATTATTACAACATAGGGCTGAAGTAGAATTGGGCTGTGGGTTATTTTGTGTGCAAGTGTTTTTATTTTTTTATATATATATTGTGTGTGTATGTGTGTGTGTATGTGTGTGTGTGTGTGTGTGTATGTGTGTATGTGTGTATATATATATATATATATAGTGAGGAAAATAAGTATTTGAACACCCTGCTATTTTGCAAGTTCTCCCACTTGGAAATCATGGAGGGGTCTGAAATTGTCATCGTAGGTGCATGTCCACTGTGAGAGACATAATCAAAAAAAAAAAAATCCAGAAATCACAATTTATGATTTTTTAACTATTTATTTGTATGATACAGCTGCAAATAAGTATTTGAAACACCTGTCTATCAGCTAGAATTCTGACCCTCAAAGACCTGTTAGTCTGCCTTTAAAATGTCCACCTCCACTCCATTTATTATCCTAAATTAGATGCACCTGTTTGAGGTCATTAGCTGCATAAAGACACCTGTCCACCCCATACAATCAGTAAGAATCCAACTACTAACATGGCCAAGACCAAAGAGCTGTCCAAAGACACTAGAGACAAAATTGTACACCTCCACAAGGCTGGAAAGGGCTACGGGGAAATTGCCAAGCAGCTTGGTGAAAAAAGGTCCACTGTTGGAGCAATCATTAGAAAATAGAAGAAGCTAAACATGACTGTCAATCTCCCTCGGACTGGGGCTCCATGCAAAATCTCACCTCGTGGGGTCTCAATGATCCTAAGAAAGGTGAGAAATCAGCCCAGGACTACACGGGAGGAGCTGGTCAATGACCTGAAAAGAGCTGGGACCACCGTTTCCAAGGTTACTGTTGGTAATACACTAAGACGTCATGGTTTGAAATCATGCATGGCACGGAAGGTTCCCCTGCTTAAACCAGCACATGTCAAGGCCCGTCTTTAGTTTGCCAATGACCATTTGGATGATCCAGAGGAGTCATGGGAGAAAGTCATGTGGTCAGATGAGACCAAAATATAAATTTTTGGTCATAATTCCACTAACCGTGTTTGGAGGAAGAAGAATGATGAGTACCATCCCAAGAACACCATCCCTACTGTGAAGCATGGGGGTGGTAGCATCATGCTTTGGGGGTGTTTTTCTGCACATGGGACAGGGCGACTGCACTGTATTAAGGAGAGGATGACCGGGGCCATGTATTGCGAGATTTTGGGCAACAACCTCCTTCCCTCAGTTAGAGCTTTGAAGATGGGTCGAGGCTGGGTCTTCCAACATGACAATGACCAGAAGCACACAGCCAGGATAACCAAGGAGTGGCTCTGTAAGAAGCATATCAAGGTTCTGGCGTGGCCTAGCCAGTCTCCAGACCTAAACCCAATAGAGAATCTTTGGAGGGGAGCTCAAACTCCGTGTTTCTCAGCGACAGCCCAGAAACCTGACTGATCTAGAGAAGATCTGTGTGGAGGAGTGGGCCAAAATCCCTCCTCCAGTGTGTGCAAACCTGGTGAAAAACTACAAGAAACGTTTGACCTCTCTAATTGCAAACAAAGGCTACTGTACCAAATATTAACATTGATTTTCTCAGGTGTTCAAATACTTATTTGCAGCTGTATCATACAAATAAATAGTTAAAAAAATCATACATTGTGATTTCTGGATTTTTTTTTTTTTGATTATGTCTCTCACAGTGGACATGCACCTACGATAACCATTTCAGACCCCTCCATGATTTCCAAGTGGGAGAACTTGCAAAATAGCAGGGTGTTCAAATACTTATTTTCCTCACTGTATATATATAAATAATAATTATTATATACAGGTACATCTCCAAAAAATGTTATATCATTAAAATTTTTATTTATTTCAGTAAATGAAACTCCTATATTATATAGATTCATCACACACACCGTGATATATTTCTTGTAGCTGCTGATTTTTAATAAACACAAAAATTACTGGCGGTCCGCTTTAAAGCCTAAAGGCTCATACACACGATCCATATATCATACGACAGACCGTACAACTTTTTTCGCTTAATAGTCGCAAGTAGAAATTGAATAAGGTACTAAAGTCACGAGAATTCTCATACGACAGGAAAAAAAATCGTAAGTGATGTCATGTGTTGTAATGTATTTGTATCGTATTTTCAGACGACCACTATATACTGACTAAGCGAAAATTGTACGATCTGGTATCGTATGAGGTAATTTTTTCGTGCTTGTCCGATTTAATAATATCAGATGAATTGTAGTGATGGGCTCTCGAAAGTTTTTATCAACGTTGGAGCATTTTACAGCTGGAAATCTCCTCTCAAAACCCACTAGTTCTGTTTTTTTTTTCCAGACTGAAAAGTCCCCTGCTTAAAAAAACACTGATAACAGCCTATGTGCGCATGCACACATAGGATAACATGCTGGGGAGTTTACTGGCTGCAGAAAAAAACGCCTGAAGCCAAAAACAGCAGCTGTAAAAACGTCCAGTGTGCATGAGCCCTTAATACTTAATAGGGTCGGTAGACCTGTGACATGCAAGAGTGCCTGAAAGTTCTATGAATGGAGGAGGTGAGCAGAAAGGGTGCATAGTTAAAGCGGAGGTTTGGCCGTTTTTTTTTTTAAAAGTCAGCAGCTACAAATACGGCAGCTGCTGACTTAAAAAAAAGGATACTTACCTGTCCAGCGCACCCACGATGTCAGCAGCCGAGGCTGAGTAATCGCTCGTCCCCGGCTGCTTACGCCGCCATCCTCGGTGAGGGAATCGGGAAGTGAAGCCTGACGGCTTCACTGCCCGATTCCCTACTGCGCATGCGTGAGGATCGCGGCGCGCCATCACAGGCTGGATTCCCCGCGGGGATCAGACCCGGAAGTGGTGCAAATACCTGTCTCAGACAGGTATCTGCACCCCCCTCCCCCCTGAAAGGTGCCAAATGTGTCACCGGAGGGGGGGAGGGATCCAAAATGCGGAGGTTCACTTTTTGTGTGAACATCCGCTTTAAGCACTTGTGATGAGTGCCTGTCAAAGGTCAGGATTGTTGGGGGGGGGGGGAGGGGTGTCAATGAGGGAAGATTTTAGTGAATATAGAAGCCAATAGCACAAGGAACACTATAGATAATTAGTAAATATTCTGTTGAATAATGGCGAAATCAGGTTTTTCATTTGTTGGTACAAAATAAACAATTTCAAGGTATTTTACAGAAAATTCTGTGTTCTTTTTTTCATATAAGGGTAACAACATATTTGTCTGTTTTGTATATTACATTTTTTGTTTTCCGGTTTAGTTATGCTTTTTTTTCTAATCCGTATTTACTCTCCTCTCACCAAAGTTTTATGTATTTCTGTGCCAGGATCAGTACAGAGACCACTTTCTCCCTGTGAAAAAACAAAAAACTGCTTTGAAATATGGCATCCAAAAATCACTGCTTCATAATAAGATGCCAATGAAAAAAGCACTGGTTCGTAATAGCTAAAATATGAATTCTTTATCCCCCTGAAAGTCACGTGAAAATGCACTAAACAACAGCACAAAGAGCTCCATTATTATAGAGCCTGTAAGCATTGCTGGGACCAGTCTCCCATGTGACATTGTACTACCTGATGAGTTTGGAACAAAGGGACACTGTTTTCTCTACTTAGAACATGGAAATGTAGGAGAATATTGGCTATCCCAAATGAAGGTTGGCATGTTATTTATGGAAAACACCTTATATAGAATAAAAAAATATCAGGACCAGTTATTGAAACTTTCAATATCTCAGAAATTTTAGGGTAAGCCTGTACTAAGTTCAATGTGGCATTTGTAGAAGGTGACATCAGCAATGGAGCCTAAATATTTCTATAGTAAAAGGTTTTCTTTAAATCAAAAAGCTATACCAAAGAGCTGATACTTCACATGCCTGCCATGATCTTTTAGCTGTTATTGCTACTGCCAGTGAGGTCTCCAAACTGCAGACTGATAAGGTCCTTTGCTCACCATTTTACAGGTTTTGGGGCACCACTCCATCCACAGACACCATCCAGGACTATTCCTCCCACTGATGCCAACGACGGGGCAGCATTCCTCCCTTGAATACCAACAATCTGCACTATTTCTGCGACTGACACCAACTATGGAGCACTATTCCTCTCACTGACACCAACAGTGGGGCATGAATCTTCCCACTAAAACCAATCATAGGGCATTGGTTATTCCCACTGAAGCCATTGTGTCTTCTACTCCAACTGGCCACAGTCCGGCCTCCTTCAGTCCTGCTGAAGGAAAGTAAACTGGCCCTTTGTTTAGAAAGTTTGGAGACCTTGGGCCATATTCTCATAGAAGTTACGATGGAGTATCTCAGGATACTCCATCGTATCTCCCTTTTTTGGCCCGTGTATCTATGCGACTGATTCTTAGATCATTTTCACATAGATACACTTAAGATCCGCCATCTATAAGTCACTTACACTGGCGGATCTTAAATGTAATGACGCCGGCCGCCGCTAGATGGCATTTACGTGAAGGACTCATTTGCGTATGCAAATGATCCTTCTACGCCGATTCCCGAACGAGTTCGTGTCGCGTAACCATCGCTAAACGTCGTTTGCGTAAGCGGAAACTTACTCCTGCTATATGAGGAGTAAGTTTCTGCAAGTCCACGTAGGCCATGTTACGGATGGCGTCGGGTCCGCGTCGTGTTTTTTTCGTCGGGTACGTCGTTTCCGTAAGTCGTTCTTGAATACGACTTTACGTCAATGACGCACACGTCGGCGTCATTGACGTTTTCCCGCCGAGAACTGGAGCATGCGCACTGGGCTTTTTGAAGCCCGGCGCATGCGCAGTTCATTAGAATCGTGGGCGCGCTTAATTTGAATACAAGCCGCCCCCCGTGGAGATCCGCCAGGCTACGCCGGGGCATTTACACTCCGCCGTCCCAACTTTCGGAGCAAGTGTTTGGGGAATACAACACTTGCTCCTGTAAGTTGGGACAGCGGAGTGTAAGTGCCTTAAGCGCAGCCCGCAGATTTTTAGAGAGAATATGGGCCCTTTTCCCCTAGAGTTAAGCCCCACCATATTTTGCTCCTCTATCCAATGAGAGTCCCTAAGTGACTAGCAAGAGCAATTTTTATTTGATAGTGGGATGGTAGGTTGGCTATATTAAAGTGGAACTCCAGCATTTTACATACCCATAGCCAGTCTGATGACATCACAGCAGCTTCTTTTGTTTCTTTGGTGGTAATGGGAGTTTGGAATTCTTCCAGGGCTAAGCAGTGCTCAGCTAATGTGGTGTGAAGGCTTCCCGGAGTACTCTGAGCCCAGTCTGCGTGATGATGTATTCCATACATAAATGACAGAGTGGGCTCACAGGAAACGGGCAGAAGGCAACAAGCGCCCAAGAGAAAGCCTGTAACAGCCGCTTCTTTCGCTGGCTGTTTTCTGAATAACAGGCGTTTTTTAGCCCGTAATGCGTTCCGTGCTGAAACACATACGGCGCTCGTGCGATGACAACATTGCCCGACGCCGTGGTGCGTTCCAGCCTGGAAGGTGGAAGTGCGCCGCGAATCGGCACTTCTCGTTTGAATCAGTGCTAATGCACTGCTATCTGATGCACTGCCTATAAAGGCATTCATTATACAACGAATCTTCGTTTCTATTATTGTCAGTCGTAGCTTGGCCACGCTACACATACCGCTGCCTTTGCTCCCTATGCTGCAACACCGCTCCAGGAAACAACTACTACTTTGGTGCTAAGGCCCTACTACAACAGAGAATTACTGGGACAACCTTGAGGCCTTTGCCAAACACCTTACACCACGGATGCTCTATCTCCTGCATAGAAGCCTACAAACGAATAAGTAGCCATTGTAATCATTTGTAGTCCTATAAGAAGATCTACTGCTAGTTTTCCAGTCTAATATATTTGTGTTACTAAATGTGCCATGTGGATATCAACATACATTTGGGAGATACTGCTGTGCTAAGAACTGTTTGCTAAGGAGTACCTTAAAGGGTCAGCTACCCTCAAATTACTAGAGCAATATTTATCTCATATATGCAACTATAACTACCTGAGCTATATTGCCTCTTTCATTGCAACTACTATTACGTCTGCAATATTTATCGTCATGATGTAACTACAATTACCTCAGCTATATTGCCTCTCATATGCAACTACTATACCTGGCTATATTGCCTCTCATATGCAACTACTATTATCTTGGCTATATTGCTCTCATACGCAAGTACTACTTGTACGATAACTCTTATTTACTACAAGCTTGACATAAGTACAAATCCATTATAGGCCTTGTCCTAATTGTTTGAACATGTTCGCTCTAACTTTTCTATGCTAGGGGTTGATGCTATTTCATAGCGTCTCTCTTAGTGGCCTAATACATCCCCTATATGCTCAAGTGATATGATGTAGAGAACCCTCAAACTCCTGTTTGTGAGGAGTGACGCCTGGGGTCCCTTACTGATAATCACTTGCATATTGAGGTGTATTGGAATATTGGCCTTGAACTATGTTTTTAAACACCAAGCTCCGGTCGCATGTTGTAATGCGTCCATCCTTAGTAGCTCAACGCCTTTCTTTATATGACACAGAGATGATGTATATATCCCCCAAACTCCTGATGCGAGGAGTGACGCCTGGGGCCCAATACTGAGTTGTCACATAAAGAAGCGCATTGAAATCCTTGCTAACCGCAGTTGTGGTTCACTCCATTCACCAGTGCTGTTACAAAGCCAGAGATGGCACTAGAGCCTGCAAAGTGGTATATAAAAAAGGGAATTTGTGGGGGAGTTAAAAAAATAACAATTCAAAAACACTGAAGTTCTGTATTAACCTCAATGTTGGAGTCAATAGGTGGTCCTTTTGCACCACACCTGTTTAGCTTGTATTTTTATGATTTAATTTTTAGTTGAGAAACTCTAGTCAAAACATTTTTTTCTGTACCTCCTGGAGCTACGACAGGTGTACACACTAACATTCTCCACTACATGGTTAAACTATTCAAACCCTAAAGAAAAGCCGTTATGAAGTCATATATAACATTGGATATGCTAAGTTAATTGTTTCAGACATCCTTCTATTCTGCTTGCTATCGGGCTTTGAAATAGAGATAAGGTAAAAAAGGATGATATTTCCAAATCCAATCATTTATTTTAAAAACTGAATTCCAGGATAGAAGTATAAATAAACTTAAACTATCAGTGACCACCTATGTCAATGTAAAACCCAAAAAGTTGAAATTCATATATGGCCAGTCACCTGGGAAGAAGGAACAATTTAATGAAAAATAGATCCTGTTCCTTTTAAAGTATGTTCTACAGTACAGCACAGTGCTTGTGCTGTGTAATTTGCCCCCCCTGTATCACCTGAAATATTTGACTGTTGCTGCCTGGCTCTGCCCCCCCCCCCCTGTAAACTCTCACGTGGTTTATTATGGCTGTTGAGCCCTGACACACTGCCTCCGTGCCTCCGTCATCCATGTATGGCACAATAACCCTTTTGCCTCGAATTTTGTTTTTTACGGGCGATACATAGATGATATTGTCATTATCTGAGATGGCCCTGTATCTCTTGTTAATTTTTTAAAACATTGTAATAATAACATGGGCCTTTCATTCACCTCTGTAACACTCTGGCATTTCTTGATCTCCAGCTCAGTCATGACCAAAGCTCCATCCATGCCCAAAACGATATTGTTACTGCAGGCAACGCCTATCTCCACTATAAAAGTTGCCACCATCCCAGATAGGTCAACAATGTCCCAAAGAGCCAATATTGTCGTCTTAAACATAGCTGCACCAAAGATGCAGACCCATGGGCTATTAAGGTACACATTTTTGAAAAAAATTGTATTCTTCATCCATTGTAGAAGAGGCCTTTGCGTTTTATAAACATAAAACAAAACATGATAATTGAGCGCACTCCCTATCAATGTCTACAAAGTCACTACCTGGAATATATAGGATGGGATTGGGTGAGGAATGGGTAAAGTCCCAGAGACAAGTGCTTTTGAGGAAATACTATAGTCCAACAAAAATGTCCATAGCACTATATGACTATAGCCTTGCTTTAGATGGCAGCCAGCTGACAGATGAAGTATGATCTGTAGAAGGACAAAGAAAGACAAAATGCAGCGCCTTCTAAGCGTAGCAAGTGAGTTAAATCGAACAAATAGTTAAAAGCATATGAAAAACCTTACTCCCATAACAGACGTAGGTACAAGCGAAAATAAGAGTGTCATCCGCGGAATCCCCGGGACAGCACGATGTCCTAGAGCAGGGCGGCGTGAGATGTCATTTCCCTGTGCGGCAGCGGCGGCAAGAACCGAGGTGCCCTCGGAACTAACAGGCTGAGGTCAGGTTTCCACTGTGGGCTGCTATCGGGCGTCACTTCCGGGCGCGGGAGGTGCGTGCGTTCGAGACTTTCAAGTCTCTTCTTCAGGCTGAGCTGTGGCCATTTTGCTGGAGACCAATTTAAAGCAAGCAAAGCCCGCCCCACATATACTCTGATTGGCTAATATTTCGTTGGTCAACTACAGGACATCGAATGTCGCCCTGAAAACTGTTGTCACGGATTGCGGGCTTATGTTAATATAACCCGCAATGGTGACAATAATAATGATGATAATAATAATGGTGATGATAGATGCCACATAAGCGGGGGTATTTTGTAGACTAGACTGTAAATGCCGTAACTACCATACAGTGTCATAACGATGACACATAGGGAAAGCTCGGTGGCCATACACAGAGAATGTCTATCAAAAGACATATTAAAAAACAATTTAGGGAAAAAGACTGAGCAGGAAAACAAACTAGAAACTTACAAATGCTACATAATACATTATTAAAAACTGCTAAAAGGGCATATGAGCGTGTAGCGCACATATATAATCTAATATATAAGAAATGATATTATATTCAAAGAATGAATTCAAGAAATATACATATAAATATATAATTAAAATATTTATATTAAGAAGAGACTGCGATGTTGACGTCATCAAAAAATCTCTCTGGTTAGACTATATGTTAGAGGGCCTTATTCAAATCAGGAATATGTTGTTGTCTATGTGGCTATATATTAATTAAATAAAGATGATAACAGGTTATTAGTACATGAAATTATTTTGGAAAATAGTTTGAAAATATATTAAAAATATTCTAAAAAATATATATATATGTATGTGTGTGTGTGTATGTATATATGTGTAAATATATATAGGTGGGTAACATAAATGCGTAAAAATGTTTAAAAAATATATAAAGTTGTATATAAAAATGAATTTAAAAATGCTTTGTTTTGACCTTAAAAATCAAAACATTAGGACAATCAGGACACTGGAAAGACACATTCATATAGACCATGTATGTTCATAGTAAGATATTTATCTCTATGCCCTCGTTGAGACCACCAGTCGAAAGACTATCAAGGGTGAATATCCAATAATTCTCCCTCTCGCATAGGCGCTCAAAGCGTTCAGCTGAGGGAGGAGCTTTGATATTGCTTCAAGGACCCATACGCGGAGTCCCGCGTGGGATTGTTCATGGTGCTCCTTGAAGTGACGGGCTACACTGTAGTTATCTAGGCCCTTTTATAAACATAATGAGCACCAGTGGATAGAAAGGTCAAAACTGGTCCAAGAGCCCAACCACCAGATTCACCACCCAATTTCCACGCTCAACTTCAGAAATATGGAGTGCATATTCATTAAACACTGGTGCATCTTACAAGAGGACCCTCGTCTTGCATCCACTATCACAGATTGATAGCTCATTTCATATAGACGGGCCAGAAAACTAAAGAAACACAGATTGCACCCAGTAAAATTAAATCGTCTTTCACTATCGGCAGTGCTGCACTAAAGTATTTATATTGGAGGCAGAGGCCGAAAGGCACTATGTCTTATGTGCCAACATGTTCTTCATAAACAAAGAGTTTTCCTCCAACGATAAAACGTTTAACGTATCTGATTTTTACACATGTTATTCAGAATTTCTGGTATATTGCTTGTCCTGTCCCTGTGGCCTCCTTTATGTTGGTCGTACCATCCGAACCCTACGTAATGAGATTGTTTTTTTATGTTGTTCTTCGCTATGACTAAGCATTGTATAACAATGTGAAATGCGTCAGCTACATCATCCCACCGTTTGCTGTTTCTCTGTTTGTGCAGTGTTTTTTTTACTGGATTAAAGGCTTTTATTGTTTTTTACATTTATCGGAGTGCGGCTGTTCATACCTTTTTACTTCTATTTATGCTTTGTGCATTGCCTGCACCCATTGGATTTTCTGAGCCCACACTCACCACCGAGGTGCACTCATCTGGAGCGGCGGTCTCTTTCCCCTACGTAAGAGATTGGGTGAACACAGGAGGTTAGTAGATGCAGGGTCTGATGTGCACTGTGTCTCCAAACATTTTCTCACCTACCACCAGCTATCTTCCCAAGAATTAAAAGTTTGGGTGATTGAAGTTATGCCTAAGAATCTTCCTGCAGCAGAACGCTTTAAGTGTCTCTGTATCGCTGAATCATACTGGATATATTGGTTAGATATTCTGGCACCTGGAGGATTGATTCAGAATTTGTAGATCAATCCTCTTCTATAACAATATCTATGTGTTGTTTTTTTTTTTTTTTTTTATAGTGCGACTCACCTTGCAAACATGTGAGTCACAGAAATGATCCTCACCTTGGGCTGGGACCTTTATGCCTGCAAGGGTTGTCACCTCTTTCACAATTGTCATTTTATACATTAATCCTCTTATTTTTTTCCAAGCTAAAAACTTTTTTTAATTGTATCCCTGATTTCCAGTAAAGAGTTAGTGCACGATGTCCGCCTGTTTTTTATCCATGTACCCTTTATGAACTAAATTTTTTATAGCTAATACTGTTTTTATCCTTGCAATATACTTTTTTTTTTTTTTTGTGTTCGTTATTATTTTTCAAACTCATCTTTTCTAATCTACTTTTTCTTGTTTTTTTTTTTACCTTTTTATATCCAAGTTGTATTTTTGTTGGTGGTAATTTTCTGATTTTTATACTCAATTACTATTTTTATAAGTGTTCCAAATAGCCTATTTCAGTGCTTGTCAGCCTATCTTTCAAGATTGGTGGGTATGGTTTGTTCCACGCCCACCAATCTTAGAATTACATTGATACCACCGATAAGATAGCCAAACCTAATGCCTGAGGAAGGAGCATGCATTATTCGAACGCACGCACCACCCCGCTTTACTGATACTAGGCAGTGACATGGCGGCCTTTTCCTTGACTAGGAAGTGCTGGGAGCCACAAGCACAGCCGTGCCCTGATCTGTTTACCCTTACAACGCTGCAGCTTGTCCTCCCTCTAGTAGCGGATGAACCTGTCACTGTCCACACCATGCTGACCTCCCTTTAACTGTGAGTGTGTGTATTATTTTCTATCATTAAATCATTTGAATACTGCACTCAAATGGCGCTGCTCTCTCTCCCTGTTTTTTTTTTTTTTTTTTTTCTGCAGAATTTTTCTTCTAGCTCTTCCCTAAACCTGCAGCCCTCTACAGCCTGCAGTTCATCGTAGAGACTCTCAGAGATACTCAGTTGTTCTCTTACTGTTCATAGCCTATACCCACTCCTCCTAAAGCTATAGTGCGCCATTATTGTTTTGTTATTTACATGCCTCCTTCATCCACAGCCCTGCTCTGCCCTCCCCACCCTGCCTGTCAGCTCTTTACCAGTGCCTGCTCCCTCCCCTCCTGCTGCTGAAATTACTTTTGGTTCTTCATATAATCCTCTTTGTTTCCTATTGCTATGTGCCACAGTGTCTGTGTTTTTTATAAAATAAATGCCGACTATACTTGATTTCAGAGCGCCGCTTGGCGCTCACGTGACCAGCTGCTTATCCCCTTCTCTGCTCCTGACTGACGTTCGCAGGGAATCCTCAGCCTCTCCCGCTGTACCTGTCAGATCGAGAGAAGAGAGAGGCAGCCGGTCACATGAGTGCCAAGCGATGCTCTAAAATCGGGTATAGCCAGCAGTTTATTTTATAAAACACAGACACTGTGACACATAGCATTAGGAAACAGAGTATTATATATAGATTTGACAGTGGCTTAAAGTATTTGTCAAGTCATTGTCATTCAGACACGGAGCCCTGACCCGGACTCGTTCCCGACCCTCTCTCCCTTGATTGGCAAGCTGACTCTGATTGACAGCCGTTGGAAGCTAATGAACGCCGCTGCTATCTCTCAGCCTATCAGAGGAGAGGTCCTGGTGCGGCTAAGACACTCGTGGACATCGCTGGAGAGAAATGGGGCTCAGGTAAGTAATTAGGGGGTGCTTGGGAGGCTGTTACACACATAAGGTTTTTTATCTTAATGCATACAATGCATATAAATATATAACCTTCTGCCTTTACAACTCCTTTGACAACCACTTTAACTTCTATTAATTTATACATTGATGCTAATGGGCTGAAAGCCTCAACTTTCCTTATAGATTACTAAATCGTAATCCTCTTAAAGCAGAGTTCCACCTAAAAGTGGAAACTTGCGCTTTAAGGAGTCCTAACCCCCTGACATGGGAAATCGAGGAAATTGGGGTAATTTTTTTGGGGGGGGGGGGGTGTTAACAGGTACAGGCACAGTGCGCACAAGCCACAAGCAGTTACAGCCCGGTGCCCACACTAGTGCTGCCGCGGCAGAAGAGAGGCGGGGGAGAGAACCGAGGCGTTGGGGCGGCCGCATTGCTGGACCGTGAGACAGGTAAGTGTGTGTTTGTTAAAAGTCAGCAGCTTACCACTTTTTGTAGCTGCAAACTTTTAATAAACTGAAAAAACTAGTGAAGTCCAATTTAAGGTTGTCCAAAAATTTTTTGACTTCTATTCACCACAACATCATTAAAATGATAATCTGTGTGGAGGATATAGATTTAAAGTGTATGTACGGTCAAATTTTGAAATGGCGTATTAATTTACAAATTGAATTTCAATTATTTTTAGCCTACTCCTAATAATCTTAACAATTTTGAAGTTTAAAAACAAAGAAGAATCCCACACATGACTTTCTTGAACGCAGTGACACTTATTCACTATGTCCTGCTAATGTGTACTGCTGTGTCACAGAGCCTGCCTTCTGAACTACAGAGGTGCTGAGAGGAGGAGTTTCAGGAGGCGGAGTCAGTGCAGGAATCACTGCTTGTAAGCAGCAAGGTACCATGGGATATGTAGTCCTTAAAAACCAACGGATTAGGCAGAGAAGCTGTAAAGCATGCAGGGAAGTTGTAGAAAGAGATTGTGACCATTTAAGATGTGAAAATAGAAGCTTTAATTGGATTGTCAAAGTAATTTTTCAACAGTTATTGTTTGCTTAGTGCTGTTTAGTTTGTATTGCTGTTTCTTCTGTATGTTATACAAATAAAAATTTCAGATCAAAACTGGTTTCAAACTTGGAGGAAAAGGGAGTCGAAACTTCTATGCTGCGTGGAGATCGGCAACATCTTTAGATTCTAGAATACAGTGATAACATGTATGACCCAGTGAACTTGCTATGCAGGTATTTAGAACAGTCCTGCATTGATTAGGCATAATACATCACACACACTGGCTTGAATCACAGGTATTCATAGCAGTATCTGGCTGTCTGAATGGCGTCAGTGCCCCTTGCTTCAAACATACATGAGCTATGCAAAAATCTTTTAGTGAGAATGCATTGCTTGTGTATAGCTAGAAAAGGCAGCTATACATAAAGATCTAAGTTACAGGCTTAACTTTCCTAGATAAAAGTCCAAAGGGAACTTGCAATACTTCTCCTTATGCCCTTATTTAGTAGGGCAAACAAAGTGCCATAATGTGAATCAGCCAAGCAGTGACTATCCATGTTTTGTTACTTCTCTAGACTGGAAAAGATGACATCCAATTTTCTATGGGTGGCTACATTTTTTTTTTTTTTAATCCTTCGGAAAATCCTCCATCTGTTAAGAATCTGCCATAAAGCATGCACTCATAAAGTGGTGTGTGTTATTAATTGAGCTGTATCCTACTCGTAGGCCCCTTTCACAGGGGGCAGTGGAGGTGCGGTGGCGGTATAGCGGCGCTATACTGTCGGAATTGCTGCAGGATTCGGCCGCTAGCGGTGCTGTATTAACCCTCGCTAGCGGCTGCAAAAGGGTTAATACAGATGCAGAGGCGCATTGCGAGCGGTATCACCGCGGTTTCCCATTGTTTTAAATGGGAAGGAGCGGTATACACACTGCTCCTCTCACCGCTCCAAAGATGCTGCTTGCAGGAGATTTTTTATCTCTCCTGCCAGCGCTTCGCCTCAGTGGGGCTTTTTACATTGAGAATGCTGTGCAGGAGTTTTTCAGGCGGTATTTAGGTGCCATTTTTATCACTATATTGCCTGAAAAACTCCTCAGTGTGAAAGGGGCCTAAGAGTGTGTCTATGAGCCAGCCCTGTGTGCACCATATCTGATAAGCTTCTATAGAATATCCTTGGCAAATTTTTAACAAGGTAGGTCATCAGATCTTTTCTCAACCCTCTCCGTTTAGGGTCCTGCATGCACAATGCAACAACATATGTGCAAAGTCTATTTGTAAACACAAACCAGAGTCAATTTAGACAGGAGCCAGTTAAACTACCAGCATGTTTTTGGAGTGTGGGAGGAAACCAGAGTACCTGGAGGAAACCCTCTCAAGCACAAAGAGAACATGAAAACTCTATGCAGCATAACATTTTGAAAACAATCATATTGTCGTCAGATGTTTTATTTAAATACAGTTTAATTGTTCCCGACTAACCCGTTGTTTTAAGGTGAACTGCTAGGGTTAAATGGGTTTGTTGCAGACTGGCTGTTAAATTAGCTTAGAATTTTGTTTGTTTTTTGACATGTGTCGCTTTTTCATGTGCTCCTTGTTGCAAAGGCCAGGTATAGGTTGGGATGGTTGCCAATTGTTTGTTTGTACAGTTGGTAAGGGGGCGCACTGGATACCTTTGATGCCATCCAGTGCGTCCCTATTCCTTTAAGGAAGAGTGGGCTCCCTCTAGGCATACCTGCCCTTAATCTATCAATTATTATAAAAGTGCCTCAACTTTGGAGACTCTCAGAATTTATAGTTAGGACTGCAGTACACTGGGGTGCAAACCCCTTTGTTTTAACGTGAGGGTTAATTTGGTTTGTTGCAGGCTGGCTGGTAAGTGAGCTGGGAAATTTTTGTTTGTTGTTTTTTTGACATGTGTCGCCCTTCCATATGCTTCTTGCTGCAAAGGCCAGTTATAGGTTGGCGTGGTTGCCATTTATTTGTACCATTAATTATCATCAACCACATTATTGAAGTGTTGCATTTTATTAAAGATCTACCATTATAATTGTTGATCCAGTTCTGTCCTCTGTGGGACTAAGTAAATTTCTCATGTTGCTAACTGCTTTTTGCCATAATTATGCGGTTCAGATTTCTTCCTTTCCCTTCTGCCATGGCCAATCTGGCAACAGCTTTGAAGGAGATTTACAAGTGCAGCTTGTCCTGGTTGTGAACACCTACCACAGGCAATCAGTGGCAAGAGGAATGTAGAGGAAGAGTGGGTGTGTCAGGTTCTGCATTCCTCTTGCTGCTTTTTGCCTATGGAAAGTGTTCACAGCCGAAAAAAGCTGCACCTATCAGCTGTCTCCTTCAAAACTGGACTGTGGCAAGAGGAGAGGGAGGCAGGTCAGACGTACCTATGGTTAGTAAGCACTTGGCAACATGGGACAAAGTACCACTATGTCCTATAGGGGACAGAACTGTAACAAAAGTAATAATGATTTTTTAAAGCTGAAGTTTACTTAAAGTGGAGGTCCACCTAAACAAAAAATATTAAAAGCCAGCAGCTACAAATACTGCAGCTGCTGACTTTTAATAATTGGACACTTACTTGTCCAGGGTGCCCACGATGTCGGCAGCCGAAGACGACCAATCGCTCGTCTCTCGGCAGCCACTGCCGCCATCCTCGGTGAGAGAACTAGGAAGTGAAGCGTCGCGGCTTCACTGCCTGGTCCCCTACTGCAGATGCATGAGTCCCGCTGCGCATTTTCACTGGTCCCCCCCCCACTGTATTTGGGAAACTGTGTGTTTCCCAGAAAGAACACAGCATTGGTGAGGTCGGCGAGATTCTGCGGATATCTCTTCCCGCTAATTAAAAGTATTATACAGGTATTTGCACCCCCCTCCCCCTGAAAGGTGCCAATTGTGGCACCGGAGGGGGGGGAGGAATCCGATGAGTGGAAGTTCCACGTTTGGGTGGAACTCCGCTTTGAACAAATGTCTTCAGTGACCTAACTTACCTGTAATGAAGAATGTCCCATGTTCTACAGGCAGCTGAATCCTGCAGAAATCTTTCTTTGCAAGGTGCCTGCTCATTTTCCTACAGCAAAACGTATAGTCTGCTCTGACTATATGCTTGCTCATAGTTTAGCAGTGTGCCCCTCTGTGGGACTATCTGGTAGGGGAAAATCTTTAGCTGACCAGATGGCAAATCTCCATATTATTAATGTCTGGAGATCAATTGAGTAAAACAATATAGAATACCCGGAAGCACTTGAAGTGGAGCCCCACTGCATTTTTTTTAAGTAAGGACACTTATTTGTCCAGGGCGCCCGCGATGTCAGCACCTGAAGCTGATCTATCCCTCGGGTGCTGTCGCCGCCATTTTCGGTAAGGGAATCATTCTGCAGCTACAGGCATCATTCAGATATCCTTCTTTGCAGCCAGCGATTCTGTGCACGATAAGAATGATCATAGCGGCAGTTCAGCCACTTGATCGTTCTTATAGGCGACTGAAGGGGATGTCCCCCCCCCCCTCCTGCCGCCATGCAGTGCTTCTCTGGGCTCTCCCGTGGCATCGAGGGCCTGGAGAAAGAAGTGTCCGGCGCTGGATGACGATGATAGAGATTTCTGGTGACCATTGGAGGCCCGGGCGCAACTTTATTACGTCACACCCTGGTTCCCGGATGTAAACAAAGCCGCGATCGCGGCTGTCAACATGAGATCTGCGAATTTTTTTTCTCGATCTCATGCTTTCCAGCCTGGAGGAAAGATGCGGGGTCTTATTGACCTCGCATCTCCCCATAAAGAGGACCTGTCACAATAAATTCCTATTACAAGGGATGTTTACATTCCTTGTAATAGGAATAAAAGTGATCAAAAAAAAGTGTAGCTGAGCATCATGGGAAATGTAGTCCCAAAACGTCTGGGGTGCCAAGGTTCGCCATCACTGCCATGGAGAATAAAATGGTGGTGACAATATTTTATATCGCACTGTATTTGCACAGCGGTCTTTTAAATGCATTTTTTTGGAAAAAATAAATACATTTTAATGAATAAAAAAAAAACCTAAACAGTATAATTAGCCCAATTTGTTTGTATAATATGAAAGATGATGTTACGCCGCGAGAATCGTGATCTTTATTCTAAGCAAAAAAATTGTGATTCTCATTTTGGTCAGAATCGTGCAGCTCTAGCGCATAAGCTGCTGTCATTCGAAGCACACATGGTTGTCTTCCCTTCCTCTTCCCCACGTGACCGTGCATAGACCTGGCTATTGCCCATTCAGACACCAAGTACTACATTTTGGGGAGGCAGAGGGAGTGTTGTGTTGTACCATGTATTTGTTGGGCAGGTTGGTTGTGCGTTGGATCAGTGGGGGAGCCATTGGAAGGTCATATGTAGCATGCTGCTTATGTTCAATAGAGTAGAGTGCATCTGTGACTTGCCCTGTGTGAAAAAGTACATCTTTTTGGGTATGTAAGGATTGCTCATCCCTATAGTGACCCTCAGGGAAATCGTGTCATCTGGGCAGAAGAAGCATGGCAAAGGATAAAGTGCACAGGAGAAAACCTCTATTTTGTTTACAAAAGCTGGAAAGTCACTAGTTAAAATGCTGAAACTAGGAGCAGTCGGTGCTCGTTTCAGTTCTAGCCTCTGCTTAGGCAGATTCGTTCTCCCACCCGATAATCTTTTAGTTTTAGACATGGTATCCCCTCAACTTTAATGACCTTTTTATTGCGGAAGTTGTTCATTTACACCGAATTGCCTCTGTAGCACATTGCTTGGCTGACGTGCTTGATTTTTTAATTGTTTCCACAATTTCCTGGAGTCACAGCATATTGGATTAAACTCCTGTGTCCAAGTTTTGTTTCAAACTGTTACAATCAGACATTGGTGTTGATTTATTAAAACCGGAGAGTGCAAAATCTGGTGCAGCTGTGTATGGTAGCCAATCGGCTTCTAGCTTCCATTTGTTCAATTAAAGTGGAGTTCCACCCATAAATATAACATTACATCAGTAGTTTTAAAAAAATGTCATTAGTCCTTTACGAAAAACATTTTTTTTTTTAGATGCCTTCAAAGTGTTGTTGCTAGGTTGAATAGTTAATCTTCCCACTTCCTGCACCTAGGTGCTTAATGCTTCCTAACCTACACCGCACAGACTCCTGGGAATGTAGTGGGTGTAACTTTCCAGGAGTCTGTGCACTCCCCAGTCTCAAAGAATCATGTGACTTGGACAGCACAGATGCTGAAACCTGATCTGACACTGCTTGTGCAGCACTGAGCATGTGCTAGATCTGCAAAGCTGAAATCCAGGAAGTCATACAGCCTGGCTTCATGATGCCCACACTTAAAGCGGGGGTTCACCCTTAGAGGGCACTTTTCCCCCTTAGATTCCTGCTCGTTTTTACTAGGGGAATCGGCTATTTATTTTAAAATATGTGCAGTACTTACCCGTTTACGAGATGCATCCTCTCCGTCGCTTCCGGGTATGGGCTTCGGGAATGGGCGTTCCTTCTTGATTGACAACCTTCCGAGAGGCTTCCGACGGTCGCATCCATCGCGTCACGATTTTCCGAAAGAAGCCGAACGTCGGTGCGCAGGCGCAGTATAGAGCCGCACCGACGTTCGGCTTCTTTTGGCTACGAGTGACACGATGGATGCGACCGTCGGAAGCCTCTCGGAAGGTTGTCAATCAAGAAGGAACGCCCGCTCCCGAAGACCCATACCCGGAAGCGACGGAAGAAGATGCAGCTCGAAAACGGGTAAGTACTGCACATATTTTAATATAAATAGCCGATTCCCCTAGTAAAAACGAGCAGGAAGCTAAGGGGAGAATTTTTTTTTTTTTTTACAAATGGGTGAACTCCCGCTTTAAGATGGCCCCAGTCAATTTCTATTTTATAAAGTGTCTAAATGCTGTAACAACCTAACAAAACAGACCTTAGTTTACAGACTAACTTTACTAGAATACATTAAGCTTGTGTATTACAGGGGTATTTATATTTAAAAAGTGAAATTGTGGCCGGAACTCCGCTTTAAGCTTTGACAAAAAAAAAACTTGGTTTCTATGCATCTGCACCAGATTTTGCACTCTCCAGTTTTAGTAAATCAACCCCTTTGTCTTACTTCTCTAGGTTCCAGGCAAGGCAGTAGCCATTAAATATAATCAAAACTAGATCCTCCCCCCCAATACACTTCCTTTGATCAGAGGGGTTTCCCCTTACCTGGGGCAAAGGTATTCGTGTTGTTCATAGTATACAGAAATAGGAAAACCTTGTAAAAATAAGCTAATATTGTATACTTGTTTCCCCCTTTTAAGTGGTAAGGCTAGGTTCACACCACGATTTTACCATCCGATAAACGGACCGTTAAATCGGATGGAATCGTATGTGACAAAATCGTATGTAATCGTATGTCAAAATTTTCACTAAAAAATCGGATCCTGATTTTAAATAATGTCTGGGAAAAAGAAGATTTTTGAAGTTATGGATATTCAGGGGAACCCCGCCGTCAATTTAAAACAAAAATGACGTGCGGTTCCCGATAAATATCCATAACCAGACCCTTCAGGTCTGTTATGGATATTCAGGGGAACCCCGCCGTCAATTTAAAACAAAAATGACGTGCGGTTCCCCCTAAATATCCATAACCAGACCCATTATCCGAGCACGTTGACCTGGCCGGCCGCAGAAAAGAGGGGGGGACAGAGTGCGGCCCCCCTCTCTCCTGAACCGCACCAGGCCACATGCCCTCAACATGGGGAGGATGTCCCCATGTTGATGGGGACAAGGGTCTCATCCCCACAACCCTTGCCCGGTGGTTGTGGGGGTATGCGGGCGGGAGGTTTATCAGAATCTGGAAGACCCCTTTAACAAAGGGGACCCCCAGATCCTGACCCCCCCCCCTGTGTGAAATGGTAATGGGGTACACTGTACCTCTACCATTTCACGAAGGAAGTAAAAAGTATTGTATTTGAGAGATCCTGGCCAACTCCCAGAACTGTTTAGGTGGTTGAAGTTGGAGCCTATTGAGATCCCTAATTGGACAGATTTGCCAGCAGCAGGAGAATTTTTTTTCTAGAAGATAATTGGACTAAAGGAAAAAGGAATGGAGTTAGGCTGGAGTGAAGGGGGAAGAGAAGAAAAGAAAAGAAAAGAAAATTAAGACTGATTTAAGACGGAACTGCAATCATTTTTTTTTTTTTTTTTTTTTTTTTTTTGGGTGCAGGTAAAAGATATATAAGTGACAAGACTATCTAATATGGGTGAAAATACAAGGGAAAACACTAATCTGGAGTTAGGATTTAGAAGAGTCGAAGTAGAATGTTGCCATTTGTATTAAACCTGGTTGAAGGCATAAGGGGAAGTAACCCCCCCACCCTTTTTGTTTTTGTTTTTTTTTAGGGGGGGAAAGGGAGAGGGGGAAATGTACAAAAATGTATAAAAAGAGTCAATCAGCATATGACCTGGAAGGAAAGGGAAGGGAGAAGAGGAATTTATTTATTTATTTTTTTATTTTATTTTTTGGCTTTCTTCCTCTCCTTTTGTTGTGGGGTAGGTAAAATATATACAATTGATAAGAGTATCTAATATGGTTAAAAAATATAAGGGAAAGCAGGTATCTGGAATTAGGACTCAGAAGAGTTGAAGTAGAAGGTTTCCCATATTTATTTTTTTTTTTTTTTTTTTGTGTGAAGTACTGGAAATGTACTCTGTTTTTTTTTTTTTTTTTTTTTTTTTGTGATATTGGGGGTGGGTCTATAGGGGGCAGGATCAACTGCTGGGGTAGTTTTTTCCTTCTTGGTATGGGTAACATATAATAGCATGGTACATAAGTAGTTACAGTGGAACAATTCATAGTAGAGTGTTGCCCCTAGATCCCGGGGGGAGGGGAGTAGGGGTGATTGTGAGGGTGTATATGTCTTGGGGTATATTCATTTTTTTTTATGTTTGGGGGGGGGTAGGGAGGGGGGGGGGGGAATTCACAATATTTTGCACAGTTAACGTTTTCACGGACAATAGGGGTCCCAGAATATTGTAAGTAATATGTGTGTGTATATATCGGCAGGGTTGAGCTGATATTATGTTAGCACTGAGGTTATACTTGTGTTATGAGTTATGTGTATGAATGGTAGGGGAGTTGGTATATATAAATATCAATGTTGGTATAGGGGTACCTGTTTTTTTTTTTTTTTTTTTTTGGGGTAAAGGACTGGTAATAGGGGGGAGGGGGGGTAGGTTGTAAGGGGTAGTACACAGGTTTTTTGGATCACTAGAGCACTAGGCTATAAAGGAAGGGTAACACTTGATGAAGGGGGGGAATTATTAATATAAAGAGGGGAGGAATTTAATTAAGATAAAGGGGGGGAGGGAGGGGGGAGGGAGAGGGGGGAATAAGGGGAGTAAAAGGGGGGCATATTAAGGTTTTTTTTTTTTTTTTTTTTCAGCTTCCCCTGGGAGAGGAGGGCTACTCTTAAAAGGTACTACTAGTAAGGGACACCCCCAAGGTGGCAGGAAGGATAGCAGGGTTAGGGGTTCCTTTATTTTTTTTTTATTTATTTATTTTTTTTTTTTTGGGGTTCCGTAAGAGTCTAAGTTTAACGGTTATATCTTTCAAACAGCATTGTTGGGAATAAGCAGTGGGAGTGAAGGGGGCTCAAGGGAAGGGATCAAAAGGTGATGTTAAGGTAATAAGAAGCGGGTAAAAAGTGGGTGCA
This sequence comes from Rana temporaria, assembly GCF_905171775.1. Classification (NCBI taxonomy): domain Eukaryota; kingdom Metazoa; phylum Chordata; class Amphibia; order Anura; family Ranidae; genus Rana; species Rana temporaria. The sequence goes on from NC_053490.1 coordinate 66,506,520, forward strand.
AGGGGTGGATAGGAAGGCTCAGATCGCTGCTGTGTTTATTTATTCCCCCCTATTTCAACGTCTCTCCTCCAAGTGGAGGGAAGTCGGAGACGTTCAAGTTTTTTTTTTTTTTTTTTTTTTTCTCTTTTTCTTGTTTGTGCCTTTTTTTTTTTTTTTTTTTTTTTTTTTTGAGGTTTCTTATAGTAGGCAAGTAGTAGGCAGAGTTGCCAGGGCATAGTGCCTACAACTGCCTTGAGAGTATAACACGCAGGGTACTGGAGGATCTAACCCTAAGTCAGGAGGCCACACACAACTGGACTTTCCGAGGAAAAAAAGCCTGTCGGACTTTTTTCTTGGAAAGTCTGGCCATGTATACGAGGCATAAGAGAACATTTATAGAATACACCACGATCAGCCCATGCCCACATGCCAAGGTGTAGTCCTAGACTCTGATCTCTCCTTTCTGCCCCATGTCCAATCGCTGTCCAAATCTTGCCACCTCAACCTCTGGAACATCTCCAAAATACACCCTTTCTAACCAATTAAACCACAAAGCTCCTAGTCCACTCCCTGGTCATCTCTCGCCTCGACTATTGCAACTCCCCTCCTCACAGGATTACCTTTTTACATAGGCTATCCTCATTCAGTCCATCATGAATGCTACTGCCACTCATCCACCTTACCAACCGTTCAGTGTCTGCTACTACTCTCTGTCAATAACTCTCAACTTACAAAGCCATGTACCACTCAGCCCCCAGCTATATCACTAACCTGGTCTCAAAATACCAACCAAATCGGTCTTTGTTGCTCACAAGACCTCCTGATCTCTAGCTTCCTCGCTTCCAGGACTTTTTTTCCAGAGCCTCTCCCATCCTATGGAACTCCCTACCCCAATCTGTCCGACTATCTCCTACTGAAAACCCTCCTGTTCAGAAAAGCCTATTCTGCCCCCACCTAACAACTGTACTTTTATTTTCTCCATTAGCTCATCCCCCACAGTTATTACCTTTTGTACCACTTGATCCTCCCTCCTAGATTATAAGCTGTAACGAGCAGGGTCCTCTAATTCCTCCTGTATTGAATTGTAACTGTACCATCTGCCCCCATGTTGTAAAGCGCTGCACAAACTGTTGGCACTATATAAATCCTGTATTTATTCAGTAGAAATATTAATAACATACTCAGTTTACAATACAATATTAAATGTTGCATAGTAAGAGCAACTGGGGACATAGGCTACCTGTCTAGGGCTTTGTTTCCTCTTCTGGGATTGCTTTAGTTGACCCAGGTTATCATTGTGTACCTGGTCCTTTGAGTGCTCAGTAAGTAACATGACGTTCTTGGGTACATCTAATCCTAAATTAAAATTTCTGCTTGCTAGAGGTTCTAAGTTTTCCTATTAAAGTGTCTGTGCGTATTAAATATGCACTCCTGACCATTCAGATCTTTTGACAGAACCTCAGTAGCCGATAAAGGCATTCACTAAATAGTGGGAGGTAAGGTAAGAAGAGCTTACCTTGACTGCCAAGCACCAAATGCCTGAGGGTGCCAAAGATCAGAAGGACATATAGAAGAAGGTTTTCAGGTTAATTAAGTTAATAGGACCTAGTGGACCAATAATTAATAGGACCTTGTGGCTCCTTGTAGGCATGGCTTTTAATAAAAAAAATAAAAAAATAGCACATTATGGAATACTTACCTTAGAAAGTATGCATCGCCCCAGGAGACTGATGCCAATAATGGTTGGAGGATCCCTTGGACGGACTCACTTCTTCCCTCTTTCTTTCTTTACCATTTGTATTGTTCTAGGAATCATGTTCTATCTGCTTTCCCCCCTCCCTTTTTTTCTTTTCCTACTTGAACAAATTTAATGCTATAATTGAGTGTTTGGAGCCCCCATCAGGGGAGACAGGGGGGAGATATTTGGAGAAAAATTGTAATTGGACTAAAACCCTCTATCGTTTTTGAGAAAATATTCACAGTGACTACGTTTCAGTAATGTCTCAATTTAGGGATCTTCCTACCCTTATTCATCTTTATATTGATAGACAGGGCAATAATCCTGAGGGCCACCTCTCAGGGATAATAATGTCTCTGTAATGTTCATAACTCAAAGATTACTTTTCTTGTCTACTTCTGTTATGCCCACATGTTCCACTGAGGCCTTACTAAAGACCTAACCACTCTACCAAGCTCTTCCCCTGATGATTCCATACTATCCTCCCATCATTTGTTTTGTACCAGTTCTTGTTGTATGATTCAGAGCATGTGAGGATTGTTTGCTGCTCTGCACAGTGTTCAATTAATCTGTATTTTCTTAAAAATACCAATAAAAACGATTGAAAAACAGAAAGTATGCATCGCATTAGAGCAGCACGATTCTGGCTAAAATGAGAATCACAATTGTTTTGCTTAGAAGATAGATCAAGATTCTCTCACGATTCTCGCAGCGTAACATAATCTTTCAACAAAAAATTGGGCTAACTTTACTGTTTTTTTATTTATTTTTTATTCATTGAAGTTAGGGGTGCAACGGATCACAGTTGATCCGTGATCCAAACGGGTCACCCCCTTCGGATCGGAACACACTGTGATCCGCGGATTGCCACGGCTCCGGAGCTAGGCCGAAGCCGCGGCCTTTCCTAATGTTATGGCCGCGGCTTCTGCCTACCTCGGGAGCCACGACCATAACGCTAGGAAAGGCTGCGGCTTCGGCCTAGCTCCGGAGCCGCCGCCGTAACATTAGGAAAGGCCGCGGCTTCGGCCTAGCTCCGGAGCCGCGGCCATCTTGGTACACCCGGCGGCGGCCCTCCTCTGTTTACACCCACAGAGGAGGAGCCCGCACTCGTGGGACACCGCTCGGGGAGTGTCTGTCGGTACTAGCTGGGGGGGGGGGGTCACTGTCCTGAGAGAAGGGGGGGTCGCTGTCCTGAGAGAAGGGGGGGGTCGCTGTCCTGAGAGAAGGGGGGGGTCACTGTCCTGAGAGAAGGGGGGGGGTCACTGTACTGAGAGGAGGAGGGGGGGTCACTGTACTGAGAGGAGGTGGGGTGTCTGCACCGAGGGGGTACTATAGTTGGTGGGGGGGGGGGGACATGTGGATATTACAGTGGGGGAGATTTTTTTTTTTTTTGCCGATCCGAAAAATGATCCGATCCGTGACTCCTGATCCGAGGAACGATCCGAACCGTGAGTTTTTTGATCAGTTGCACCCCTAATTGAAGTGTATTTTTTTCCCCCAAAAAATTGCATTTGAAAAACCACGGTGCAAATACAGTGTGACATAAAATTTTGCAGCAATTTCCATTTTATTCCCTAGGGTTTCTGCTAAAAAATATATAATGTTTGGGGGTTTCAAGTAATTTTCTAGTGAACAATATTGATTTTAACTTGAGAAACAAGTGTCAGAAAAAGATTTAGACTTTAAGTGGTTAAACTTCCTGCATTTACACACAGAAGTTTGCTCTAAGAAGGAAGTTGGTTACAATATTTCATTTTTTTTTTACAAACTTGACAGACTGCCTGGATTTTTTTTTCTTTACACAAAGAAGTTTATCCCTTTTGATCTAAGAAGGAAGCGTTAGTTACAATGTTTCCTGTTAAGAACTTGGCAGACTGCCAGGATATTTTCTTTTGACAGTTGAGTGAGCAGATAAGTCTCTCCACTTATTATATGAAAGGGGGGGGGGGGGTGGTGGAATCGAGATCATGATTTTTTTAACAATTAATTGTGCAGCTCTACATCGCATACTAGCACATTTTGGAATACTTACCTTAGGCCCCTTTCACATTGAGGCGTTATTCATGCGGTACAGCGCTAAAAATAGCGCTGCTATACCGCATGAATACCGAAAGGCTTTCACACTGAAGTGGTGCGGTAGCAGGACCGCTCCAAAAGTCCTGCTAGCCGCATCTTTGGAGCGGTATAGGAGCGGGGTGTTTACTGCTCCTATACCGCGCCTTCCCATTGGAATCAATGGAAAACCGCGGTAATACCGCCCGCAATGCACCTCTGCAGAGTCACCGCACCTCCGCTGCCCAATGTGAAAGCAGCCTTAGAATGAAGCCCTCCTGCGGCGCCCGGTCACCTCTAAGAGGGCTGACATTTTCCCCTGGTCTTCCAGGTTCCCGCGCTCTGGCTGTGCAATTGGCCGGAGCCACTATAAGGTCACCCCTCGACGCGTGCATGCGGGAGCCCTCGGTTCTGGCTCAATGCTCTGAAGTGTTGGCAAGGTATGCTGGACCTTCAGAGCGCATGCCCCAGTGATGTCACTGGCTGCATGCAGGGTAAATATCTCCTAAACGGTGCATGTTTAGGAGATAATCATTTTACCTACAGGCAAGCTTTTTTATAGGCTTTCCCTTAGGAAAAAAATAACAAAGCGGCTTTACTAACGCTTTAAGTGCCCCTATTGTTTGTTGTATGTACTGCATTTGTGTGTTGCATCTCCAGCACATTCCTCTTTTTCCCATCAAGTCTCTGGAGAAGCCAAATGAATGGTGTTCATGTATTACACTGAACACTTATTGCATTATACCATAAAAACACTGAATCATGTTGCATCCTTTTAGAAACAGACTGTAATCATTGTAGGAAGGTTAGTGTGCTGGTCTTGTGAGTATCTACATTTAGCCTATACCCATGGTCCATTTCAAGGACAAGACCCCAGAATCGACCAGAAAATGTTATAGGACTCCATGTTTGTTGTAATCAAATATTTAAAGGGCAATTGTATTTTATTCACATAAATTTAGTATGTTGCCCTAAATATTTTTTCTATGTGTATTTTATAAATCGTAGTCTACCATTTTCATGTACTTCTTCCATCTCCCAATCACAGACTGCCTCTGGCACACACCCCCTCCCAATCACAGCCTGCCTCTGGCACACATCCCCTCCCAATCACAGCCTGCCTCTTGCACACACCCCCTCCCAATCACAGCCTGCCTCTGGCACAGTGTCCTGTAACCCTGCCACCCACCATCAGGAAAAAGAGATGTATGGTTAAATGACAGAACTTTCTTTATCCGTGTAAACATGGGGGAAAACCTTAAAGTGTTTGTAAACCTCTGACATCAAAAATGAACAAAGCATATCCCTCAATATTAAAAATAATTCAAAGTGCAGCTCAACAATATAAACAACTCTATAAAATGTGCAATGAAGCAAAAAAAAAAAAAACCTCATAAAGTAAAGTTCATATATATTAACCACTTACCCCCCGGACCATATTGCTGCCCAAAGACCAGAGTACTTTTTGCGATTCGGGACTGCGTCGCTTTAACAGACAATTGCGCGGTCGTGCGACGTGGCTCCCAAACAAAATTGGCATCCTTTTTTTCCCACAAATAGAGCTTTCTTTTGGTGGTATTTGATCACCTCTGCGGTTTTTAGTTTTTGCGCTATAAACAAAAATAGAGCGACAATTTTGAAAAAAATGAATATTTTTTACATTTTGCTATAATAAATATCCCCCAAAAATATATAAAAAAACATTTTTTTCCCTCGGTTTAGGCCGATACGTTTTCTTCTACATTTTTCGTAAAAAAAAATCGCAATAAGCGTTTATTGATTGGTTTGCGCAAAAGTTATAGCGTTTACAAAATAGGGGGTATTTTTATGTCATTTTTATTATATTTTTTTTACTAGTAATGGCGGCGATCAGCGTTTTTTTTTTTTCCGGTACTGCGACATTATGGTGGACACTTCGGACACTTTTGACACATTTTTGGGACCATTGGCATTTTTATAGCGATCAGTGCTATAAAAATGCATTGGATTACTATAAAAATGCCACTGGCAGTGAAGGGGTTAACACTAGGGGGCGGGGAAGGGGTTAAGTATGCCTGGGTGTGTTCTTACTGTGGGGGGGGGGGTGGCCTCACTAGGGGAAACACTGATCCTCTGTTCATACATTGTATGAACTGAAGATCAGCATTTCCCCTGCTGACAGGACCGGGAGCTGTGTGTTTACACACACAGCTCCCGGTCCCCACTCTGTACCGAGCGATCGCGTGTGCCCGGCGGCGATCGCGCCCGCCGGGCACACGCACGGGAGTCGGGGGCGAGCGGGGGGCGCCCGCGCGCACCTAGTGGCGGCTGGGAGAGAGGACGTCATACTACGTGATCTCGCCCAGCCGAGCCACCTTGTGGACGTATAACGGCGGTGCGCGGTCGGCAAGTGGTTAATCTCAAAGTTTTTCATCAAAAGTATTTTAAGTTTATGACTCCTTGCTATTCAAATAAATCTTTCATATGTGATTCACAATATATTGCAGTCTGTACTCCACCTCCAGACTTCCTGTCCTGATGATGTCATTAAACTCCGCCTCCCGACAAGTTTCGTCATGTGAAAGGCATATGGTTTTTCATATGAGGAAGTTATGAGGTCACGTTACAAAACTTATCAGGAGGCAGAGTTTAATGACATCATGTCAAAGTCCGGAAGCAACCATCTTTACATGTGGTATCTATAGAAGTTTATACTTAAGGGGGCAATCTGTTTTAATATAAAAAGGCGATTTGTCAGTGCACTTGTTTTTTGATTAGTTTTAATACACCAAGAGATTTTTTTATAAATTTTTTCTCTTCCTGGCTTGATGTGCTACATCTTGAATCCGACCATGGATGGATGAGCTTTCTGATGCTGTTTGAAGGATTGCTGCAGATTTTTGACCCTGTGTGGCTGGGAAAGTGCTAATGACCATTCCTGAGTGTGGGTGAAACTGGGAGGTAATAGGCTGGAGCAACAGGTGGTGGGCACTGCGTTGGAGCACAGACTGATATATATTGTGGATCACATATGAAAGATTTATACATAGCGCATCTGGAAATTATTCACAGCGCTTCACTTTTTCCACAATTTGTTATGTTACAGCCTTATTCCAAAATCAATAAAATTCCTTATTTTCCTAAAAATTCTACAAACAATACCCCATAATGACAACGTGAAAGAAGTTTGTTTGTTGACACAAGGCCTCCTGTGGGCAGATCGATGTGTGTGTGTGTGTGTGTGTGTGTGTGTGTGTGTGTGTATATATATATATATATATATATATATATATATATATATATATATATATAAAAATGCGGCATTGCGGTCGTCGCAAGCTCCGCAGGTCCCGCAGACTCGATGTCCGCGGGGATACCGTGATCATCTCACGGAGAGGAAGAACGGGGAAATGCTGATGTAAACAAGCATTTCCCCTTCTTCCTAGTGACAGGACACTGATCACAGCTCCCTGGACACTGATCAGTGTCGTGTCACACACACAGCCCATCCCCCCTACAGTTAGAAGCACTCCCTAGGACACACTTAACCCTTTCAGCGCCACCTAGTGGTTAAACCCTTCACTGCCAGTGTTATTTTTACAGTAATCGGTGCATTTTTATAGCACTGATCGCTGTATAAATGACAATGGTCCCAAAATGGCGTAAAGTGTCCAATGTGTCCGCCATAATGTCACAGTCACGATAAAAATTGCTTACTAGTAATAAAAATCATTACTAGTAAAAAAAATATGTCTGAATTTCAGAGTCATCTGGAGCAGGTTTTCATCAAGGATGTCTCTGTACATTTCTGCATTTATCTTTTCCTCGATCCTGACTAGTCTCCCAGTTCCTGCAGCTGAAAAACATCCCCACAGCATGATGCTGCCACCACCATGCTTCACTGCAGGGATAGTATTGGTCAGGTGATGAGCCGTGCCTGGTTTCCTCAAGACATGATGCTTGCCATTCAGGCCAACGAGTTCAATCTTTGTTTCATCAGACCAGAGAATTTTGTTTCTTATGGTCTGAGAGTCCTTCAGGTGCCCTTTGGCAAACTCCAGACGGGCTGTCATGTGCCTTTTACTGAGGAGTGGTTTCTGTCTGACCACCCTACCATACAGGCCTGATTGGTCAAGTGCTGCAGAGATGGTGGTTCTTTTGGAAGGTTCTCCTCTCTCCACAGAGAAACACTGGAGATCTGTCAGAGTGACCATCGGTTTCTTGGTCACCTCCCTGACTAAGGCCCTTCTCCCCCCATCGCTCAGTTTGGCCGGATATCCCGCTCTAGGAAGAGTAGCAAGGAGTCAGAAACCTGAAATACTGTACATTTTAATGAAATATTTTTTGAGATTAAAATATGGACTTCACTTTATGATGATTTTTTCATTGGTGATGTAATTATTTTTGTTTCATTGCACATTTTTCTGAGTTGTTTATATTGTTGCGCTGCACTTTGAATTATTTTTACTTTTTTTTGTGGTGTGGGAACACATGACAACTGCAGGCGCCAACATCTGTTTGTTTACTTTTTTATTAGGATTTTTTTTTTTTGTATCTTAAGGTTTGGTTTGGCTAGTGCGGCGTAATTCTATTTTTGCTATATCTCTCAATAGTGTTTACTTGCCTCTTTCCAAACCACCGAGAATCATTTCTTTTAGCTGTCTCTTTCCTGTGCTATCTGCCTGAGTCCCTCCTAATAGGTTAAGCCAGCACAACAGAATTTGGGGTGGCGGCCCCATCCCCCTCTCCAGTACAACAATGGTGATTGACAGCCTTAGATGTGTATTTTTCTCTTTGTGCTTGTGTACAGGAGAGTGGGTCCCTTCCCTCCACTCAGCTCTCGGATTACACTGGGCTCTGTGCTCTAGCTGTGCAGTGTGTGATGTCAGACTCCCTTATAGGTAAAGGTTTATAAGCACTTTAAAGTAGTTGTAAAGGGAGGTTGTCATGTATTCATAAATAAATAGTTAAATGTTTTGGTATACGCAATTCATATTTGTACTTGTGCAGCTCACTCGCTCGCTTTCTCTTGCTTAGCAGATCACGGACCTGCAGGTGTGCTGTTCCAAATCTGGAGGCATTGTATGTCATTTCTGGAAGTGATGTATGCCGCTTGGCATCAGCGTTTCTAAGGAGATGAAATGCAGACTTGCAGCCATTCACAGCAAGGCTGGCTCTAGAACCTGTTGTCAATCAACAGCGGAGGGAATGGGCCACACAACCATGGAAGATGCAGACAGGTTGTACGCTTGCACAGCCTGCCTGTACCTAAGTACGGCATGAGGGAGGACGCAAACTGACCACACTAACACAGATCGGCTAGTGTGGTCAGTTTTCAACCTGAAGTTGGGGAACAGGCAGGATCAACCAAGTAATTCAGAAGAATAAATGAACACAATAACATATTAATATAAAAAGCACTGCTGAAATACATAGAGATATAACGCATTTGATTTTTGTGTTTACAAACACTTCATCCACCTCATTGTGTGGATGGAGGAATCCTGTTAATTATATAATTTTTTCCGTTTAGCTCTCTGGCTAAACAAGATAAAACTAAGAGTGTGTGGTCAGCTAAACTTCATTGCCCTTCTGTAATAACAACAGTAGTATATGGCTGGACCTAGTCAGATTTATTCTGTGGTTTCTTATATAGCCAGCTTGTAGTACAGTAAAAAGAGCTAACCCATATAATATTCTAAAACAAAATGTGTACCCAACCGATGCACACGCTATTCATGTGTGTATGTGTATATATATATACATACATCGGGGTTTGACGACATCCGGGCGCCAGGTCGCAATTGCTGTGTCTACGTGCGCCCCCCGCCACGCCGGCCGATAATTGATGCCGTGGCTTTGCGGCTTTCTGCAGGCCTATGCTTCCTTCTGTGATCTGACGCCATCTTGTGGTGGCCGTTGGTATGACATACAACCAGCAATGCTAATAGAGCTTCCCCTGTGTTTTCACTGCCATCTCCTTCCTTCTAATTAGAACCCCCAAATATTATATATTTTTTTTATTCTAACAACCTAGAGAATAAAATGGCAGTCATTGCAATACTTTCTGTCACACCGTATTTGCGCAGTGCTCTTACAAGCGCACTTTTTTGGGAAAAAATACACTTTTTTTAAATAAAATAAAAAGACAACCGTAAAGTTAGCCCAATTTTTTTTTATACTGTGAAAGATAATGTTACGCCGAGTAAATTGATACCCAACATGTCACGCTTCAAAATTACGTCCGCTCGTGGAATGGCGACAAACTTTTACCCTTTAAAATCTCCATAGGCGACGTTTAAAAAATTCTACAGGTTGCATGTTTTGAGTTACAGAGGAGGTCTAGGGCTAGAATTATTGCTCTCGCTCTACCAATCGCGGCGATACCTCACATGTGTGGTTTGAACACCGCTTTCATATGTGGGAGCTATTCACGTATGCATTCACTTCTGCGCACAAGCTTTGCGGGACGGGGCGCGTTTCTGGCTCCTAACTTTTTTAGCTGGCTCCTAAATTTCAAGCAAATTTGTCAAGCCCTGCTTTAAAAAAAATATATATATATATATATATATATATATATATATAACACACAATTTCATAATAGTGAATTTTACAGTGCCTTCAAAAACTATATCAAGTCCATATATCGCATGTGAATTTTATACTGTGTTCTTCTCCACCACCAAAAGATCCTGTGCTTTAACACGGGGCGGATCAGTAATGATCCGCCTCCGTGTGTCCGTAAGCTCAGCGGGGATCGCTCCGTATATCCCCGCTGAGCCGGCGGCTGACAGGGCGGTCCCCACACACTGTGCAGGCACCGCCCTGTCTTTTCTCCGCTCTCCCTTATGGGGGGATCGGATGAACACGGACCGTGTGTCCGTGTTCATCCGATCCGATCCGCAGACGGAAGAAAAAATAGGACATTCTTCCGTCTGCAAAATCGGATCTTTGCGGAGGCGGGTGATTACGGGTGTCAGCGGATGTTTATCCGCTGACACCCGCAATCACATAGGGACCAATGTATGTCCCTTTTTCATCCGCAAACGGATGGATAAAAAAGCGGACATATGGTCCGCATGTCTGAAAGGGCCCTAACTGTGAATGTGAATTAAATCACTCACCAGACCAAATTGACTTGTTTTTTTTTTTTTTTTTTCAAAAGAAGGTCAACATGTGCTTTTTTCTGTGGTAGACCTCCTCGACTTGCTCCTCCACAGCTTATTCCATAGTCTGGTAATTGCATCCTAATAAGCTCCTCCACTCCACCATAAAACCTTTTTAGATCTTCTGCAATTCACACCCTAATGAAGGTCTGTATCCTATTAGACTTCTCCATTATAGAAACCAAGGAAGAAAAACGATATATTGTGGAGACTATATGAATATACCTACTCTTTATCATATTAAATAATTGCCTCTGCATTTTCTAACTGGTTTTAGTAATAAATAATTGCAAGCAGATATACATGTGTACAACTATTGTACAGGTTATTGAAAACGTTTTGGTAACGGGGGTGGACCTGGAAAGCAGAAAGTGCAGGGTCTGGAGGAGGCCTGGAGTCAGCTGAATGCGGAGATGAGGGGGGCTCTGGGGCTGCACAGCGAGGTGCAGGATCTGCAGGAGGAATTCTGTCCTCTCTGCTGTCAAATGCTGAGACGGGGGGCAGAGAGACAAGCCTCTCCACGGCTGCACTGAGAAGAGCAGGTGTTTCGTCAGATTAAGCGGCCTGTCAGAATGTGTAATGGAAGTGACGTTTCGTCACTGCCATCTTGCTACACCCCGCACTCCTCCATAGTAAGGATACACTGGGAAGGGGGAAAGCAGACATCTTGTTGCATCCACTGGAGTTTTACATTTATTTACACTTATTTTTAACTATTAAGTGACTTTTTATATAGAACTCCGTCTATGCTATGAGTAAGCATCTAACGATGTAAAACGCGTTAGCCATTTGTCCCTGCACATCCACTCTTTGCAATTGACTGTATTTTGGATTTTATACTTTTGATTTACAAAATAAAGACGCCTTTAACGGAGTGCGGCAATCCAGGATGTTTTCCTTTTTCTGTAGAACTTCGTCTGACTGGTTGGATGTTTAATTTAATTTAAAAAGCAGCAGCAAGCCTGCTCATCTTTATAGGTTTGCTAATCTAACAGAAGTTTTCAAATTCAACATCTAACCAATCAGATGGAGTTCTAAGTACTGTATCTCACTATATAAAGTCACTTTACTGTTAAAAATAAGTGTAAAATGTAAAACTCCGGTGATGGTAACATGTCCGCTTCCCCCCCTACTCAGTGTATCCTTATTATGAAGGAGTGCGGGGTGTAGTAAGATTGCGACAATGAAATGTCACTTCCGTTCCACATTCTGACGGGTCGCCTAATCTGATGAAACACATGATCTGTTGGAGAAGCTCTGTCCTCTTGCCAACTGCTGAAACGAGTGAGGTGCTACAGCTGCAGAAGAGGTGCGAGGGCCACGTGAAATGGCTTGGGGGGGGCTTGATTTTGTTCCACAGCCTTGTGTTCAGGGCTGGTGCAAGGATTTTTGACACCCTAGGCCAGGTGTGCCCAACCAGTGGCCCGCGGAGCTTCTAATGTGGCCCGCGACCTCCTGCTTTGGGATAGCAAGTTCTCAAGCCATCCCAGAGCATCAGTGTTTTGAATGATGCCAGCGGTAGAGAAAGCAAGCAGCTGCGGAGGAAGCAGAGCCACATATGCCGATGCTTCCTGTATAGCGCCGGCTCCTGTCATAAGCGGAGTTGTACCAAATGCATTCTGCCTGGGACAGCAACAGCCAGCGATACCTGAATGGAAGACTGTTATTAAAGGTAAGTTTAATACTAAATGTAGTGTATATATGGGCAAATATGTTCTGCAGTGGCAACTGGGCTGCTTTCAACTGATCCGCAGGTGCAGTGCACCTTCGGGTTTTTTTCACTGAGCCATAGACTTCTGTTATCCATGCAGACTCTCCATTCACCTCTATGGAGTGGCACATGTAAACAAACTTGTGTCCATTTGCACCCACCTACCTCCAATCCACAAAAAAAAAACAGAAGGGGATCCGTCCCCTTCCATCTGGTTGGATCGGATGGGAGGGGCCCACAGAGTAGAGTGATCTGTGTCCGTGTCCGCTTTGCATATACAGAGCAGACACGGATCTGTCTTCCGTCCACGCCACTTATTGTGGCCCGCGACCAGTTACCAAGTCGCTTAAGTGCCACTCGCTCTTCAAAGGTTGGGTACCCCTGCCTAGGTGAAACCTGATTTTGCCACCCTCATTGGCTCCACCCCCGACTCCACCCTCTTTGCCCTGCCTATGTATATTTCCCCACCTTTTTAATGAAACGCCCATCAAACGCAGCCCACCAGCGCCCATCAAACGCAGCCTCACCAGCGCCCATCAAACGCAGCCTCACCAGCGCCCATCAAACGCAGCCTCACCAGCGCCCATCAAACGCAGCCTCACCAGCGCCCATCAAACGCAGCCTCACCAGCGCCCATCAAACGCAGCCTCACCAGCGCCCATCAATAAATGTTTGCTTGTTTTCATTCATTCTGGAGTCGGGACAAAGACACAGTTCTCCTCCCCCACTGCCCCTCTGACACTATGTGCAAATAGAGCAAGCAGCTGCCTGCTGACGCTGAGACTTAGTTGCTTGCTGCAGAGAGAAGAAAGTAGGAAAACCAGTGGCTGGGCGCCCCTAGGCAGCAGGGCGCCCTAGTGGTAGCACCGGCCCTGCTTGTGTTTGACACCTGTGGTGTAGTATATTTATTTGCCCAGACATTTAACAAGCATACATTAAAATGCTCTCATTTTAAAGTGCCCAATAGCCCGCTTTTTACTTAAAAAAACACAAGCCAGGAAAAAGCGCACGTCTATACTGGATCTGGCATGCATTCCAATTACCATACGTTCGGGACCGAAAGTGACGTGATCGGAAGCTGCACCTCGACGTACGTTTTGTGAAGCCGACGTCCGTAGTACAGTGTTGCTCTCCTATGAGTGTATGTAGTCACTGAATAGAAGATGTCTTTTCTCTCTCTCTGAATGGACTGGGAGAGGTTAACTCCAGCAGTAAGGCGGAACACTTCTGGAGTGTGCTCTGCCCTGCTGTGCTAGTGGGGACTTTAACCTCAGAAGATTCTCTTGGCAAATGTTTTATTTTGTCTTTTGTCTCACACACATTCCTCTGATGAGCAGCTAAGTTTCACAGAAAGAGCTGGTTCAACCAGAAACTGTACTGCCTATGACAGAAGGAGCTGAGCGCAGGACTAACCAGAGTGGAAATTTACTGCTGCTTTCCACTGCAAGCTATCGATTATGTGCAAATAGTCCAGGGGATGCCGGCAAGTCAGCAGACAGACCAGGAAGCTGCTTTTGTGTTCTATTACTGGGCAAACAAGAAATAAGCGTTAACACAATCGCACAACCGGGGATATGTAATCTGTCTGCCTTGCCTTTATTTATCAGAGCTGTTTCTGGAGAAACATTGGCTGGGCGATTTTCTAAGTAAGTACTGCTAAATATAGCCTTGTATCATTTAGTGAAGATTGTTTTATATGCTTATTTAAAGGAGAGAAATAAATGCACAGTGAAAATGCATTGATATTATTAAAGGGTTTCCTATGTGCTTCACAGGTTCAGTGTCAATTACAGTTTCAGCTGATTTCTGAAGTGCTGCTTCTGTAAAGTATGCATTTTGCTGCATACGCTGTGGAGTTGATTGACTATGCTTATGATAACTGAGTTGGCAATGGGCACCATATAAGCAAATGAGATTCTGTACCTAGATGAGTATTTACCACCATGGGTATTAACAAATGCTTATGTCCTCATTAAACACTTCAATACCAGGCACTTGCACTCCCTTCCTGCCCAAGCCAATTTTCAGCGCTGTTGCTGTTTAAATGACAATTGCGCGGTCATGCTACACTGTACCCAAACAGAATTTTCTTTTGGTGGTATTTGATCACCTCTGCAGTTATTTTTTTGCTAAACAAAAAATAAATTAAAAAAATAAATTAAAAAAGTTTAATAAATAAGTGTTGTTTTTTTTTCTCATTCACTGATGGGCACTGATAAGGCGGCACCGATAAGGGGGCACTGATAAGCAGCACTGATGGGCAACACTAATGGGCACTAAAAGGCTGCACTTATGGGTGCTTATGAGTGGCACTAATAGGCGGCACTGCTGTGCATTGATACGTGGCACTGATGGGCACTGATATGCATCACTGATGGCACTGATAGGCATCCCTTGTGGCACTGGCAGGCATTGTGCGTCGGCACTGATTGGCAGCTGCCTGGGCATTGATTGGCAGCTGCCTGGGCACAGATTGGCATTTCCCTGGTGGTCTAGGTGGCATACCTGGTGGTCCAGTGGGGTGGGCATCCCTGGTGGTCCATTCCGGCATCCTGGTGGTCCTGGGTGGGCATCCGAGGGGGAGATGTGCTGAGAAAACTATCACCACAGACCCCCCCTTTTTTTAGGAGAGCAGCCAATCGGTTCTCCTCTACTCGAGTCTGTCAGACGCGAGTAAGAAAAGGCTGATCAACGGCTCTTCCTGTTTACTTCGTGATGAGTTATGATTGGACACGACTGATCATGTGCTTGCCCCCACGGGTGCGTGGCGGCTGTTATCCTGTTGGACATCATATGACGTCCAGTCAGGATAACTGAACCACCGCCCAACCGTCATTCTGCTATATAATCATCAGCAAACAAGACCTGCTCTACCACTCTTACGCGGACACTCAACTTTACCTTCGCATCACCAACAAAAAAAAAAAATTACCATGGATTGGAAAAATGTTTGACATTGATAGATAATTGGATGACAGAGAGCTCCCTCAAACTCAATGGATCCAAAACAGAACTGCTCCTTCTCCATGCAAACCGGAAGACAAATTCTAGGACCACTTGGATTCCTCCCACCATCTTTGGACAAACCATCACCCCTAGCACTAAAGTAAAAAGCCTCAGAGTTATCTTTGACTCACACATGGCTATGGACGCGCAAATGGGATCGGTGGTCAGCGGATCTCGCTATCTTCTCCGCTTGCTGCGTAGACTCATCCCCTTCATACCGAAAGAAGACACAGCAGTAGTAGTTGGAACACTAATCAATTCCAGACTTGACTACGCAAATTCCCTCTACCTAGGACTACCGAAATACCAGATTGCTTGTCTACTAGTCGTCCAGAACACTGCAGCCAGACTGGTAGCGGGAACCAATCTCCCTGGTCATGAGGACTCTCCACTGGCTAGCCGTAAAGGACCGGGTGACATTAAAGACCCTCTGCTTCACCCACAAATGCACGCAAGGAAACGCGCCGCAATACCTATGTGAGAAAATAAAACACTACACCCCAAATCGGGCCCTCCAATCAACTAATCAGAACCTCCTCCACATCCCCAAATTTCGCTACAAACGAAAGGAGAACGAAAATTCGCTGTCCAAGGACCTCGGTTATGGAACGCTCTATCCTCAGACATTCGGATGGAGGAAAATCATCGGGCCTTCAGAAAAAAAACTTAAGACCCATCTATTCTGAAGCATGGCTGGACGACCACATTGGTCACAGCGCCTTAAAAGGCGATTTAGTTAGCATTGGTGGCGCTATACAAGTTACTCACTCACTCACTCATAGGCCGAGCGCTAAGTGTGTAAACAGCAATATGAGACAAGTAAACTCATTCAGTTCATAGTCAACAGTCACTTTGATGAGGTCCCAACCTCCCAAAAGCTTCCTTGCATCACTCTCTCCTACCTTGCCCGAAAGTAGTATCTCTTTGTGTAGGTGTCCCTGCCTTGCCTTACAGGGAGATTGTTCTCTCTCTCAGATTCTGGAGATATGTCCCTGCCGCTGTGCCCCACCATGAGCGTGTGCAGGGATCTGTTAGTTCCAGGAGGCGCTGAGAGCAAAGCTATCACTTGTAAACACAGGAGGCTTTTGTTTTTACAAGCTGGAGCGGAGGGCAAGAGCCGGAGTTGGCGGAATGGATTTCTGCCAAGTTCCAGCTGCAAAACTGGGTGCGATGGCCACATGATGAGGCCTGGTCATCCAGCGAGCCTTGTGTTTGACATTATGTGATCTAGGCTTTGCAGCCCTCTTAAGATTGGGAATTCTTGTAATTATACAAACAATAAAAACAAAAGGGTGCAAACGCCTAGTGCTTTATCAACAGCACTTTATTGAAAGATAAGATATATAAAATATACTCTCAAAACCATTGTAAATAACAGCGTTGTACAACCCAGGAACCAAAAGTAAGCTCATCTATGGAACTCCTCATGTTCAAGTGGATAACATTAACTGACTAGTTTCGGGGGACAAGCCTTCTTCAGAGCAGAACTGGTATGGGGTTAGGCATACCAGTTCTTCTTTGAAGAAGGGGCTTGCCCTCCAAAACACATCAGCTGGTGTTATCATCCACTTGAACCCGAGGAGTTCCATGAATGAGCTTACTTTTGGTTCCTGGGTTGTACAACACCGTTATTAACTAGGTTTTGTGAGTATATTTTATATCTTTTACCTTACAATAAAATGCTGGGGGTAATGCTCTAGTCGTTTTGCATTCTTTGTTTTTCATTGTTTATGCAAATCTCAACTTGGAGAAGCCATCTCTGGCACAATCTCTTCTTGCCACCCTCACCACTTTATTGGTGAATAAAGCCACCCACCACATTGACAGACTAACACTGTGAGGTGTGAGAGAAGGGAAGGGGATGAGCCAGGGCTTTATTTGGAAGAAGGCCAAGCTAATGTATATTGCATAATTTTTAGTTTTACGTGGTTATTATAAAGACATCCCTCGTCAGAATGCCAAAGGTTATCTATTTGCGTTGATGAAGATTATGTAATTTGTATATTGGCAGAGTCCAGAGATATAGATTGCTTTAGTTGGATATGTGCCTGTAATTACATGAATTATTGACATTCCAACCATTCGATTTAGAATGAAGGTGAAATGTTTAAAATAACTCTGCATTACTGCGCACTATTTCTGAAGCCCTGAGGGAGTTAGATACGACTTGTAGTTCAGCATCAACAACGTGCCACTCATTTTCCCATTGACAGTGGAAAAGACTATTCAGAAATGGCAAAAGTGTCAGTCTGGATGTAAAATGTCCCTTCTGCCATGGTATTATTGAAGTCAGATATCCAATTCTCAAGAGCAAACTAAGGCCACATTCACACCTGCAAATGGCCTTGACTGCGTTTACATGGAAAAACCCTAGAGGGGGTTCCCTGACAATTGGCAGCGGGAGGCAGACCCATGGAAAGCAATAGGAGGCTGCCCAACCTGTGGCCCTTTAGCACTTTTTGTGTGGACCTCTGGGCCCCTGAAGACCCTAATCTGTGTTTCATTATTGCCCCGTTATAGCTGTGATTTCTAGCAGGCTCATGTAATATTTCTCCAGTCAATAACTGTCTCCTAAAGCATGTACCCAGTCTCCAACAACTTCTATAGAATGTTCACAGTCTCGGACACTCTCTCCTGCAGCCTGTCTGGAGTCTCTGACTTTCTTTTGTACCATATTTGAAATCTCTAACCATTTCTTGTACCATGTCTGCAGTCTCCGGTCATCTCTTGTATCTTTTCTGCAGTCTCTGGACATCGCCTGTATTATGTCCAAAGTCTCTGACCATCTCCTTTACCAGGCCGATGGTGTTTGATTATATCCTGTGGTGTGTCTGCTATCTCTGACACTAAATCTTCACAGAATTTTATGTGCGGCCCTTTGGAAACGGTGTCAAGGTAAGTAAGAATTCTCTCAGGTATTTTGTTGCCTGTGGTCCTGTTGCAGAGATTCTCCCTCACTACTTGTTCTGATGACTATTCTGGGGCACCAAAGGTAATTATACTGTAAGTGTGCTTGTCATTTGTATGTCAGCTGACTGCATTTCATTATAGAAAGCTGCAATGCTTCTAAAGGGGGCTATTGTTAAACTAGAGGGCCAGAGGAAGAATTCATAGTTCTGTAGACCAGAAGGGGTGAACTCAATCAGGGCTGACAACACTGCTTGGCATTACAGAGGCAGTGTTGTCAGCACACTACAGAAAGTTAGGAACACAATGGCCCAAATTCTCATAGGAGTTACGCCGCGTATCTCCAGATACAACGCCCACACACTCAGAGTTACGACGGCGTACTATGCGCCTGATTCTAGAATCAGTTGCGCATAGATTGTCTTGGATCCGATCAGCGTAAGTCTCTTACGCCGTCGGTATCTAAGGTGCATATTTGCGCTGGCCGCTAGGTGGTGCTTCCGTCAATTTCGCGTTGAATGTGGTAATGAGCTATTTACGCCGATTCTCAAACATACGTGCGGGCCGCGCATTTTTTACGTTTTTTCCATAAGGCTTTTTTGGCGTAAAGTTACCTCTGCTCTATGAGGCGTACATGAGGCTACCAATGTTGGGTATGGACGTCGGAACAGCGTCAAATTTTTCATGTTTTACGTTGTTTGCGTAAGTCGTCCGTGAATGGGGCTGGACTAAGTTACATTACGTCGACTAGGCATTGAGCGTGGCGCAATTTAATTTGAAAAATTCGACGTGATACTAGCAAGCGCGCGCATGCGCCGTTCGATTAAAAGCGTCATTTACGTGGGGTCACATAACATTTACATACAACACGCCCCCTACCAGCCTAGTTTGAATTAGGCGGCTTACGCCGTATCAGATACACTACGCCGCCGTAACTTAGAGCAGAAGATGTTTCTGAATCGGGACCTGCCACTCTAAGTTACGGCGGCGTAGTGTATCTGATATACCTACGGCCCACCTAAAGAAAGATAGGCGTTTTTTAGAGAATCTGGGCCAATGTGTTTCTGGCAGGATTAACAGACATTTTCTGTACATGAAGTGTTTTTAAAGAAACAAAACATGGGAAAATGTGCAAGTCCACTAGAGACAGTATTAATCTTTTGCCTTGCTTAAAGAAAACCCCATGTAAAGCTATCATAATAGCTATATTGTACCTGTAATTCATTGCTGTTAAAAATTACCATTCTAATGTTTTCAGCAGCTGCTATTTTCTAAAAATAGCAAAAAAAAATAATTTAAATCAATTTAGCTTTTTGCAATATGGTAAACTAAGGCTAAGGTTACACTTGTGTTGGAGAGTCCTAAAAACAGGTGTTTGAGACACCTTTTTAACACCCCTCCCCCCCCCCCCCCCTTAAGCTGCAAGGGCAGCCAGACAGGGGTTCTATATTTGCTGCGGCAAAAACCACAGAAAGAAAAGGAGTGGTGTTCAAGTGTGGCCTACCAGTTATTTACATCAACAGCGGTCCCTAACCTTTTTGGTGACCAGGACTGGTTTTGTGGTGGCCAATTTTCCAATAGCCAGGGGTGGGGGGGGGGGGGGGGGGGGGTTTGGTGACAATGGGGGGGGGCTGGGTGTTATTGTTGTCCCCTCACTGATATATGTATTTATGTATCATTAGCAGAGAGGTTTGACTGCAAAGAGACTTCTATGGAAACCCTATCAGTAAAGCCTCGTACACACGACCAGTTTTCCCGGCATAAAAACGGCTGAGCTTTTTTGCTGTGAAAACCGAGCGTGTGTATGCTCCCTAGCTGGGAAATACTGCCGGAAATCCCGGCAGGAAAAATAGAGAACATGCTCTCTATTTTCCCGCCGATTCTCTGCGTTTTTTCCCCGCCAGATTTACTTACACTTGACAATGGAAAACACTGCGAGGCAGTGCCAAGGGAACATAAGCCCTGTACACACAGCGGGATTCCAGGCCAAAGCTCCTTGCCGCAGTTTTCCCATCGGGATTCCCAACGCACTTTCTACCAACGGGAATCCCGGTCGTGTGTACAGGGCTTTAGTGGATCACTACTAAGGATGAGCCTCTGGCGTGTTCGCATGGTACACGTGCAGAGCCCTGCCAGGAAGTGTGCACGGGCGCTGCGCTAATAACAGCCAGGGAGACATTTCACGATCCCTGCAGCCGAGCATCGGGACAATGTCTCCCTGGCTGTGATTAGCACAGCGCCGTGCACACTTCCTGACGGGCTCGCACGTGTACCATGCGAACACGCCAGAGCTCAGCCTTAATTACATACACAGAGCTTCTACCAGATCACCAGGTTCCTGCATCCATTCAACTCTCTTCACCTTGCACCTGGTAGAAGGCAGTGGCAGTGCGTCCATAGAGGGCGCAGGAGTGCCGCCCCCTCTCTCCTGCACCCGCCACTAAAAAAACTATACATAGATTCATGCATTGCATGAATCTATGTATTGTCGCCGGCTGCCCACTATTCAGATCTCAATATTGGCAGCTTGTTGGCTTTGGAAGTGTCTTTCCAGAGCCAGCCGGCACTGATAGGCTTTCGATTACAGCCTGAGGGCTGTATTTGGTTTGCAAATAGTTAAAAAGGGGACGCAGGGGGTGTGCGTTTCCCTGGTTAACACTGACAGACGTCACAGCCAATCAGTTTTAAACCGGTAACCTGATTGGCTGAAGCGACATCGAGGGCGGGACTACTTCGAGGGATCGTGGAGGAAGATCCGAGATAGCTGACCGAGAAAGGTAAGTGCCAGGGCACAGTGGCGACAATTTATGGACAACAGTGGCTGCGTTTGGCATGGCACAGTGGCGTCAATGGTGGCACAGTGGCTGCATTTGTCATGGCACAGTGGGCGACAATGGCATGGCACAGTGGCGACAATGGCATGGCACAGTGGCTGCGTTTGGCATGGCACAGTGGCGACTATTGATGGGCACAGTGGTGACAATTACATGCACAGTGGTGATAATTGATAGGCACAGTGGCAACAATTGACAGTGCACATGGCTGCGTTTGATGGCATGGCACAGTGGCGACAATTTATTGCACAGTGGCTGCGTTTGATGGGCACAGTGGCGGCAATTGATGGCACAGTGGCGGCAATTGATGGGCACAACTAAAAAATATAAAATCAGTAAAAAACACCTGGCCAAAGTCAGGCAATAAATACTGACCCAGCGCACCAATGGATAATGGCTTATGCGATTTAGTGTAACCTGAAATCGCCAGTCATTAGAGAGAAAGGAAAGCAGTGTAGCAGCTATTATAAATACCAAAGTATCAAATTCAAATATGCTATAAAATCAATGGTCTAGTGCACCAATTAAAATAAACAGTAACAGCGCTAGATATAAGCCCCTCGTGCTTAAATCAATAATGTGTTACCACATCCTGCTAAAAAATATTTGGAGTCTCAAAATGCAAATATCAATTGAACTACCACATGAATGAGCTAAGTGGAACTTCAAATATGACAGAGTCCTCAGTGCAAATGTTTCTGCTCTAAACAGAAACAGTCCTAAATGCAAATAAAGTCTGCTCTGGAATCAATAGACAATGATGGATGTCTCAGATGTAAGCAATCACAAAAACGCAGGGTTCTATCATCAGTCCTACACAGTACAATGTAGCGAAACACTTCTGCAATGATTGTGCTGTTAAAAGAATTTGACTCGTAGGGATCCCCTAAGGGACCTCACTCACCAGATAGATGATATCAATAGGCAACGATCGCTGACTGTCTTTCAGCAGGGTAGTAAGCTGCAGCTGGATCTCTCCTCCGTCCTTCTCCTGTCACGTGATAGTCTCTGGTGGTGCTCAGATTCATATAATCATGCAAGGGATAAGAGAGAGACTCTGCATAGTGTAAAATCGTTTATTTATACAGGATACAAGAGCTCTTCAATGTTATGCTTACTAGTATAAAATTCAAATATGGCGCTGTGTCTCAATCGTAAGGCTTGCAGGCGTCTCACTTGTACAGCTCCTGGGGATTCCTCCTCCTGTTGCCGTGAGTCCCGGGATCCCGCGCACCTGATTGGACGATTAGATCACGTGGTCACGCCCTGACGCGTTTCGTGATTGGATGTCACGTCTTCAGAGGGCGTGGCCACGTGTCGTGAACTAACCTTATTTATAGCGCCGTCCATTCAAGCCGCCCGCCCTCTACATGACGTCGGCTGAATGTTCACTGATCACTGGGGAAGCCCTGTGTCGTCAGCTGCTGATGAGCAATCTTCACAAACACTACGTTCCCAGCTGACAGCTACGCTGAGCGTGTATTGTTTTCTGCCTGCTGTCAACTCACTGTGTCCCCAGTGGTCAATGTTCACATTACATGCTCTCTTTATTAACTTGAATGTCCTTTCTACCACCAAACGTGATCCTCAGCAAGTCAGAACTTAATGGGTACCTTTCTGATCTCACTAGGAATCCTTATAGAACAGACATCAAGATTAACTGAGAGCGAACAATGTTAGCTATCTCTTATAACATAACAATTAATAATAAAAACTATTAAAATACAAATGTTCATGTTATTTTCATAAAATCATTAGTGTGAATTGGTTCTCAATCCATAATTATATATTCTCCTTCCCACCCATATAAAATCTATATATATATAAATTCATCCTATATATTGACTTGTAAAAAAATATATTAAAAATATCCAAAAAATATATTTTAATTAAAATTCCTCAGAATTGATAACTCCGGTTTTGACTATCAAAAAGAGGAAGGGAGGGGGGGAAATGAAAAGGAAGCGTGGGAATATGTCTACCCACCCTACCTCTTAGTAGTTATGGTCTTGGCTGTATTTTCTCTAATTGGCCTCCTTGCTAATTAGGTATAACCCATTAGGTTTGCTATTCATGCTGGGTATATCTTGTATGGAAAAATGAGCCTTAACCCTTTACACTTCCAATGGAAAAAGGCCTAACAGTAGAAAAACATTAAAGTGCTATACAGTAGTGTATGGGGTCTTTGATTTTTTATTTTTAATGGTTGCTAATAAAGCAATTGAGGTCAAGTTCTATGTTTAACCCCCTGGGGCTCAATGTATTGGTCAGGAATATCCATTTCGTTTCAGACTTTGATATTTCCCTTACCATATTTGCACCCCGCCACTTTGGGTGTATCTTGTCCACTCCCCAAAATTTGAGGCCTATGGGGTTTTGGTCATGTTCTTTGAGGAAGTGCAATGACACGCTATGATCCTCATAGCCAGTCTTGATATTATATATGTGCTCCGAGACCCGTTTTCCCAAAGTGCGTTTAGTGCGGCCAATATACATAAGGCCACATGGGCACTCCAAAGCGTAAACCACATGTGTGGATGCACAGGTTATGCATTCCTTAATTTGGAACTGTCTACCGTTTGCTGTAGATGTGAAGCTCGTAAGGCCTCTTAGGTGGGTAGATACCTGTTGGCATGCTTTACAAACGTCGACATGCATGGAAACCTTTCTGGTCCCAGAACATCTGTAGCGGTTTTGGTTGGTCAAGGACCTTTTAACCACCTGATCACCAAATGATGGAGTCTTCCTATAAATAAAGGTAGGTACTTCAGGTAAAGTTGGTTTCAGTATTTTATCCATAGTTAAGATGTTCCAATGTTTCCTGAAGATATTCTCCACTTCTCTATATTGCTCGTGATATTGGGATATAAATCCCCATTCATGCTTTTGGTCAGGGTTTTTATTTTTAGGTTGTAAGAGGGACTCCTGAGAGTTCCTACCTACTACTGATCTAACTTGTTCCAATGCGTCATGCTTATACCCTTTTTCCAAAAAACGATCTGCAATAATTGATGATTGTATTTCATAATCTTTATCATGTGTGCAGTTACGACGTATGCGCATAAATTGGCCTTTTGGAATGTTCCTCAACCAGTGGGGGTGGTGTCCACTTTGCACAGGTATATAACTGTTTCTATCTGTGCTTTTAAAGTATGCTTTGGTGGTAAGCTTCTCTCCCTCCTTCATAACAAGTACATCAAGATAATGGATTTGCTGTAGATCCCAGTTATATTCTAATTTGATATTATTCTTGTTAGTATTCAGCCAAGTCGTAAATTCTTTCAAGGACTCTTCAGATCCCTGCCACACTATAAATAAATCATCAATATATCGGGTGTAGAAAATTAGTTCACTTCGTCGGTTTTTGTATATCCACTTATCCTCCCACTCACTCATGAAGAGGTTCGCCAGGCTTGGAGCGAACTTGGCTCCCATAGCGACACCCGTTTTTTTGACTGTAAAATTCTCCTGCATACCAAAAATAGTTTCTTGACAGGCAAAATTCTAGTATCATCTTCAAAAATTTCTTCTGAGTGTATGGTACGTCCTCCCGCTGGCACATAGCCCAATTGAGCGCTAACAGTGCATCGTCGTGTTGTATGTTTGTATATAACGCTGAAACATCAGCCGTGACGAGGAAAGTGTCAGTGTCTTTGGATATACTGACCTCTCTCAATTTTCGTATAAAACTAGTGGTGTCTTTCAAGAAGGCCTTGGTGTTTTGTACACTAGTTTGTAGGAAGAAGTCTAAGTACTGTCCTACACGGGAAGTGACTGATTCAATGCCGTTAACTATCGGCCTGGCCGGGGGGGTAACTGCATGCTTATGTATTTTAGGTACCGTATATATCGTTGGTATACGGTTAAAACTAGGACATAAGAATGCTTTTTCTTTTTTAGTTATCACTCGCATGTAGTAGCCATAATCCACCAGATTACGTAGTTCTGTTCTATAATTTTTTGTGGGGTCCTTTGGTAAGTGACTGTATGTAACATCATCATCAAGCATATTTTGGAGTTGTGTGTGGTAAAAGGTTTTATCCATTATTACCACTCCGCCCCCTTTGTCCGCCGGGCGTATAATAACTTCTTTCCTGGCTTCCAAGGCCTTGATGCCTTCTCTAATATGCTTGGGATTAAGGTTTTTTTTAGTAGGTAGATCTTCCAAGTCCCTTAAGACTACTTGCTTGAAGACTTCAATCTGATGGTTGGCTTGCTGCTGTGGATTGAAGAGAGACCTATTTCTGAGTCCACTGTCAATCCCTATAGTATTTTTTGGTTGGGTTTTGTAAGTTATGCCTGTATTTGATAAAAAATATCTTTTCATGTTCATTTTCCTAACAAATTTGTGTACGTCTATGTACACATCAAATTTGCTCATAGGTTTTGTGGATGAACATTTCAGGCCTGCATTAAGGATGTTTATTTCTTTTTGTGATAGAGTGATAGTGGAAAGATTATATATGCCACTCACTCTGTTTGTCTTGGCCTTTTTCTGGTTGATCCTTCTGCCTGCTCTACACCCTCTCCGTGTTGGATTTCTGAGTGTCTGGCTGGGCTGCGGTATTCCTGCCATTGAGGGGGGTTCCACCATTCCTGAGAGGTGTTGTGATTGTATTGTTGTTGAGGTCTCCCCCTCCAGGGTCTGTTGCCTCGTCCTCTCCCTCGGCCTACTCCCCTCTTCCCCTTCCCTAAAAAAGAAACCGGGTGCGGGGTGGGTCCGTTATTCATATTGTCCCTAGTGCCCTGCCCAAGCAGTGGATCAAATCGATTATATGTGTTTACTGCATATGTCCCATTGGGTAGGGTATCATATTGGATATCTTGTTGGTTGTGGTTCTGGTATCCCTGACCTCTACCTCTCTGGGAAGATCTATTAGTACCTCTACCACGTTGATTTTTAACCGGTTGTTTAAATGATTTTTGTGGTGTTTGGTCTATGGGTTGCCCCAATAGCGGTCTACCTGAAACCTGTGGATTAATGCCCCTCGAGGGTGGATCAATCACAAAAGGAATAACTGGGGGTGCACTGTTGGTAGTGCTCTGCCATAAGTACACTTCCCCTATATTGAAATCATTATAATCACGTCTGTATTTTTTTATTTTTTTCTTCTGTGTTTCTTTATCAACCCTTTCTAACTTTTTTTTGATTTCATTATTAAAGTTGATGGCTAAAGTGGTACCTTTAATGGGGTCTAGTTTCTCCTTAATCTCAGAGATCTTTTTTTCAAGCAAAATCATTTTTCTTTTTTTGCGTCTTAACACCAATTGTTGCAGTTTGAAACCCACCCCATTGAAGAAGTCCAACCACTCTGAAGATGATTCTACATCATCTAAACCATCCTGAGGGCTGACTTCCCATCTCAAACTGCGCATAATGATGTTCTCTTTTAAGTAATGCTCGAACGTGGCAATATCCCACCAGGTCCGTACCTGTTTCTCCAGTGTATTACTTAAGGTGCTCAATAGACTATTAAAGTCCAACTCGTCATCGCCCCCTCCATCATTGGTGAAAATGGAATCCATATTAAGGAGGCGATTACTAAGGAAATTAATAGAATCCATGTTCGCTTAGGGTTAATAAAATGCAAAACTAAAAATATAAAATCAGTAAAAAACACCTGGCCAAAGTCAGGCAATAAATACTGACCCAGCGCACCAATGGATAATGGCTTATGCGATTTTAGGTGTAACCTGAAATCGCCAGTCATTAGAGAGAAAGGAAAGCAGTGTAGCAGCTATTATAAATACCAAAGTTATCAAATTCAAATATGCCTATAAAATCAATGGTCTAGTGCACCAATTAAAATAAAATTGATGGGCACAGTGAGGCTGCAATTGATGTGTTTTTTTTTTCATTTGTTTGCGCCCCCCCAAAAATTTGGAGCACCAGCCGCCACTGGTAGAAGGTGAGTTTTCCCAAGTCCTGTAAGTGTTTGTTGTTCCCCAGGGTGTCAGAAGGAGGATAGTAGCTGCCGCTTATTGGGGGGGGGGGGGGCGCAAAGCTTCACTCGTTTGGAGCTTACCCCCTGCTGTGGGGCTATTATATTCAATTGACGCCCACAGCAGGGGTGTTTGGCGAGCAAGTGAATAATTTTAGCCAATGTAACTGTGTGCAATGCAGAGTTGTGATGCAGGCTTTTAGGGTTTAAATTTTAAGTTATATTTAGAATCGCTCTTCAGTGAGCATGGTTAATGTAAATGAGCCCTTTGGGTGTTTGCCAGCAGAAACTAAATTCCATGCTTGTGTGATTGGCTCAATGCTTTCCCCTATAGTTGGAGCTTAAAGTGGTAGTAAAGCCGCTGCTGTTTTTTTTTTTTTTTTTTCATACCTGAAAACAAAAGCCATAATGAGCTAGTATGCGCTGCATACTAGCTGATTATGAAATACTTACCTTGGAACGAGGTTAGGGGAACTTACCTGGTCCACGCCGAGGGAGATGTCATCTTGCCTCGGTGTGTCTTCCGGGTATCGCCGCTCCAGCGCTATGATTGGAGCGGCGATGACCTCACTCCTGCGCATGCGCGCAGGAGACTTCTGTCCCGCGCGACTTAGCCGAAGATCCCCGCTGCGCATGCGCCACTGCAGTCAACGGCGCATTGCGAGGGGAATATTTCCTAAACCTTACAGGTTTAGGAGATATTCTTTATACTTACAGGTAAGCCGTATTATAGGCTTACCTGTAAGTGAAAGTGTTAGTACAGAGTTTACTACCACTTTAAAGTATTACTAAAACCAGAACCTGCATTCACTATGGCTGGTCTCACAGTACACAGACCATGGAAATGCAATTATTTTAGTAAATATAAACTGATGAATACCTTTTCTAATCAACAGTATATAGCAGCCTTGTGACTTGTATCAGTTCCTAGTAAACCCTGTAGGAGAAGTTTTTCATTCTCCCTGAACATCTGTCTGGACAGGGCCGATTGGCCCTGTGCTGATCACATGCATCCTCCCAAGAAAAAAAACTCTCTAGTAATACACACCAAACTGAGCATGTGCAGCCTGTCTACTGGCTATGTAAATGGGTTATTTTTTTTGAGACGGTGAAAGAAGAGGCGGATCAGAGAGTCCAGATCAAATAGCCTTTATACTAGGGCTGCACGATTCTGGCCAAAATGAGAATCACGATTCTTTTGCTTAAAATGAAGATCACGATTCTCAATTTTTTTTTGACTGTGGTAATATTCATTATATTATAAGGGACAGTGGTTGCCGGTATTTTAAGTCCACTCCTCGGATCACAGGCCCCCCTTTAATAGAATGACTGCAAGGTCTGGGCCTGGCTGGGGTAGTTGACTCTCACTGTGGTCACTGGTGTTCATGATACATTGTATACACTGCTTAACGCAAGGAAACTCACTGTGTTTTGGAGACTGTAGTGATGGGTGACACCTGCTGCACACACACACGGGCTGGTTACCTTCTGCTGCCTCCTGGTCATGTCGGTGGGCTGTTTGGCATTGGAGGGATAGGCGATATCAGTATATGAATGCAGATCAGTATGAACGGTGATCGGTATGCATGATTATCAGCTGACAGCCCACTCCGCACATGGCCGCCCGTGCTGCTCGTATCGCCGGCTGGAAGAGTCCCCCCCCCCCCGTGAGTCATCCATCCCCGCTCCCCCTCCCGGGGTCCTCCGCCGCATGATCTCGGCCTTTCACGACCTGACGCCCCCGGACTACAGAGCCGCCCACGTGTGCGTCAAAGAGCGGGCTGACCCCGCCTCCCACCGAGGCATTCCCCAGGACGCGCTGATTGGCAGCGGGGGGGGCCTGTAGCCCGGGCTTGAGGATGCCGCGCTCGGATTGGCTGGCGCGTTCTGTACACTGTAAGCCGTGTGCTCACGCCGGGCAGGACATCTCAAAAGAATCGCCTGTCATCCCACGGGGAGATCGTGGGCGGGGAGAATCGAAATCGCGATTCTCTCCGCGATTAATCGTGCAGCTCTACTTTATACACAATGCAAAAGATCAACCCCTTAGGTTCCACAGTGAGTATAATGAGCATGTTTTACTGCATACAGACTGATTTTACTGTTGTTGTGGGTTTAGTAACACATTTTTGTTGAGACACTTTCTAAGACAATGCATGCATAAGGAGATTCTAGTGGTGTTCCTTTTCTTTCTGCGATAATATGATTGCTCAGGTGGTGATACCGGTAATAAAGACAAACCCACCCACTCCCATCAGTTGCTTCAGATGAAAAAAAGCTACTAATCTGCTGTAAAGTTAAATTTTGTATAATCTATGGAATATAATATGTTTACTAATGCCTCAAGTAAGGAATAGAAAGTTATTTTATTTCAGTACAGTAATTAAAAAAGTAAAACTCATTTTTTATATAGATTCATTATACACAGAGTGATATATTTCAAGCATTTCTTTCTTTTAATGTTGATGCTTATGGCTTACAGTTAGTGAAAACCCAAAATTCAGTATCTCAGAAAATCTGAATATTGTGAAAAGGTTTAATATTGTAGACTCATGTGGGGGTTATTTACGAAAAGGCCACTTTGCACTACAAGTGCAAACTGCACTGAAAGTGCACTTGGAAGTGCAGTCGCTGTAGATCCGAGGGGGACATGCAAGGAATATAAAAAACTGCATTTTAGCTTTCACATTATTGGATAATAAAATCAGCAGAGCTTCCACGTATAGCGCGCACCTCCGAATTTGAAGGAAGATTCCTGAAAAAAAAAAAAAAATACTTACAGTTTGGATGCCCCTCGTCGGTGTCTTGCCCGTCGTCCATCGCGTTCTGCCCGTCGTCCATCGGCGGCCTCGTCCGGTCCGGCGTCCTTCTGCAGCCATCCCCGCTTCCCGCGCTCTGTTCGAACCACTGCGCAGACATATACCGAGCGGAGTACACTCGTGTATAGTCAGGCGGGCTAGGCTCCGAGCCGAGCCTGCCCGAGTGTACTGCGCGTCGGCGCAGTGGTTCGAACAAAAAAGTTTCATCCCTATTGTGGGGTCACCAGTATGGTATTTTTGTGAATTGAAATCATATTCCCTCTCAAGCATCTCTTCTCCAGAGAGAATAAGTTCAGTCCTCGCAACCTTTCCTCATAACTAATATCCTCCAGACCCTTTATTAGCTTTGTTGCCCTTCTTTGTACTCGCTCCATTTCCAGTACATCCTTCCTGAGGACTAGTGCCCAGAACTGGACAGCATACTCCAGGTGCGGCCGGACCAGAGTCTTGTAGAGCCCGGAGAGTTATTGGTTTATTTCTTGAATTAATCCCCTTTTTAATGCATGCCAATATTCTGTTTGCTTTGTAAGCAGCAGCTTGGCATTGCTGAGCCAATCATCTACTAGGACCCCCAGGTCCTTTTCCATCCTAGATTTCCCCAGAGGTCCCCCCCCCTAATTAACTCAAAACATCTGTAAATGTTCCCTGGACCTTTAAATGGTCGCTCAGGCTGGTTCAGTAGGTTAGACAATCATGGGGAAGATTGCTGACTTGACAGTTGTCCAGAAGACACAAGGAGGGTACGTCACAAAAGGTTGTTGCTAAAAAAGCTGGCTGTTCACAGAGTGCTGTATCCAAGTATATTAATGGAACGTTATGTGGAAGGAAAAAGTGTGGTATAAAAAGGTGCACAAGCAACAGGGATAACCACAGCCTCGAGAGGATTGTGAAGCAAAGGCGATTCAAGAGGGGAGATTCACAAGGCGTGGGCTACGGCTGGTGTCAGTGCTTCAAGAGCCACCACACACAGACGTATCCAGGACACGGGCTACAACTGTCCGATTCCTTGTGTCAAGCCACTAAAGCAGAGACAACCTCAGAAGCGTCTTGCCTGCACAAGGAGAAAAAGAACTGGACTGTTGCTCAGTGGTTCAAAGTCCTCTTTTCGGGTGAAAGTAAATTTTGCATTTAATTTGGAAATCGAGGTCCCAGAGTCTGGAGGAAAAGTGGAGAGGCACAGAATCCAAGTTGCATTAGGTCCCGTGTGAAGTTACCACAGTCGGCCCTCAAACCTCTTTGGAATTGGCATTACGTACTAGTTGCAGTCATGTGCTCTGCTCTATGCACACTACAAATCCCATAGTCCCTAGTATGTTTTGGGAGTGAGCAAGAGAGGATGGCTACGTTCCTACACACAGTGGGACAGGAAGGTAAATCACAGCAGCAAAAAAAAAAAAATGGGGGAAGGAATTTGGAGATGGCTGGGAGCTTATAGAAAGTACTTTTTAAAGCTAAGGCCTCATGTATGCTGCCGCTGATAAACAGACGTTTAGGCTGCATTCACACCTGAGCGTCGGTCGTTTTTGCCGGTGTTTTGTCGCGAGTATTCATGCTTATTTGCACGTTTGCATACAGCGTCGTCCGACGTTTTTGTACTTCGACGTTTTTTATTTTAGCCAATAAGAAAAATGATCATCTTTTCATCACTTGTTGCTATGTTGGTAGATTTTTTTTAATCTTCTGCCTGGGTGAAATGTTCTATTGATTAAAGCGACGAAACGCCCGTAGCAAACGCTCGTTGTCGCGCAAGTCGCTTGAATCAAGCGTTTCCATTACTTTCTATGGGAAATGGAAACGCTCAAAAACGACCAAACCGCCCAATACGCGCGACAAAAAAGGGTCCGGAACTTGTTTGAGCTTCAGGCGTTCTGCGTCAGGCGTATTGGCGTGCAGATGTGAACCATCTCCATAGGGAATAATGTATTTTTTCCCCTCTAGCGTATTTGAGCGTCACGCTTCAGGCGACAAAACGCTCAGGTATGAATGCAGGAGCAGTTGGGTGTTTTTTTTCAGCTGCCCCTGAACTCTCCTCTGTTATCTTATCAGTACATCATGTACACTGGGTCGTTTCTAGGCAGTTGCATCTAAGGCCCTTTTCACACTACAAAATAAATACGTTTTAATAATCCGTTTTAAAATCCGTCAGATAATGTTAAAAAACGGAAGTTATACGTCCTTTATAAAATATCATTAAAGTCTATGGGATTTTTTTATGTTCCGTAAAGATCCGTAATAGTCCGTTATAACATACGGACGTTAGTTATAACGGAATATGTGACGGGTCTTGCACTATTTTTTGTCAATTTTTTGTCCGTTGCAAGTAACGGATATATTAACGTCCGTTATATTTTAACATTGAAGTCTATGGCACATGGACGTTAGTAAATATCTCCGTAAATGTCCGTTATGTTAACGGACGTTAATTTTACTGAGCATGGATATTCAGGGGAACCCCGCCGTCAATTTAAAACAAAAATGACGTGCGGTTCCCGGTAAATATCCATAACCAGACCCTTCAGGTCTGGTATGGATATTCAGGGGAACCCCGCCGTCAATTTAAAACAAAAGTGACGTGCGGTTCCCGGTAAATATCCATAACCAGACCCTTCAGGTCTGGTATGGATATTCAGGGGAACCCCGCCGTCAATTTAAAACAAAAATGACGTGCGGTTCCCCCTAAATATCCATAACCAGACCCATTATCCGAGCACGTTGACCTGGCCGGCCGCAGAAAAGAGGGGGGGACAGAGTGCGGCCCCCCCTCTCTCCTGAACCGCACCAGGCCACATGCCCTCAACATGGGGAGGATGTCCCCATGTTGATGGGGACAAGGGTCTCATCCCCACAACCCTTGCCCGGTGGTTGTGGGGGTATGCGGGCGGGAGGTTTATCAGAATCTGGAAGACCCCTTTAACAAAGGGGACCCCCAGATCCTGACCCCCCCCCCCTGTGTGAAATGGTAATGGGGTACACTGTACCTCTACCATTTCACGAAGGAAGTAAAAAGTATTGTAAAAAAAAACACACTGACACAAAAGAATAAAGTCCTTTATTAAAAAAAAACAAAAAACTCCAGCGCTGAAAAATCCACTCGTTCCCGGCTTCCTGCGTTGTCCTGATCCAGCGACGGGTGCGGGTGATCTCCTGTGATGAGAAGATCCAGCGTCGGGTGATCTCCGCTCCAGCGATGTGAAGATCCATCCATCCGGCGCAGCAGCATCCCGGACCTCCTCTCACCGCTGGGCACAGCCCAGCGAATGAGCGGCTGAAGCTGTGACATTTCTTATATAGAGGAGGCAGAGCCACCCGTCACGTGACCCTGCCCCCTCTGACGTACCTCTGCTACGTCACTGGGGAAGACCAAGAAGAGGAAAGGTCTTTCCTCTTCTTGGTCTTCCCCAGTGATGTAGCAGAGGTACGTCATAGGGGGCAGGGTCACGTGACGGTTGGCTCTGCCTCCTCTATATAAGAAATGTCACAGCTTCAGCCGCTCATTCGCTGGGCTGTGCCCAGCGGTGAGAGGAGGTCCGGGATGCTGCTGCGCCGGATGGATGGATCTTCACATCGCCGGAGCGGAGATCACCCGACGCTGGATCTTCTCATCGCGGGAGATCACCCGCACCCGTCGCTGGATCAGGACAACGCAGGAAGCCGGGAACGAGTGGATTTTTCAGCGCTGGAGTTTTTTTTTTTTTTTTTATAAAGGACTTTATTCTTTTGTGTCAGTGTGTTTTTTTTACAATACTTTTTACTTCCTTCGTGAAATGGTAGAGGTACAGTGTACCCCATTACCATTTCACACAGGGGGGGGGGGTCAGGATCTGGGGGTCCCCTTTGTTAAAGGGGTCTTCCAGATTCTGATAAACCTCCCGCCCGCATACCCCCACAACCACCGGGCAAGGGTTGTGGGGATGAGACCCTTGTCCCCATCAACATGGGGACATCCTCCCCATGTTGAGGGCATGTGGCCTGGTGCGGTTCAGGAGAGAGGGGGGGCCGCACTCTGTCCCCCCCTCTTTTCTGCGGTCGGCCAGGTCAACGTGCTCGGATAATGGGTCTGGTTATGGATATTTAGGGGGAACCGCACGTCATTTTTGTTTTAAATTGACGGCGGGGTTCCCCTGAATATCCATACCAGACCTGAAGGGTCTGGTTATGGATATTTAGGGGGAACCGCACGTCATTTTTGTTTTAAATTGACGGCGGGGTTCCCCTGAATATCCATACGACTTCTGGAGCTGGACTTCAAGAAAGGGTGAAATGTTTTTTTATTAACGGACGTTAGAAAGGAATGATATAACGGATGTATACGGATATATACGGATAAACATTATCCGTTTTCAATAAAGGAAGAATGGTAAAATATTTATCCGTATGTATCCGTTATTAAATCCGTTAATAAACGTCCGTTAATAGGTGTAATACGGATATTATAAAACGGACATACAATCCATAGTGTGAAAGAAGCCTAAAAGCATTTTTTGGAAAGCAAAAAAATGTGTTCAGTACAGATGTTCAAAGGCATTTGAAACTGCCTGTAGCTTGTAAATGCGGTAGCTCGCGTTTAGCCACGTTTCCTTTACAGGCGTTTTTAATGAAGATACATTTTTGACTATTTGAAAGAAAAAATGCAAACGCAGCATGTAAACACGGCAAAATGGACGTTTTTAAACGTAGTTTGCGATCTGTCAAGTTAAATCGCTCAGGGGAGGTTGTAAAATGTCCTGTGTACATTAATCCTAAGAATACATGTTTGAATAGAATTTTTTTTTTTTTTTTTTTTTTTTTACACCAAAGTTTAGTGTCACTTTAGGCTCCATTCACATCTAGGCGGACGAAATCGCGGCGTTTTGTCCCGCGAATTGCGGTGGCAAGTAGTGGCGTTTTGTACCGCGATTTGCGGTGACAAAACGCCACGATTGTCCGCCTAGATGTGCCCCTAGGATGTGCCCCTCTATGGAGCTGGTCCCCGAACGCCGAAAGCCGCCTGAAAAAAAGGTCCGGGACCTTTTTTCAGGCGACAGGCGTGGAGATGTGAACCATCTCCATAGAGGGCAATGTGTTTCCAGCCCTCTGGCGGCAGCGGCGTCACACTACAGGCGACAAAACGCCTAGGTGTGAATGGGGACTTAAAGTGGTTGTAAACCCTTTTTTACAACCTTATGCTACAGGTAAGCCTATAGTAAGGTTTTCCTGTAGCTAACCAAAATATCTCCTATACCTACACGTTTCGGAGATATCCCCTGTCCCCTGCATGTGCCGATGTCATCGACACATGCGCACTGGGGCTAACTGAAGCAATGGCACCTGTGTGCTGTTGCTGCAGTCTCCGTGCCGCCATCGCGGCTCTAGCCAATCACAGCGCCGGAGCCACGATACCCGGAAGTAACTTCGGGACATGTCAGCGGCCAGTGGGGGAGACGACGACCGCCGCAGGGGCTATGCATACTTACTCATTATACCTTTTTCTTGCAGGGTTTTTCTTTTTTCCTTTTTTTAACAAGGGTTTACTTCCTCTTTAACCAAGTCTTTAACTAAGTCTCCATGGACAATTTTCAAACGAACGCTGTGAAACCATTTGCGAAAGTTAAACAGAACTTAATGTTGAGGTATAATTTTCTAGCAATGTTGTATTTTTTTTGTTCATAGAAATCAAAGAACATATAATTAGTTTGATATACCTTGTCTGTGATTTCAGTAGCACTGCTGTTAGCTAATTGTGTTTTTGTTATCCACAGTAAAGCAACACAGTATAAGTCTACTGATTGTATTGCTCTGTAATTAGAGGGGAGGAATCAGACACCAATAAACTGGCAGAGCTGTTGGCACTGAGATTGACAGTGTGAAAAGTATCTCATTATTGACTCCAGCTTTCCCATCAGAAACTCAGCTTTGAAAGAAGAATTGAGCCGTGGAAGCCGTGGAAAAAAAAAAGAAAAAGGGAAGGATTAGTCACCGGTATTGCCTGTGGTTTGCCTTCAACTGATCCTTACCCTTTACTCATTTACCTTGCCTTGTTCTAATCTAAAACCTGAGAAAAGGCTCCCTGTTTGCTGTCTGCAGCAGTTGGACTCCAGTTCCTGGAACCTAAACAAACCCTCAACTCTGGGCTGGATTCAGATACAATGGTGTATCTATCCGCCCGGCGTAACGTTAGGGCGCAAGTTCTGTATTCAGAAACAACTTGCGCCCTTAGTTACGGCGGCGTAACGTATCTGTGTCGGCGTAAGCCCACCTAATTCAAATGTGGATGATGTGGGCGTGTTTTATGTACATTAACTGTGACCCCGCGTATTTTACGTTTATTTTTAAGAACGGCGCATGCTTGAAATTCCGCCGCAAATCGCCATTGCTTTCACCGTGAACGTAAATTACGTCCAGCCCTATTCGCGAACGATTTACGCAAACAACGTAACATTTTCAAAACTTGACGCGGCCATACTTAACATAGGATACGCCTCATATAGCAGGGGTAACTATACGCCGAAAAAAGCCTAACGTAAACAAAGTAAAAAAATGCGCTGGCCGGATGTACGTTTCTGAATCGGCGTATCTAGCTCATTTGCATATTCCTCACGTAAATTTACGAAAGCGCCACCTAGCGGCCAGCGTAAATATGCAGCCTAAGATACGACGGTGTAAGACACTTACGCCGGTCGGATCTTAGGGAAGTCTATGCGTAACTGATTCTATGAATCAGGCGCATAGATACGACCCCGCACACTCAGATACAACGGCGTATCTGGAGATACGCCGTCATATCTTCTCTGTGAATCTACCCCTCTATCTTCAGGTAGCTTCAGAGCTTTTCCAAGACTCCATTTTCAGCTTTTCAAGAAACGACTAATTCAGCTCATAAATGGTTTGGAACAGCTCTGCTTGGCTGCTTTATCTATAAAGACAAACTTGCCTTCTTAAATGGCCTATTGTATTTTCATAAAAGTGAACCCTTGCTGGGGGAAACATGGCATGTGTATACGAGAGGCTTTCTATCTAGCCTTTGTGGGCACATCATTTATGGTAATGGAGGACATAATATTGCCCATCTCTGCTTTAGGGATTTCGATTGGGGAAGAGTTGCGTATGGCTGGGGGTGGGGATTACTGATCCTAAACTTTATTACAGGTAAAATTATTGTTTTAATGGTTCACATAAATACAAATGTATACAGTACACATAAGATAAGACACAAGAAATAATAGAGAGGATCCATTGGTTCACCCAGGGGGGAGTATCAAATATATACCGTACTTCCTGTGGGGCTACACTGTAATCGGGGGGGAAAAAAAGCCCACACTGAGATAAGGTAAAAACTCTTGGGTGTTTTCAAAGGTCCTTGAAGGGTTAAAAGAGGCTCTACATTTTTAGGAATAAGCATGCAGTTTATTAACCCAAAAGAGTAGTGGCCTTGCCCATTCTAAAATTATATTTCAAAATAGAAATAGAATAAATCTGAGCCAAGTACAGTTTCATGCATGTTTGAGCTAAGGGCAGATGGATTCCAAGAAGTAAATGCTACATTAATCATGTGCCCTTACTCAAGATGGCCATGACCAGAAATGCTAGGGGAGTGTTTTCAAAGTGATTTCTCAAGAAAATAAAGCATTAAGAAATCCATTTATAGGGGAGTTTGTAAATCTGTAAAGTTTACTTACACTGGACCCTGCCCCCATCCCCCTGGTCCCACTGACCTGAAGTCCAACAATCGTTTGTTCTGACACATCGGATATCTACTTTACCAGTCAGGGGATTTGAAATTCCAGTGGCTTTCTCTCCTCCTCTTCGCCTGCAGGGACGGGTTACGTGGGTTCTGATCGATTTGGCTCCGACCAATTGGAATGCTCCTAAACGTACCTCCTGACGAGGTATGTTTTGGAGATTAAGCCAAGGGGATTTCTAAGCCAAGCTTTGTGTCTCCAACCTTTATTTTTCTATGAAATCACCTTAAACCCCCCGGCATTTCTGGCTTTGGCCATCTTGAGGACAGATGATTCATGTAGCATATACTTCCTGAAATCCATCTGCCCTTGGGTCAGGCATGCAGGCCAGGAGGGTGTGCTAAAAAGAGAAAATCCCTCCTGAAGACTCAGGGGTGACTGGGACGTATGACATAATTTGCCTAGGCATGGAAACCAGGAAGTAACTGAAGAAATGTATATAAAAGGGTTAAAAACAAGTAAATATGATGTACTTTCCTATCTATTTACTAATGCTAGCAGAAAAAGTATTACAAATAGTAAATGCTGATTGAGAGAGGTTCCACTTTAATTTCAGACTTGGTACAGAATTAAAGTCAGCTATGTGACACACAAAGCACCACCAAGTGTTTTGTCTGATCCTTTGATGCCATACAATGCAATTTCTTACTTTCCCCTAAGTGGATCTTGTGGTTGTAGTTTGTTTTGTTGTATTTATTGGCAACAATGGAACCAAAATCTCCATGTGGGTCAGATATAAATATTTACTAGGGTTGCTAGCCGTCCTAAAAGACAAATAAGGAAGGTCAGCTTTAATGAAGAAAGCTTGTGCACTGGAACAGACAGATTGTGGTGTTTCCTCTTGAGATGGAATTTAAGCTCCTCAATGCAGCAAAAATGTTGGCATTATTTGGCCTTTTTTTTTGGCTGCTGCTACTTAACTTAATTTCAAAATCAAGACACTTCCTCATTGATCATGGATGAAAAATTAGATTGGTACTAGTGTTTGGTTAGTATTATTGGACTTGACACCCTAAAACCTCATACTCGCGATCCAACTTTATGGCCATAATTGTCTGATGGATGCATTGTGTCGGATAATCCGACCTTGTGTATTTTCCATCAGACAATTGTTGGCTGAATTAACAACAACAAAAGTTGGCATGCTCACCAATTGTTGGGCAATAAATCTGTTATGTCGGTTTATCCGATCGTGTGTACGCAAGTCCGTCCAACTAAAATCCAAAGTACAAACACGCATGCTCGGAACCAATGCTAAAGATCAGACAGCAATAGCAGAAGTTGCCCAAAGCAAGGGGTGGTGGTAAAGAGCTGAAAAAACACATGGTTTGGTGAATGTTGGCTGAAAATGTTGTACCATGTGTATGCAGAACAAGTTTGCGGCCAACGCCCTTTGGACCAAAATCCACGGAAAAGTCCGCTGGAAGTCCGATTGTGTGTACGAGGCTAAATTGTTCATCGATCAGTAGATGTTGCACAGATGAAGAGACCTCTGTCCTTCCTTGAGTTGCCCGGGCCTACTGCACTGCAGCTTTAACGTGACCAGCAAAATTGAGGCAGGCGGGTGTTAAAGCGCTAGTAAACCGCATCATTTAAATAAAATAAAAATAATCCCCTGCAAGGCAATGGCATAATGTGCTAGTATGCATCACCAACTTCAAAAAACTACTGTGCTACCACTATAATACGTTTTTTACTTTTGTTGTCTGTAAAGGGCAAAGATTGGCTCTTTTTAACACTGAAATTTTCAAACATTTGGATCGTTATCTATATGTAGCCAGGTGGTCATCCAGTCATTGCTTTGGGACTTTAAATTGACACAATTTGAATGTGTTTTTAGCCTTGTGTAGCTTTATGTTTATGTTGATGATTTTGCTTCTTTTGTCTTTTTTAGGATATCATTACATTAACATTCCAGCAAGATGAAAAAAATGCCTTTATTCAGTAAATCACACAAGAATCCTGCAGAAATTGTGAAAACATTGAAGGATAATATGGTTTTATTAGAGAAGCAGGACAAGAAGACAGAAAAGGTAAAGCATATGTATTTTCTCTTTTTAACCACTTGCTTACTGGACACATATACCCCCTTCCTGCCCAGGCGAAATTTCAGCTTTCGGCACTGCCACACTTTGAATGAAAATTGTGCGACGTGGCTCCCAAACAAAATTGGGTCCTTTTTTCCCCACAAATAGAGCTTTCTTTTGGTGGTATTTGATCACCTCTGCGTTTTTTTTTTTTGTTGCGCTATAAACAAAAAAAGAACGTCAATTTTGGAAAAAAACACAATATTTTTTTACTTTTTGGTATAATAAATATCCCAATTTAAAAAATAAAATAAAAAAAAATCTCAGTTTAGACCGATACGTATTCTTCTACATATTTTTTGGTAAAAAAAAATCGCAATAAGCGTATAGTGATTGGTTTGCGCAAAAGTTATAGCGCCTACAAAATAGGGGATAGAATTAAGATTTTTTTTTATTTACTAGTAATGGCGGTTATCTGCGATATTATGGCGGACACTTTTGACACATTTTTGGGACCATTGACATTTATAAATATCTATAAATATGCACTGATTACTGTATAAATGTGACTGGCAGGGAAGGGATTAACACTAGGGGGCTAGTAAGGGGTTAAATGTGTTCCCTAGAAGTGATTCCTGTGTGGGGGGAGGGGACTGACTGGGGGAGGTGACCGATCTGTGTCCCTATATACAAGGGACACACCATCGGGCTCCTCTCCCTGACAGGACGTGGATCTGTGTGTTTACACACACAGATCCACGTCCTTGGCTGTGTAACGGGCGATCGCGGGTACCCGGCGGACACCGCGGCCGCCAGGCACGCGCATCGGCATCTTAGTGACGCGGCAGGCACGTGCACACACTGGCGCTCGCGCTCCCCCCAGTGGCCGGAGGAGCCGAGGCCGTCAATAGACGGCCTCCCGGACCTGAAGAGCCACCTTGTGGCCGTCATTTTACACTGGCCCAGGCTCCAAGAAGTTAACTATGTGACAAACTCATTTGTTTAAAAAGCAGGGAACCATTAAATATTTCACAGAATATAGGCTTCCTCTGCCCAATGTATAGATGGGACATCGGGTCTGTAGCAACCAATGAAATGTAATTACTTTAACTATCTCTTTATTTCTGTAGCCAAATGTATTTTTAGTATTAGAGTAGGGAACAGTTCCAATCCCTTTCTTGCTGTCATTTCTCAGGGGCCCCAACTAGAGAAACAATCAGGAGCCTGGCATAAAAAGCTCTTATTTACCTTATGTTTGTATTATGATGGAATTATGAGGATGCGTGAGTGGAGTATTGTAGTCTTGAGGCAGAAATAATATATTTGGTTATATGAGCCAGTCTAAGGCTAGTTGCCCACGGGTGTAATAATTTACTGATCTTTACTCAGGAACCTGCTGACAGAGTAGAAAAACTTAATGTAAAGACCTGAGTAATGTTGAGTATAAGCAAGTAAAGGTGTGTAAGCGTGTGTGTGTATGTATGTATGTGTGTGTATATATATATATATATATAATGTGCCAGTGTTGTAATATACTCATTTACAGCGGGGAAGATAATTGTTTGATCCCCTGCAGATGCTGTAAGTTTGCCCACTGGCAAAGAAATGAGGGGGCTATAATTTTTATCATAGGTGTATCTTAAATAGAGATAGCATATCAACCAAATATGCAGAAAGAACACGTGTTACAAATGTTATAAATTGAGTTGCATTTCAGAGAGTAAAAAAGGATTTTATTCCCAAACAGAACATGATTTAGTACTTGGTGGTGAAACCCTTGTTAGCAAGCACAGAGGTCAGACGTTTCTTGCAGTTGGTGACCAGTTTTGCACACATCTCAGGAGGGATTTTGGTCCACTCTTCTTTATAGATCTTTTCTAAATCGTTAAATGTTTTTGCCTGTGAATGAATGAATGAATGAAAAACTTATAAAGCGCGGCGCATGCGAACTGAATCGCTTCTGGGCGCTAGTTGTTCGTGTCTCATGACATCAAAAGAGCAGAGTTTTGATCCGTCTTCTGAAAGTCAGATGGTTTTCCTCCAACCGAATGCTGGTTGGTAAAGCGTTCCATAGTCTAGGACCCTGAAAAGCAAACCTTCTTTCTCCTTTGGACTTGTATTTGGTTTTTGGTACCCTGACCAGATTTTGGTCGGTGGATCGCAGAACGCGATTCGAATTGTGAGGTTCTATCTTGTCGCAAAGATATTGCGGAGCCTTCCCATGGATGCACTTATGTGTCAGGCAGAGTGCTTTAAATGCAATTCTGTCTTTTACTGGCAGCCAGTGAAGGGTTCTCAACGAAGGTGAGATTGATTCCCATTTTTTTTTCCCAGTCACCAGTCTGGCGGCCGTATTCTGAACGACTTGCAGACGGGAGATTTGGTACTTTGGGAGTCCGAGGTACAGGGCGTTAGCATAGTCCAGTCTGGAATT
Source organism: Rana temporaria (assembly GCF_905171775.1). NCBI lineage: Eukaryota > Metazoa > Chordata > Amphibia > Anura > Ranidae > Rana > Rana temporaria. Next base: position 66,548,832 of record NC_053490.1, read on the forward strand.
CACGATTGTTCCCACCACGACTGCTACGTCTTCTTTGGGGATAAATGGAATAAGTCTGCGTAGTAGGCGCAACAGATGGTGCGCTCCGCTGACTACTGACCCTATTTGTGCGTCCATTGTCATGAAGGTGTCGAAGATGACCCCGAGACTTTTGACTTTGGAGCTAGGGGTGATGATTTGGCCCAGAATGGGCGGGGGTGTCCAGGTTGTTGCCAGTTGACTCTTTCGGCTGGCGTGAAACATAAGGAGTTCTGTTTTTGAACTGTTGAGTTTAAGATAACTCTTAGTCATCCAGTTTTCTATCAAAGAGAGACATTTCTCTAAACTGAGATGATGATCCTTTTTGTTGCAGATGCGAAAATACAGTTGCGTATCGTCTGCATAAGAGTGATAGAGTAGTTCTTGGCTACTGATAATATCAAAGAGAGGGCGAAGATAGATGTTGAAAAGCACCGGTGACAGGGGGGATCCTTGGGGGACTCCACATGACACCGTGCGCTTTTCCGACGTGAAACAACCCAATTTAACTGTTTGTGATCGGTTTTCAAGAAAGGAAGAAAACCATGGTAAATCACCTTCTGCGACTTCTGCTACCTTGGCTAGTCGCATCAGTAACAGTTTGTGGTCTACCGTGTCAAAGGCTGCGCTTAGGTCCAGCAGAACCAGGAGACAAGATTCTCCTTCGTCTGCGGCCTCGAGGGCATCGTCCCATATTTTGAGTAAGGCCGTTTCTGTCCCGTGTCCGGGACGGAAGCCTGATTGTAATGGATCCAGTAGATTGTGGGTATCTAGATGCTGTTGCAGCTGTTGTACCACTACTTTCTCCATTATCTTGGAGAGAACATTTAGGCCTGTTATGGGACGGCGGTGAGTTGGGTCCTTGGGATCCAGGTTAGGTTTTTTCAAGATGGGCTGGATTGTGCCCTCTTTCAACAGGGATGGCACTGTGCCTTCCTTAAATGACTGGTTTATAAGCTGTGTGATGGGTGGTGCCAGGATGTCGGCACATTCCTTCAGCAGTTTGGTGGGGATGATATCATTGGGCGATGTGCTGTTCCGCAAAGCACCAATGATATTTTTTGTGGTATCGATGGAGATCGGTTCCAGAGTGAACTTTGTTGATTGTAGAGCGTTTCTGTGGGTGTTTTGTGGTTGATTGACGGTGGGGTTGAGGGGGGTATTGTTTTGCATGATGCTTTCCCGGATTCTTTCAATTTTGTTGATGAAGAAATCCGATAGTTCATTGCAGAACTCTTAGGTGTCTGAGTTGGGGACTTCAAGACATCCTGGATTCATGGTCTGGGTGACCATCTTGAAGAGTTCGCGGGGGCGGTTTAGGGCGCTGTTAATCGCCATAGAAAAATGGTGTTTCTTGGCTTTGAAGATTTCTTTATGATATCGTGTTGTTATTGCCTTGTAGATGATGAGGTTATCCTCTGCAGGACTTCTTTTCCAGGCGGCTTCCGCCCTTCTGCGCTCTTGCTTCAGAAGCGACAGCTGGTTGTTGAACCAGCCGGACTTTCTTTTTCGGATGCAGGCTTTGCGTTTCGGTGCTACTAAATCGGCTGACTGTAGCAGGGCTGCGTTTATGGCATCCAGTGTATCTGCGGCTGTTTGATGTGGATGGATTGTTTTGATTCTGTTTCCCAGGGTAGATTTGAAGAGTTCCGAATGAAGCTTCTTCTGAGATCTAGCCCAGTGTATTGTCACCGGCTTGGGTGCTTTTATCACTGGGGGGATTTTGGAGATTATGAAATTAATTGCACGGTGGTCTGTCCATGGCAATGGTTCATTTTCTAAAATGCTTATTTTCAGATTTTGTCTGAAAATTAGGTCGAGTGTGTGACCTGAAGCATGTGTTGGCCCGCATATAAGTTGCTGTAGCCCTAATCCCTCCAGGTGATCAATGCAGGCGTCCGCAATGGGATCCTGTGCGGAGTTGGCCCACAGATTAAAGTCCCCGAGCAGCAAAAGGTGTTTGCTGTTAAGGGTATAAGTGGATATAAACTCCGTTAATGATGGCAAAAACTGCGATTTTGGCCCAGGTGGCCTATAGCAGAGGAGAATGTGAACAGTCTCCTGGGGGGAAGTTTGAAGTTGAAGAGTAAGGGTTTCCATGAATGGAAGAGGATTTTGAAGGGCTGGCTTAGTGATTGTAATGCGATTCTTGTGGATCACCGCCAGGCCTCCTCCTCTTTGCCCTATTCTGTTTTCCGTTATAATGCGATAGTTTTCTGGCACCAATTCTCCGAGAATGGTGTTGCAGTCGTCTGAGAGCCAGCTTTCTGTAATAAAGAGGCAGTCTAGATCGTTTTGTAGTAAGAAATCGTGGATTTCTAATCGGTGTTTTACTGCCGATCTTGTGTTGATCAAAGCACATGATATGTGCTCGAGCTGGGTTAAATAGTTAAAATTTTTGATGGTCGATTGTCGATCGAATCTCAAAAGTTGCTCTATTTTTAAGGCCTTTTTGGTGACGGCTGGTAATGCTGTTGCGAATTGTCTCAGACCCCGAATAGAGTCCGCAGAGTATCGCAGATTAGCCATTGTCGCCAGTCACATTGTCGTCAGTCTTTCCTAATTGCGGCGGCCGCGAATGAGGCCTGGTCTGGCGCGGATGCGGGAAGAGCCGCGAGACGCCGGACGTGATGGGTGGAAGACTGTCCAAGTGAGCCGTCACTCGTTGAGTCTTCTCTCCCAGATTGGTCCAGAGGAAGGCGAAAAAACCCCAGGCGTGCTGTGCCAATCTGCAGCGATCGGGGGAAAAAATTCCTTCCTGACCCCTTAACGGCGATCGGTGCAACCCTGGATCAATTGGCTAGGGGGGTGTGGTGGACCCTGCCTGGCTGCACTATCCCTGGGGAGAGCCGACTCGTTTGAGAGTGTCCTGCTCTCACTATCCCTGGGGTGAGCAGACTAAGATGAGAGCGTCTGCTGCACCGCTGAATCTATATAGCAAGAGTTCCAACTTTATTAGCTGCAAGCTTGTTCTGGATCAGTGAATGAAAAAAATAATGAAGACTCCTGTCTTACCTCCTGTTTCCAACTCCTGGTTTTTAACTCGCACTTTTGATCAAAGAATGCACTTCTGATCAGAGAGTCCACATGTGAAGCCACCATCAACTGGGAGCCAGCTCCTCTGGGAGCTTGTACAGCCACTTTATACTCACCTGTGAAGACCTGTGAACAAACACACACCTGTGAACAATTAAACCCTCCCCTTAATTATCAGAAAGGAAAAAGAAAAAAAAAGCTGTTTAAAAAGTGTCAGAGAAAAAGAGGGGAAAAAAAATCTGCAAGCAGAAGCAAATGATAGCCAAATCCTGGTTTTTAACCTGTCTCTTGGCAACTCGAAGTTTCAGCTCACTCCTTAAATTTTCTATAGGATTAAGGTCTGGAGACTGGCTGGGCCACTCTATGACCTTAATGTGCTTCCTCCTGAGCCACTCCTTTGTTGCCTTGTTGGCATGTTTTGGGTCATTGTCATACTGGAAGACCCATTCACGACTCATCTTCAGTGTTCTGGTTGAGGAAAGAAGGGTCTCATCCAAGATTGTACAATACATAGTCCATTGGCCCCTCAATACAGCAAAGCCGGCCTATACTTTTAGCAGAGAAACAGCCCCAAAGCATAACCTCCGTGTTTGACTGTAGGAATTTTGTTCTTGGGGTCATAGTTGGCATTTTTCTTCCTCCAAACACGGCGAGTCGAGTTAATGCCCAAGAGCTCAATTTTGGGCTCTTCTGACCACAGCACTTTCTTCCAATCCTTCTCTGAATCATTTCGATGTTTATTGGCAAACTTCAGATGGGCCTGTACTTGTGCCTTCTTGATGATGGGAACCTTGTGGGCTCTGCAGGATATCTATCTGTGGCTGTGTATTGTGTTACCAATGGTTTGTTTGGTGACTGTGGTCCCAACTGCCTTGAGATTATCCACAAGATCCTCCCGTGTAGTTTTAGGCTCATCCCTCACTTTTCTCATGATCATCCTCACCCCATGAGGCAAAATCTTATTTTACTCACTGAACTGAAACTCAATTTATAACATTTTGTATCATGTGGGTTTTTTTTTCTGGATTTTTGGTTGATATTCTCTATCATTTAAAATACACCTATGATAAAAATTTATAGACCCTTCATTTCTTTGTAAGTGGGCAAACGTACAAAATCTTCAGGGGATCAAATAATTATTTCCCCCACTGTATGCTTGCGTAAACATGCCATTAGACAAGTTAACACGCAAGTAAATTACTGCACCTAAATGTAATATGTTTTATCTTTGTTTTACTGCTCTAGCAATAAAATGCTATATTGATAATCTTTACTCAGCTGTGTCCCATAGACAACAATGCATTTCACTTTAATAGCTAGATTCACAAAGAGTCACGCCGGCATATCAGTAGATACGCCGGCGTAACTCGGAATCTAAGCCGTCGTATGTTTAAGTGTATTCTCAAACTGAGATGCACTTAAACCTAGCTAAGATACGACGGCCTGCGCCGTCTTACCTTGGCTGTCTAGTTCCGCCGGCCGCTAGGGGCGTGAACGCTGATTTACGCCGATTCACGAACGTACGCTTGCCTGTCGCAGTAAAGATACGCCGTTTACGTAAGGCGTTTTCGGCGTAAAGTTAGTCGAACAAATAGCTGGCCTAGCCAATGTTAAGTATGGCCTGTCGTTCCCGTGTCGAAATTTGAAAAATTAACGTTGTTTGCGTAAATCGTCCGTGAATGGGGCTGGACGTAATTTACGTTCACGTCGAAACCAATACGTCCTTGCGGCGTACTTTGGAGCAATGCACACTGGGATATGCCCACGGACAGCGCATGCACCGTTCGTAAAAAACGTCAATCACGTCGGGTCACGAGTAATTTACATAAAACACGCCCCCTCATCCTCATTTGAATTAGGCGCGCTTACGCCGGCCCATTTACGCTATGCCGCCGTAACTTAGGAGGCAAGTGCTTTGTGAAAACAGCACTTGCATTTTTGACTTACGGCGGCGTAGCGTATATGCGATACGCTACGCCGCCTCAAAAGTGAGCCGTCCTACCTGAATCCAGCTATTAGTCAGTAAAAAACATAGCGTTTTGTACTCCCATGTGCAAGCGACCTTAACGATTATGACTTTTTTTATAACTTTTTTTCAGTACTGCTTCTGATTACTAATGGAAATACATGTCCTCTGGTTCCTAAGACATCTTGCATACTAATGATTTGATTTACTTCTGACATTTGTGTTGGCTTTCTAGTGCTGCTTTTATTGATTACTTATAAAAAGTCATGTCTGTTTTTTTTTATTGAACAGTCATCTTTAAAATATTAGTGTATTAAATGTTTTTTTTTGTGCATGTTTCAGGCATCTGAAGAGGTGTCCAAATCCCTCCAAGCCACAAAGGAAATTTTATGTGGTACAGGAGAGAAGGAGCCTCAGACCGAGACTGTGGCTCAGCTAGCACAGGAGCTCTACAACAGTGGCTTGTTGGTGACATTGATAGCCAACCTGCACCTCATAGACTTTGAGGTATGTATACATTCACCTTGTTACACAATACACCTTTATTGATAGCTTGCAAAATGTCATATCCAGATACACCTAAGGCAACACCCTATGATCTCAGAATTTGTGATTCGGGCTTCAGTCTCTGCCGTTTGAGGAGGGGCCACACACAGGTCCTTATTTTCCATCTTCACAAGTCCATGACTCCATACAAAAAAAGGTTGTTTCTAATTGAATCGGGAGATCACTTTAAGTGCAGATAGTTTAAAGCTCCCCAGCCAAAGAAAAGTAGCAGACTGATAAGACTTTGCTCTGACACTCTGCTCTCTCCTCCTTTTCCGCTACATGACCGTCTATAAATGCAACTCAAATTTTTTTAAATTGGGAGCCGGGTGAAGGTATATACATGGCAGAGTTAACCTTGCTTCAGGTCCCAAAGGGCATATTAGAAACGTTCCCGAATGTGACTTAATTACTTCCTGCCCGCGCTATAGCTGAAAGACGGCTACAGTGAGGGCTTAAGCCTCACACACATGATCGGATTTCCATCTGACAAATCCGTGGAATTTTGTGCGAAGGGCGTTGACCGTGAACTTGTTCTGCATACAGATGGCAAAACATTGTTTGTTGCCAACATACACAAAACTAAGTGGTTTTTAAGCTCTTTAGCGCCACCCTTTGGGCAACTTTTGCTAATGTTGTGCTATGGTAAGCATTGGTTCGGAGCATTCGTGTTTGTACTTTGGATTTTTTTCCGACGGAATAACACAAGATCGGAAAATCCGACAAGACACATGTTGTCGGAATATTTTCAAGCATGCTATCCCACATTTGTTCTCGGAAACTCCGACAATTGTCCGATGCGTACAAACGGTCGGATTATCCGACAAAAGCCCGCCATCACACATCTGCGATCGAGCTGCCTGCAAGCCACCTGTGGTTCGTGGGTGGCGCACTCTGTGATTGCTGAGTCCTTTGGACTCGGCAGATCACATATTCGGGTAAAGGGCCAATCACTGTGGCCCTTTACCACATGATCAGCTGTGTCCAATGACAGCTGATCACAGAATGTAAACACGTGTTCGTTATTGTTTTTTTTTTACTCACGTTGACAGCGCAAGGAAAGAAAAAAAGAGCCAATAACCGGCTTGTGTTAAAAGACATCGACATGGATTATCCGTGCAGTCCCACCAGTGCTGCCAATTAGTCCCCACCAGTGTTGCCATTTAGAGCCCATCAGTGCCTCATCATAAGTGTCACCTGTCAGTGCTGCCTACCAGTGCGCATTTATCATTCAAAGTGTGACAGCGCTGAAAGCTTAAAATTGGCCTGGGCAGGAAGGGGGTAAAAGTGCACAGTTGACATGTAGTTAAAGACCTCTGCGTGTATTTGAAATGCATTCAAAACGCATATTAATGTTAAAGGTTGCTTTAAAGTTCAAGGCCTGTGTGAACTTGGCCTAAGAGAAAGCTGGTAAGTTCAGATGCACTCATAATTAAGAGCTGCTGCACATATTTGTTTTTTAATGGAAGGTCATAGATCTACTTTAATTTTCGTCATTTATTTCTGCCTGGAGTTCAGCTTGCAGGTAGAGCATTTTTACACCCTGAAATCCTGTAAGGTGCACTATAGAAAACATATTACTTGACAATAATCGAAGTGAAAATGAGGTGGTGCTTTACTGCACCGATATTTTTATTCTTCTTGAACGTTGCTTTCAGGGTGATGTAATAGCCACACACTGCTCTGTAACTATTGCTGAATAGAAAATGAACAGCTGTCATAATCCTACCCATCTGCTCATTTGCATTTCTTTAAAATCCAGGTAGGTGTGATTGTGACTATCTCTCTCCTTTTTTTTTTTATTTAATGTTTAATTTCAAATTCATACATGGTTCCAATGATAGCAGTTCGCCCAGAACAAGTGTTATAGATTTCAGAAATTGAATGTCTTTCATACTTCTGTTGTGAATATTGTAAATGAAAAATGGTGGAAATTGTCAGCTGAACAGTTGACGACATCCAATTAAAAACTTTGGGTATTCAGGGAGCCACGGGTGCTGCGGCTGCCAGAATACAATAGCAAGCAGTGGAGATTTCTCCGTCCAGGCTGTCTAGCGTGCGAGGGGAAGCCAACTGATTCCTCCTTTTCAACCTACAAGGCTGAATGTGAGAAATCTAGCAGTGTATGGCTAGCCTAAGTAAACATTGTGTAATGTAAATATGCTTAGTTACTCTAGTAAATCAGCCCCACTGAGGTGGTGGTGTTATTATTATTACCAACACCATTCCTGAAAGTGTAAAGAGGACCTTGATGGCATTAGAAGCTGGAAAGTTTGTAGTCTCAAATTGCTGATGAAACTTCTGTATCACACTTGGGGTTTACCCTGTGACATTAGGGGAATTAAAGTGGAGCTCCACACAAAAGGGGGAGCTCCGCTTCAAGGACTTGTCCCCCGCTTCTCTTGAAGAATTGGCACTTTTGAGGAGCGGGTACCTGATTTTTACAGTTACCCGCTCCCACTTCCACTCGGACCACCAAGGCGATCCGAGTGGAAGTTCCCCTCCCTTTCCCCTACAGTCTTCTGGGACACGTGACCGGTCCCAGAAGACTGCATCCACAATTTATGATGTGCAGTGGGCACCTGGCTGTGAAGCCTCAAGTTTTCACAGCCAGGTGCCCATAATGGGGATGTCAGCGCAGAGGAAAAAAGACAGTGGGTGAAACGGCACACCGCTGGATCGTCACCGCTGAAGTCAGCAGCTACAGTTTTTGTAGCTGCTGAGTTTTATTTTTTTCACAGGAGACTGTTTAGCTGCTTTCTCACTGCAGCCACTTGAACAATAGCGGTAAAGCTTGCTCGTTAGAGCCATGCTTTACTGCTGTTATAGCAGCGCTTTACCGCTGTTATAGCAGTGCTTTAGGGAGGCTATTCAGGTGGTAGTGGGGAGCTTTTAATTCCCAAGAAGGGATTAAAAAAGGGTTAAAAGCACCTGAATCGTTTTTCAGCTGCTTCGGAAGCGCTGCTCATTAATTCCAATGGGCAGAGGAGGTCTGGGTGTATAAAATGCTCCTAAACCGCTCCAAAAAGATGCTGCTTGCAAGACTTTTTCCAACGCTCTGCAAGCACACCGCTCCAATGTGAACGCACTTGGGCTTTCCCACTGGGGTGGCAGGGGAGGTAGTTTTCAGGCGCTATTTCTAGCGGTAAAACGCCTGAAAACTGCCCCGGTGTGAAAGGGGCATTTAGCATTTGATAGTATGTTCGAATCATCTTGGCAGGCTTTGACTTTTTGCAGTACCGTATAATGAAAGACTGTCATTGCTATTTAAAGCTGAGCAATTCTCTGCAATACTTGCCTCTCCTTCAAAGGTCGGATGACCCTCACCAGCTCTAGCATCTTCTACTCGGTTTCTTCTGGGTACCAAAAAATTGGGTATTTATAATGTGTTTTTTGTGCGCTAAAATTTATTTAAGTGTATTATTATTTTTTATTAATTTTTTTAGGAAAACTTGAATTTGAAATCTTCATTTCTGGACCCTCGTGGTCGCTTTATTCTCCTGAACTGTGACCACATGAACACGTCTTTCACTTTAGCGAATGTGTATGCCCCCAACTCAGGTCAGATTGGGTTTCTTGAGGGTTTTTTTGAAAAACTTGCGGCCTTCTCCCAACCCTTCATGATCATTGGAGGAGATTTCAATTTGTGTATGTCCCCCTGTAAGGATAGATTTTCTTTGCTCCATAAAACTCCCCCTGGACAGGCACAAAAATCTTCTGCCTCATTTCGAAGGACAATTAGAGCTCATAACTTGTTTGACGCTTGGAGAGTAAAACATCCGATCGCTAGACAATTTACCTTTTTCTCACCCTCATGCAAATTATACACGAGATTAGATCACTTTTTCATTACCGCTCCACTGTTGTCTTATTTAACTGACTCTAATGTTCACCCGATTACATGGTCAGATCATGCGCCCATCTCACTCGAGCTCCTCCTGTCTGCACCATCTCGAACATGTCACTGGCGTCTCAATGAGTCCCTTCTTAATACCCCTGCTGTTCACCTACACTTACAACACCAACTATCCGAATTTTTTCAACTTAACGAGGGCTCGGTGTCTGAGGTCTCTACCCTGTGGGAAGCTCACAAGGCCTTTTTTAGGGGTGAATGCATTGCCGCTGGATCTCGCCTTAAGAGAGATCGTGCTCTTCAACGCACGACTCTATTAGCCGACTTAACTAAAGCTGAGAGGATTCTTCTTAGTTTTCCCACGGTGGACCGCCTCCGCATTGTGACCTCCCTGAGAAACCGTATCAAATCCTTAGACTTGAACAGAATTGATAAATCTATGCTCTGGTCGAAGCAAAAGTTTTATGAATTCGCTAACAAACCTCACAGAATGTTAGTCAATAGGTTAAAGCCTCGCCCCCATGCCTCTTTACCTGATTTAATTTCCCAGCCAGACGGAATCCCCACTTATTGCCCCCAGGGTATGACAAAAATTTTTGGACAATTTTACCAAGACCTATACAACTGTCTATCTAAGGACTCTGAATCCCAGTTCTCTCAGGAGAAATTTGACGCTTTTGTTGACACTCTTAATCTTCCCAAATTATCCCCAGGTGACCGTTCTGGACTTAATGCACATATCACTGCTGAGGAGATTTCCAGAGTCATTAAAGAACTTCCATCTCATAAATCCCCAGGCCCTGATGGACTCCCTTACTCCTATTATAAGAAATTTCTCCCAGAATTACTGCCCCATATGGTATCTTTATTTGCATCCCTGTTAAAAGGGACTGTACCCTGCACTCAATTCCTACATGCATATATAACGGTCATCCCGAAACCGGATAAAGACCCATCAATTCCTGACAACTACCGCCCTATAGCTCTTTTAAACTCCGACTATAAAATATTCACAAAAATATTGGCAAACAGACTCTCCCTTCTTCTTCCATCTTTGATACATAGGGATCAGGTGGGTTTTGTGCCTACTAGACACGCAGGGGATAATACAAGACGAACCATTGATCTTATTGACCTTCTGACCAAGACTGGGAGACCTGCTATCGTGTTGAGCTTAGATGCACAAAAAGCTTTTGACCGTCTAAATTGGTCCTTTATGTTTGCCACCTTGACAAAATATGGTTTTTCAGGCCCATTTATGCAGGCCTTAAAGGCGTTGTACTCCATACCCACTTCCCAGGTTCGATTGGCTTCCTACGTCTCATCGCCATTCCCCTTGAGTAACGGTACGAGACAGGGTTGTCCCCTGTCTCCTCTTTTATTTATTTTAAGTCTGGAGCCCTTGGCTGCGGCTATTAGATCCCATCCAGATATAAGGGGGGTGGCGCTGAGACAGGAGGAGTACAAACTCTCACTCTTTGCGGATGACATATTGCTAACAATCACTCGCCCACATATCTCCCTTCCTTCCCTCCACATTACTCTAGACTTATTTAGTAGCCTCTCCGGTTTTAAGATTAACTCAACCAAAACAGAGGCCCTCCCTATAAATATCCCGGCGGATGCACTCGCCTCTCTGCAAAGTAATTTCAATTATCGCTGGTGCAACCAATCTCTGAAATATTTAGGGGTACGTCTGTCCAACCTTTATTCTACCCTATACCAGGTTAATTTCCCTCCTTTATTTATTGAAATAGGTAGATTACTGAAATTGTGGACGAAGCTTCCGTTGTCTCTCATCGGAAGGATAAATGTCCTCAAAATGTCTATACTCCCTAAACTATTGTACTTCTTTGAAACTCTTCCCGTACAGATTCCCATGACCCAACTGAAAGCATTACATAGGAACTTTTTAAACTTTATCTGGAATAACACCTCCCATAGAATAACCAGCTCAGTCCTCATGGCCCCCCGCTCACAGGGTGGCTTAGGTGCTCCCGATATAGTCAAGTACTATTATGCCACTCACTTAAAAGCTATAACCTCATGGACATCTAGATTTGCCCCAAACAGATGGTCTGAAATAGAGATGGGAATTACAGTCCCTGCCCATCCGTGCTCATTGTTGTGGCCCTCATCCGACAAATCCTTTGCTCATATACGAAAGGTCTGTCTGAATCCGATGCTATTTACTCTCTTAATTTGGAAACGCTGTTCTAGTAAATTTTCTTTATCGTCCCCTTGCCCACCCCTAATAAATATCCTCTTTAACCCTGAAATTCCTGATAGCCTATCCTACGACTCAATGTTACCCTGGACCCATGCAAACATATTTCAACTTCGTCACCTAGTGCACCCAATAACGCGTACATTATTATCTTTCACAGACCTACAATCAAAACATAATATCCCGAAAACCCTTTTTTATTCCTTCCTACAGATTAGACATTTCTTCGCTTCCCGGTCCCCCAAACTGACCCTTAACGTCCCTACTGACTTCGAACTGATATGTTCTAGAGGACCTCACGAACTTCACCAAATTTCCACTATCTACAAAATTTTACATTCAGCCTCTCCCCTCTCTGAAAATACTCACTCATACATGAGGAGATGGTCCCACATATTGTGCAAGCCCATCACATTGACAGAGTGGAGACGAATTTGGGACGCTTCCTCTAGAGCCTCTAGATGTGTAGCTCAGAAAGAAACTACATATAAAATACTTATGTTCTGGTACAGAACCCCTGAATTTTTAGCAGCACATAAGTTGTCCCCGCACAGCCAATGCTGGAGATGTGGTTCCTCTGTAGGTACACACCTCCACATCTTTTGGGATTGTCCGGTAATTACTCCCTTTTGGTCACAAGTCCATAATCTCCTGGTGAAAGTTCTAGAAATAGACGTGCCCTTTCAGCCTTTACATATGTTATTGGGCTTACCACTCCCGAAAATCCCAAAAAATCTTGGCAAACTAATGACGTTTCTTTTACTGGCAGCCAAACGTGTCATACCTCAACGCTGGAGAGCTACCTCCCCTCCCACTTTTGCACAATTTTTATCGACAGTTGCGGACATTAGAAGAATGGAACGTCTTACAGCGGTTATAGATGACTCTTTACCCAAATTCGAAGCTATCTGGGAGAGATGGGATTCTTCTGAATTTAACACGGAGCCTCATTCCACTCTACCATAGCTGCATACCCATTGCCCCTACAGTTTTGTATAGGAGATGTCCCCCTTTTTATTTTATTGTATTTCTTTTCTCCCCCCTTCTTTCTCTACATAGGTCAGAGATTGTTTGATATATCCTTCTGCTCAGCAGAGCCATGATAAGTTGTTCATGTTGAACTCACCACTTATTTTCAATTTTATGGTATAACTAACTTGTATACAACCAGATTTGTCTGTGTCCTGTTATAAATGTGACTGTATATTCCTCGCATTTTTTTTTCATCATTCAAATGTCTGGATTTTGTGATTACTTTGTCTGATTTGAAAATCTATAAATAAACAATTTAAAAAAAAAAAAAGAAAACTTGAATTTGATAAACCGCTGCACAAATATCATGTGACCTAAAAAATTGCAACAACCATTTTGTTCTTCAGGGACTTTTCTTTCAGAAAATATGTAATCCCTGGAGATTCCAAGTCCTTTTCCAGCACAAATAATGCTGATTTTTACATGTATAAGAGAAATGTTAGAATTGGTCCGGTAGGGAAGTGGATTGCCCATCATCTTTTCTCAGTCAGTACCATTAGTGTACAATGTAAAGATTGCTTATTCTTTTTTTTTTTTCATTCTTAAAGAGGACTTCCCCATCCTCTTTAGAAAACTGCAATAATCTGTGAAATGGTGTACCTAAAAAAAGAAAAAGGACACTTGCATATGTCCATGCTGCCTCTTTCCCCTTCAGTCATTTTCAGACTGCCTCTGCATTGCCTGTGCCCAAACCACCATTTAAAAAATGTCATACCCTGGCTTGCAGTATTTCATGACTGTACATATGCAAGGTGGAGCGTTTTTAAGTCATGCACTACTTCTCCCCAAACAACATTACATTCATCTGTTAAAAAAAAAACTTCTCCCACCTCCAAGGAAGAACATATTTTTTTTTTTAAGCCAATTTAGTGTAAAGTTGTATGTCGCATGACTCCATGCGTTTCTTATCGCATGTACACGGTACAACAGTATGGTGACCTTGCAGATTAGATATGATATCTCTCTGAAAGCACTGATAAGGTTTCCTTCCATCCTACCCATCTGTACAATCAGAACTACATCATCAGTTCCCTTAGGGAAACCAGAAGGTGAACACAAAAAGGTGAGTAAATTTACTTTAAGCGGAGGTCCACCCATTTTTGTATTTATTAACAGACAGCAGCTACAAAAAGTGTAGCTGCTGACTTTTAATAAATACACACTTGCCTGTCCCACGGTCCAGCGATGCGGCCGCCCAAACTTTCCCTCGTCTCCCTCTCCTCTCCGCAGCGCCGGCATTACTACTGTGGGCACCCGGCTGTGACATCTTGTGGCTTCATAGCCAGGTGCGAGTCACGCTGCACGTCCTGAGTGGCCAGGCAATCTTCTGGAACTTGTGAAGATTGCTGGGAGGGAGGGGGAGAGGAGGAGTCACCTAGGAAGCCCGGAGCGGAAGTGTGAGAGGGGCATCTGTGAAAATTAGGTACTCGATCCCCCCCCCCCCCCAAAAAAAAAATTACATGCCAAATGTGTTATGTCACGGGGGTCAAGAGTGCTTAAAGCAGAAGTTTAATTTTTGGGTGGAACTCCGTGGTTGTAAAGCCACTTTGTTATGATCACAAAATCCCCACTGTTCTATAATGGTATGTGCCCCACTGTATGTGTTTTATTAAAAAAAAATGCAGATTTCTACCTTATTTCAGAGCACCCCCCGAGATCACATAAGTGCTCCCCTCTCTCCTCTGCCAGTCTGACAGCTACAGTGGGAGGGGCTGGTAACTCCTGCTGGCATCAGTCGGGAGGAGAGAGCGGGGTAGTCACATGAGCACCAGGTGGCGCTCTGAAATGAGGTAGAAATCAGGATATTTTTTTTATGAAAGTCACATACAGTGGGGCCACAACATTATTTAACAGAGAGGAATATATGATCATGACACAGTTATGATAACAGCAGGAAGGGAAGGTGCGGAGAGCAGAGCTGCACCTACACAGCTGACAGGCAGGAAGGGAAGGGGCGGAGAGCAGAGCTGCACCTACACAGCTGACAGGCAGGAAGGGAAGGGGCGGAGAGCAGAGCTGCACCTACACAGCTGACAGGCAAGAAGGGAAGGGGCGGAGAGCAGAGCTGCACCTACACAGCTGACAGGCAGGAAGGGAAGGGGCGGAGAGCAGAGCTGCACCTACACAGCTGACAGGCAGGAAGGGAAGGGGCGGAGAGCAGAGCTGCACCTACACAGCTGACAGGCAGGAAGGGAAGGGGCGGAGAGCAGAGCTGCACCTACACAGCTGACAGGCAGGAAGGGAAGGGGCGGAGAGCAGAGCTGCACCTACACAGCTGACAGGCAGGAAGGGAAGGGGCGGAGAGCAGAGCTGCACCTACACAGCTGACAGGCAGGAAGGGAAGGGGCGGAGAGCAGAGCTGCACCTACACAGCTGACAGGCAGGAAGGGAAGGGGCGGAGAGCAGAGCTGCACCTACACAGCTGACAGGCAGGAATGGAAGGGGCGGAGAGCAGAGCTGAACCTACACAGCTGACAGGAAGGCGGGGGAGCAGAAGAGAGCTGCGAATGACGGAGGCAGGTAAACTGACCACAGTGTCAGGGCTCAGTTTACAGGGGGGAGGGCAGAACCAGGCAGGATCAGCCAGGTATTTTAGATTATAAAGGGGGCCAAATTACACAACACTGTGCTGTTAGGCCCCTTTCACATTGAGGAGTTTTTCAGGCGGTACAGCGCTAAAAATAGCGCTGCTATCCCGCCTGAAAAACTCCTTCACTGCAGACTCAATGTGAAAGCCCGAGGGCTTTCACACTGAGGCGATGCGCTGGCGGGAGACAAAAAAAATCTCCTGTCAGCAGCATCTTTGGAGCGGCATGTATACCGCTCCTTCCCATTGAAAACAATGGGAAACCGCGGCAATACTGCCCGCAATGCGCCTCTATAGAGGCGCATTGCGGGCGGTATTAACCCTTTATCGGCTGCTAGCGGGGGTTAATACCGCACCGCTATCGGCTGATTCCCGCCGCAATCCCTGCGGTAATCCCTGCGGTATAGCGCCTCTATTTTTATGGTCGTTATACCGCCACCGCGGCTCCCGCCCCAGTCTGAAAGGGGCCTTATTTATGCTTTAAGGGAACATGATCAATTATATATTTTTAATATTTTTTAGGGTTACAAACACTTGAAGTAAAAAAAAAAAAAAAGTGTTTTAGCAAAAGAAGGAATGTCTGCTTTAATACCTTGTTCTGCATCGTTTAGTCAGTAATTTTGGGAGTTTCTGTCCAAAGGCGTTATTTACCTGTGTTTTGAAACAACCCATCAAGAGCAGATTCCCATTTACCTCATTGCTACTATATAGACGGCAACTTGGAGGCTGCATTTGACCTGCAGGTATTTTCTCTTAATGCAAGCAAGTCTTATTGGAAATGTATTGCATTGCAGGTATAGCAGATCAAATGCAGCCTCTTTATTACATTCAAATGCATGCTTTCCAGCTGCACTGTGTTTGATTGTAAAAGCCTTTGTTTGATAATCCCTGTGTCTACATGCCCAGTGAGTGGAAAACTATACTAAATGATGTCACACTATTAAAAATAAAAACATATTTGTCACAAGACAGGTTCAAATGATTCAACGACTGTAGAGAAGTCGGTGTAATTTTAAAATAGAACCTGAATAGTGGTTAATAGACTGAATTCTCAACACTAAACTTTCCATGCTGGGTGAGAGTACTTTTTTTAATAGTACTGCAAAAATAAGATTGTTACACATATTCTGGGTATTCAATCCAGATACAGTATTAAATCGAATATATTTTGGTCCTCGTAACAAAACTTCCACCTTCCACTTCTTGCAGGCTTTTATACAAAGCCTAAGCAACGCACTTTACAATCTTCTTTAGATACAAAAACGTTCTAACATGAGAGTCTGTCTGAATGAATGTAAATTTAATAGAAAAAGTTCTTGATGAAACAAATTACCGTATTTATCGGTGTAACTGTATAACACGCACAGGTGTATAACACGCACCCTAACTTTAAGAGGGAAGTTTCAAGGAAAAAATGGTCCACAGCCCCCTGCGTATAACACGCAGGCACAGTTTTCCCTCTATTTTCAGGGTAAAAAAGTGAGTGTTATACGCCAATAAATACAGTATACAGAGATTGTCCAATACGATTGTAATGTGTGTGACCATCTTTAAATTATATCTGTAATTTGAAAATATGTCTTTCAGGGTAAAAAGGATGTATCCCAGATTTTCAACAATATCTTGAGAAGACAGATTGGCACTCGTTGCCCAACTGTGGAATATATCAGTTCCCACCAACATATACTTTTTATACTACTTAAAGGGTAAGTGTAAAGCAAATTTAATTTAGATGAGTTTGCCTGACTTACAATGTGTCTGACTTTACAATACAGCATGTTGTCATCTAATACCTTACCACACGCCAGTGCCAAGAATCTGAAGTGCTCTCATTGGCAGTTCATACGTATTTGTGAAGCTCTTTATATAAAAATGTCAGGACAGGGGTCAGTAGGGCAGAGGTAGAGTAAACAGTTTGTAGGGCAATGTACAGAGGCCATTCATTTTGAAGGGAGAAGAACAGGGGTCAGCTGAGTGGAGGACAATGGGTAAGAAGTAAGTGAGGCACAGGTTAGTAGTAGATGAGGGAGAGTTCAGAGGTAAGTAATAACTGAGGCAGAGTTCAGCGATCAGTAGTGACACAGAGGACAGATTTTTACCTAACAGTGGGAGAGGCTTAAAGGGGGATGATTAAAGCGGAGGTCCACCCTAAAAATTACCTAAAGGGCTCCTAAAAATGTGAAAAAATAAAAACATTTTTTTATATGCTTGCCAGAAATGGCTGTTACTAGGCAGATTGTCCTAATCTGCCACTTCCTATTCTGCGATAGTCTTCTCCTCCTCGCTTTGTCTTCTGGGGAATTGGGTGTGCTGTCTTCTGGGACCTGTGTGTGTCCCAGAAGACAGTCGGTCATTCACAAAGCGCCGCACGACTCGCGCATTCACAGTAGGAAACGGGCAGCGGAGCCGCAAGGCTCCACTACCTGTTTCCCCTAGAACGAATGGTGGCGCCGGCACCCGATCCGATGGACATATCGGCCTCGGGGGGCTGACATCACGGGCACCCTGGACAGGTAAGTTTGCTTATTAAAAGTCAGCAGCTACAGTGTTTGTAGCTGCTGACTTTAAAAAACAAAAACAATTTCAGCTGGAACACCGCTTTAAATACTCCTCTCTGATAAGCATAAACCTTAGAATGAAGGATCCATCGATCATCAAGGGTTTACAACCACTTTAAGGAGAGGGAAATGTATCCCCATTCGTCTGTTTTTAGCAGATTGGGTCAAATGCCGATGGGTGTTGGCAGATACGTGTTCGCTGACTTCTGCTTCTGCCCCATAATAAGCAATGAGTGGTCTGATCGGGTCTGCCTGAAAAAACAGACAGGCGGACCTAATTGGTCCCCTGGTGTGAAAGGGGCCTAACACTATAGCAGGGGTAGGCAACCTGGGGCCATCCAGCTGTTGCAAAACTACAAGTCCCATCATGCCTCTGGGAGTAATTGTAACTGTCAGCCTTGCAATGCCTCATGGAAAATGTAGTTCCACAACAGCTGGATGACTACTGGTTGCTTACCCCTGCTCTATCGTTTTCCACTTCTCTTCTTCATAAAAGGTTGTGTAGAGAGATGAGGTGAACGGAGCATGTTGGGGACTGACTAGTCAAATTTGCAAATTAAAGTGGAGCTATGCCCATCCCTGCATAAATTAAAAGCCAGCAGCTACACATACTGCAGCTGCTGACTTTTAATAAATGGACACTTGCCTGTACTGGAGTCCAGCAATGTCGACACCGCAGCTGATGTTTCCATCTGCTTTCGGATGCTGCCGCCACCATTGCAGGTAAGGGAACCCGGCAGTGTAGCCTTACGGCTTTGTGTCGAGAACCCTACTGCGCATTTGCGAGGCTCCGTTCTTCTCACCAACTGGATCGTTGGTGAGGGGAAAGAGGAGGAGTGTGCCAAGCTGCTGGCATAATTCGCTGGCGTAATTCGCTGCCGCAAGAACTCCCGGAAGTGGGGACAGGAGACCTGTCGAAAACAGATATCCTCTTCCCTCTCCCCTCCGAAAGGTTCCAAATGTGGCACTGGAGGGGGGAAGGAGACAAATGAGCAGAAGTTCCACTTTTGGATGGAACTCCGCTTTAATAAAAAAGAAAAAGAAAAACGCCACAAATAAGCAGTTAAATACTTTTTGTGCCTTTTACCTTTTTTTAGTTTGGTGACAGGGCCTCTTTTTAATAAGGTTGAAATAAAACCGTTCAACCCCTGCAACTTTGTTCCAAACTCCTGTCAGTTTTTCCATACTGTTAGTAAACAAGTTGTGAGTGTGTGTGTTTTTTTATACATATATATATATATATATATTATATAATGTACCCCATACCCATTCACCTAGGGTTGGGGGGCCAGGATCTGGGGGCCCCCTTGTTAAAGGTGGCTTTTAGATTCCGATAAGCCCCTGCCCGCAGAATCAACAACCAATGGCAAGAGTTGTCGGGAAGAGGCCCTTGTTATCATCAACAATAGAGACAAGGTGCTTCGGGTGGGGGGCATAGGGCCCCCCTTGTCCCGAAGCACCCCCCCCCCTAACTTTTTTATATTTTGGTGAGGTTCCCCTTCAAGATACTCCCACAACATGTCGCACAGCAATCATCTTGATCTGACTTCTGGTGCGGCTTCTTTTCAAATCAATGGGCTCCCATAGGGAGCTAGCACAGCTAAACGTGCAGTAACGCCAGTGCAAAATGCAGATAAAATCGTGTTTTTAACTACGTTTTTTTCCTGGCATCAGTACTAGCTTAATAGCAAAATTTTTTAAACGCCCGTTGGCATGAGGCCTTAAGGTAAAGTTTCCCATCCCTTTTATTAAAGTGATACTCAACACACACTGTTTATGTTTTAAGTTACATTGTCCCATTTCTGTATATGTATGATGACACTGTAATTATTTAAATAAATGAAAAATGGAAGTACCTTTTTCCTAATCAATATAAAGCTGTCACATGATCCAGATCTTCCCCAACCTGTCTGCAGGGACACATAAGCAGAAGGAGCTTTTTTTAGTCCTCTGTTGCTTGTCACATGTTCACAATAAAAAACATCCTTTGGCATACATACGGTAGTAAAAATAAATAATATCTATAAGCTTATTTAAGCAGTTGTAAAGGTAAAAAATAGCTTCCTTTACCTTAGTGCAGTCTTCCTTCACTTACCTCATTATTTGATTTTACTTCTAAATGTTTTTATTTCTTCTGAGAAATCCTCACTTCCTGTTCTTCTGTCTGTAACTCCACACACTAATGGGAGGCTTTCTCCCTGGTGTGGAGTGTCGTGCTCGCCCCCTCCCTTGGACTACAGGAGAGTCAGGACACTCTCTACGTTGCAGATAGAGAAAAAAGCTGTGTGTTAGTGGGCGTCCTGACTCTCCTGTTGTCCAAAAGACGGGGCGAGCATGGCACTCCACACCAGGGAGAAAGCCTTGCATTACTGTGTGGAGTTACAGACAGAAGAACAGGAAGTGAGGATTTCTCAGCAGAAATAAGGACATTTTAAAACCAAAATCGACAGATGAGGTAAGTGAAGGAGGACTGCACTAAGGTAAAGGATGCTATTTAGGAAAACAAATTTTTACCTTTACAACCCCTTTAAATGGTCATACAAGTATGTATTTGAAATCAAATCTTTTTATTTATTTTTTGGCAATAACGTGTAATATCCCGCCCCCATTGTGTTTAGCTGGTTCGTGGGCTGTCATTTACCACTGTGTTTACATCCACATGGGCTACTCAGATGTGATAGAGAGGAAATGCTCACCATAGAAACTCACTTAAAACTGAGCATGTGCAGAGCTGCCAACACTGCTCTGCAAAAGGACTTGGACAGAAGGGGAGATGGAGAGCAGCAGAATCAACAAGTTTTTTTGCCAAATCCAGAAATCAAATCCCATAGCGCAGTGATGGCAAACCTTTTTGGGCCTGAGTGCCCAAACCGCGTCGCAAAACCAACTTATTTCTTTCAAAGTGCCAACACAGAATTAAACCTGCCAGCGTCTCTGTACAGAGGATGGGACTGATCATCCCTCTTATTTAACCCCAAAGGACCAAAAATGTACGTTTCAGCCAAATTTGTTCAGAATGCAGGGTTCAGAAATGCGTTGTACTCAGAATACACTGTGTGACATACACTGACCTACCCGACACATACACAGTACAGTGATTTAAGGTAGATATTAAGTCAAAAAACATTTCACCCCCTCCCCCAATTATTTTTTCCCTTATAGACGCTGGGCGGGCTAGAGAGAGAGAGAGATTTGTAAAGCGCAACACATGCGAACTGAATCGCCTCTGGGCGCTGTATCCATTTCATGGCTGCAGGAGGAGGGAGGGTTACAGCAACACGGATTGGCTGAGAGGCGGTGGTGGGCGGAGCAAATATTAGAAGCGTAGATCGGATCATTTCGGCAGCTGGCCGCTGATTGGTGGGGTGCAGTGTGGATGGGCTGTGCTTCTATGATTGGATTGGCGTGCGTACGCCAACCCCGGCGCCTATTTATTGATAGTTTTTTTATGATGTGAGTTTAGTGACACCTTAAGTGGCACACGCTAAACCTTACCCAAATTTCTTATGCCCTTTTTATACATTGGTGGTAAAAACCTGAGCACATATTCGAGATATGGCCTAAGAAGTTATTTCTACAAAAGTAGTATTGTATCGTTGCATCATAATGGTTTGCCCGTCTTTGTGTTGGTATGAATAATTTCCTAGTAGGTGTGGGTGATTGCGTAGTAGTGATTTCCATGATTTCCAGCACAGTGCACAGACAAGGTAATGAAGAACTGCAAATCCAAATCTGCAAAGGAATTTTTTTTTTGTTGCCATTGTTATGAGAAGGGGCTGGGTGAGATTATTTTCCTATAGAACCTTTCTTTTATCGTTTGCTGTAGGCTGAAACGTCACAAGACCTTTTTATTCCTCAAGGCACATCTGAAAAGCAAACACAGTGTGCTTTTCACTCTATAGGTTTTTAAGATTTCTTTTGTGTCTGTAGTTCTCTGAACTGCTTTACACGATCGGTCTCTGACTCTGTTTCACTCTTCAATTTTCTCACATGTGGTAAATGCATCCTGAAAGGTTGGAGGTGCCGAGATCATCATTGTCTGTCATAAATGGACCATAAAAGTGGCTTGTTCTATTTTTGGTACAGGCGGCTCTGGGGAAAATGTCAATATGTTCTCATAGCACGTTTGTTAGGAAGATCAATGATCTCTCTGATTAGAACCATCCATGTAACAAACACTGCCAGAGGACAGGTACATCAATGAAAGGTCTACTGTAGGTCACAGGACACTGGCTTCTGTATCAGTTTCAGTTTGTTTTAGTTTTTTTAATAGTATCTTTGTCGGCTGGAGCTGCTGCACAAAAGTCAACTGTTTTATAGCTATAATATTTAAATGATCAATTGAATATTTTTTCGTCCAATACCAGACGCTAAGCTTGCTTGTGAGGACTAAGGCCTGGTTCACACTAGTGCGATTTTTAGGTGTGACTTGAAGCACACAGAATCGCATGACAAAGGAAATACCATTGATTTCAATGGATCCCATTCACATCAATGCAACGCAACTGCGATGTGACTTTGGGGAGGTACTTGTGCTGATTTGGTGCAATGCAGCATGGGTTTGTGTCCCATAGACTTCAATGGAGATGTACCAAAAACACATGTAGTCTACATGTGTTTTTTTGGTGTGTTTTACCTGTGATTTGTGTGGGTTGTTAATAAGACGACACCCGCCAGCTTCCTAACAACCAGTGACGTATCCCTGCTCTGATAGCAGGGATGAGTCATTAGTTAAGGAGCCAGCAACCGCCAGCATCCTAACAACCAGTGACTCATCTCTGCTGTCAGCTGGGAGATTCCTTGTAAATAAATAAACCTTTCAGTAAAAGTAAAAAAAAATGGTGTGAGCCCCCCCCCCCCCAATCCATATTTATCCGAGCATGCAGACCAGGAAAGGGGAGGGATGAGCTTGCGGCCCCCACCTCCTCGTCCATACCAGGCCACATGCCCTCAGCATAGGGGGAGTACTTACCCATGTTGATTAGGGCAAGGGCCTTTTCCCCATAACCCTGGCCTGGTGATTATGTGGGTGTGTGGGTAACTTATGAGAATCTATAAGCCCCTTTTAACAAGGGGGCCCCCGGATTATTTTCCCCAATGTGAATGAGTATGGGGAACATAATACCCTTACTCATTCACCAAACAAATAAAAAAATGTGAAAAGAAAAAAGTCCCTCTATGTAGATCCATCATCATTTCACATTGTCCAGCAATGTAAGTTCATGCCAGTCACGATGAACGGCAACTGCTGACCTGCAGAAAAGAACACCCGTCGCCCGCCGGCACTCAACTGCATAGTTTGAAGCCCCTAAATAACAGCTCCACTTCCCCACCACTTAAAGTGGATGGGGTCAATTACGTCAGAAGGGCGTGGCCAACCAATGACATCATTGACTAAATATGGTCATGTCAATATTTGGTCAATGACGTCACTGGGTGGCCCAGCCCCCTATGACATGGGTTCAATGTGCTTTCCCAGGAAAAGGGGCATGTTGAGGGAATGTGGCCTGTTATGGTTCAGGCTGGGGGAGGGGTGGGGAGGTGCATGCGCGATCCTCACCTTGCCTGGCTACATGCTTGGATTAGGGTCTGGTATGGATTTTGGGGGGAAACCTCACTCTATATTTTATTTTTGGTGTTGGGTCCACCTTAAAATCCATACCAGACTTTAAGGGCCGGGTAAAAAATTTGAGGGGACCTCCACGCAATTTTTTTTTAATAATAATAATTATTATTATTATTTCTACTGACAGGCTGATTTATTTACATTACATTGTCTGCTGGGAATCTCACTAGTTGTAGCATATAATTAAAGAATAAGCCTTCATTCACACAAAAATGAAAAAACTCCCTTTTTTTTTTGTTTTGTACAAACTTTATGTGACGTGTTCAAAACGTACATTTCGTACATTTCGTTCACTGGGCTGATGTAAATTGCCATGTGATTCGGCGCTGTGCGCTGCGATAAAATACAGCATGTCTGCATTGTATTGCAGCACATTGCAACACAGCCCTGTGAATGGTTGTCTCCTGTGTGTCCTTGTGATGACCGACTTTTCACAATGCAGTAAAACATCTGTCCCTGCACATAGTGTGAATTAACCCCAATTCCAGGCATGGCATATTTTTACATAGTGACATTAATCCAGCTTGGACTGTATATACCATACTTTGCCAATTCCCCTGGAAGTTGGAAAACACTGAAATAGACACCACTACTTCAGTGATCTCCAGTAATTTGTGGATTCCGAGCTGAGTGGCCATCCTAATGCATTGTAAGTACAGGAGGTCTGCTGCTCAGTATGGGAGGTCTGCTGCTCAGCATGGCACCAGTCAGAGAAACCTTTGCATTTTTTTGAATGAATGCAAAATGTTCTCAGATTGGACCAGGTGAATAGGTGGGGCAGTGACATCACACTCCACTTTGTACTAATGCAAAGCATTCTCCGAGTGGCACCTGTGCCGAGTGGCAGACCTCCTGTATTCATAATGTATCAGGCTGACCAGTCAGCACAGGATCGGGAAGCAAGTGGAGATAACTAGAGTAGTGGTGTCTATTTTGGTGATTTCCAGACTCCAGGAGCATCGGCCAAGCTAGGCCAGTATAACTTGCATATAAAATATACCATGCCTGAATTTTTTTTTTTTTTTTTTAAATGGCGATTATGTATAAATAACTTTTCTAGTAATGAAACAAACATGATGAAGAAGTAAAATAGTGTGTTTTACTATGCTGGCCAGATATGCAAAAGTATTTTTTACAAACAAGAGCCTGTCTAATCTCCCTTTCGATTAGAATGTGATAGTATGACCGCTCAATCATCTATAATCCAAGCGGAATTCTCAGTTTAATGTTCCTGGCCAACTTGTGCTACTTAGAGAAGGACTGGCATAGCTTAAAGGGCATTGGAAATTTAGAAGATGTTTTGGTGTAGTTGCAATCCTAGGCTATTTGGTTGCTAAAGGTAATTCAGAGGCATTCAATAATTTAATCAAATCAAGTAACAGCATATCTCCGATGTTACTCAGGAACAGCTGCCTAAAATAGCCAACCTATCACATCTCTGTATTGGTGGAAAGCAGCAGAGTATAAGCCTCATTCTTTGTGAAACATCATTAATGAAAGTAGGTTTGTTAATATTTTATTGCTTTGTTAATCATTTATTACACTGGTTTCCACTCAACTTGTTGTGGAATTCCATCTTACAGGTGTTTGCCAGTTTAGCAATGTATTCAGATCATAGATGTCCCACTGAGCTTTAGGGTAGAACTGAGCCTCGAAATAGCACCCCTGACTCCAGTCTGATGGAAAATCTTGACCAGTTAGATCCAGGGATTTAAAAGCTATATTGTGTGTGTGTGTGTGTGTGTGTGTGTGTGTGTATGTATGTGTATATATATATATATATATATATATATATATATATATATATATATATATATATATATATATATATATATATATATATATATATATATATATATATATATATATCTCAAGGTGGTTACAGCACTGGGATCAAAATTTATTGTTGTATTAAAGTGGTTGTAAAGGCAGAAGTTTTTTTTATCGTAATGAATTCTATGCATTAAGATAAAACGCTTCTGTTTGTATGAGCAGGCCCCAGAACACCCTAATACTTACCTGAGCCCCATCTCTGTCCAGCAATGTCCACAAGTCCCTCTGCCATTCCTGACTCTCCCTCCAGCGGCACCATTGGCTCCCATGGCTGTCATTCAAAGTCAGTTAGCCAATCGGGAGAGAGAGGGGACAGGGCCGAATGGCAGCTCCATGTTTGAATGGACACACAAAGCTGCAGCTGGGGATGGGTGCCCCCATAGCTTGCTGTGGGGCCACTCAATGGGTGGGAGGGGCCAGGAGAACAGAAGAGTGACCTGAGAGGAGGATCTGGGCTGCCCAGTGCAAAACCACTGCAGGTAAGTGCAAAAAACAGAGCAGGTAAGTATAACATGTTTGTTATTTATTTATTGATTTTTGTAAAATCTTTATGAAAAACTGGGCAATACATCTCAGGTTACATTTGCTAGAGATAAAAACATAAAGTAGTGCACCAGTCCTTCCTTTTTTGTAATTCCATAAAAGAAAAGGACATACAAACATATTTGACAACATTCACAAGAGGAAAACGATTAAGTCAGCCAAAGGCATAGGGAATGTAATAATCGGGTAACTGGGGTGGTATCAAGGCCTCCACCCACAAAACGAGTGGGTCGAGCCTCGACCGCCGAGTTGTGTAATGTAGGACGAAATTATCCTCCTGAGAGGAGTTATTGGGTGCGCGATCTGGCTGGCCGGCTCCCCGGACCACCGACAAGTATAGTGTATTGTTTAGGTTAAGGGGTGAGTCGGACGGTGCACTCGGGGGGCAAATATCCGCCTCCAACTGACCTCCCCCGCCCGGGCCCCCCCAGATCAAGGCTTCCGCCTTGCAGCGGCACAAAGGTGCCAATCCCCAGAACAGTTCAGGGAATCTCGTGGTGGCAGACCGTCTAAGTCCCTTTTTATTTATTATTTTAAACAAGACTTTACAATCACTTTAAATTAAAATCCAGGTACCTCTGCCCTTTTTAAATGATGAGCGGTATTGTACACCTTGCTTTGTGCACTGGTCCAAATCATTTGGTGTAGGGGGGATT
Source organism: Rana temporaria (assembly GCF_905171775.1). NCBI lineage: Eukaryota > Metazoa > Chordata > Amphibia > Anura > Ranidae > Rana > Rana temporaria. The sequence continues at coordinate 66,575,313 of NC_053490.1, forward strand.
ATGTTGTGGGGTTTGATTTTTCAGGGTTTAGATTTGTCCCCTTCGTTCCAGTGAAGGGCTTTCTTAAGGCGTCAGCATATTAAGAAATTTTGGACAAATTTCATTCTCCCAACTTTTTGGGGATGGTCCCTTCCTGTTCAAACATAACTGCGCACCAGTGCACAAAGTATGGTCCATAAAGACATGGATGAGCAAGTTTGGGGGGAGGAATGTGACTGGCCTGCACAGAGTCCTGACCTCAACCTGATGGAACACCTTCGGGATACCTTCGAAGGTGTTCCATCAGGTTGAGGTCAGGACTCTGTGCAGGCCAGTCACATTAGAGCGGAGACTGCGAGCCAGGCCTTCTCGTCCAACATCAGTGCCTGACCTCTCAAATGTGCTTCTGGAAGAATGGCCAAACATTCCCATAGACACACTCCTAAACCTTGTGGACAGCCTTCCCAGAAGAGTTGAAGCTGTTAAAGTTTCAAAAAGTGGGCCAATTCAGTATTGAATCCTATGGACTAAGACTGGGAGGCCATTAAAGTTCATGTGCGTGTAAAGGCAGGCGTGCCAATATGTTTGGTAATATAGTGTATATTCGGTAGCCACTTTTAGTCTCCATTCACATCTAGGCGACAAAACGCCCGACGCCGGAAGATTGTGCCGCTAGAGGGGGAAATTCCCATTGCTGTCTATGGAGATGGTTCACATCTCAGACGCCGTACGCCTGTCGCCTGAAAAAAAGTCCCGGACCCTTTTTTTCAGGCGACATTGGCGTTCGCCCATTGACAGCAATGGGAAGAATTTGAAAAAAAAAAAGACACTATCCGCGGCAAAATACGCCGCGTACACGGTGTTGCTTGTCGCGGAGATGTGAATGGAGCCTTAGGTTCACCTCTTCTAATACTGAGTGGTAAATATTCTATTAGTCAGTGATCATTCAATGGCACTCAACACGTCTTACCAAATTGTCAGTTATTTATGCATTAAACCTCCCATTCCACTTTATCACAAAGGTTTTGTGTTGTGTTTACAAAATTCTGACACTACATCTGAATATCGCAGCAGAAAATGTGATTCATTGGATCATTAAATGTTTTTCCAATGTTCAGTCTTCCAGTTTTGGTGGATCCTTGGAGTTGTCGTCTCTCCTCGGTCACAGAAGTGTTCCTATTTTGTTGTGATTGGAAGTGCCTGCTACCTTTCTTTATAACGGAGCCTGCAGACGTCACCTGCAGTTGCAATGATTTACTTTCCTACAAAAGAAGATTTGGCACAACGTTTGGGAATTTTCCAGTGTGCAACATACATTGTGTCAGTCACACAGGAAATCTAGCAGTGCTATGATATTTCCTGCTGTAATTTCCTGTAGCTAATAATTGCACGTTATCTGCCTGACTGAGATTTCCATAACCTTGTTCTCAGAAACCAGCAAAAGAACTGTTTTTAGAAACTCACAATTCATCAGCAAACTAGGGCATGCTGGCTCATCCTGGCACTGATATTTCCTGCTTACTTGAAATCTGATTTATTCAGGAGTACTTTCTGTGCTGGTTCTGTAGCTGACTTGAGCTTAATAAAACTGCCAAAAGCTTATTTAACAAGTTAAAGTTTTGTGTTACTTGTGCTATTTTTTCCCCTTTCATTTTGCTGGTCTTATTTAAAGATTATATAATAGAAATGCATTATTGCAGTTCTGTAATGATTGATACATTATTAAAAAAAAAAATGTTTTCATGCAAGCCGTATAAGTACCTAAATTTGACCAGGTATCCGACTCTTGCAGTCCCTCTACAGCACAGGTGTCAAACACAAGGCCCGCGGGCTGAATCCGGCCCTCCAGGCTATTTCATGTGGCCCTCGCACCTCTCCTGCAGCTGCAGGAGAGCTCCAGCCATCCTCTGGTCCTACCCCAGACCCTTACTTTCCGCTTTCAAGCAATGCATCCAGCTTCTTCCCAGCAGCAGCATAAGGAAAGAGGGTGCACTGTGATGTAAGGGAGAGTGGGGGACTCAACTTCTGATGGTGGAGTGGCTCTTGACTTCTAATGTAAGGGGATGCACTGGACATCTAATCTTACAGATACAACCGGCCCTTTTGAGGGCAATCATAATGCTGATGTGGCCCATGATGAAGTTTGAGTTTGACACCCCTGTCCTACAGCATGGCTGAAGTGTGCAAGGAAGAAGCAGTACAAAGAGCATGCTAAATGTGTGGGTGCACAGCCCCCAATGCAGACATTGTGTGTATGGGGCCGTGCCCCCATACGGCTTTTAAATTGGCAGCTTTAGTGTCCCAATTGACAAGAATGGGACTGCCTACATGGAGATGCATAGAATACCTGTGCATCTCTATATGGGCACAATGGCCTTTGCACAGGTGCAAATAATATATAAAATAGTGCTGTGCAGTATTCGATAATAAAAAAAGAATAAACGTATATAATTCTACAAATCATATATCCAAAATACAAAAATCAACTGTGTCCACATTAATTCTAAAATAAAGTCCTTCAATTGTCAATGTGCGTGTCCTTTATTTTCTTCCACTTGGGCCATAAATAGTGCTACTTTCTGCAAGGTTTTTGTGAATCGCTCAACTTGTATTGTGCAAAACTCCTCAGCAACATTCCAATAATCTCACCTTGTGGTTTCATGCGTTTTCCCTTTAAACGGGGTATATGATATGGCAGAAGTGTTGTTCCCCTCTGCTGTATCCTTCAGTGGTTATTTATAGTAAGCTCAAAAAAGGATATTCACAGTGCTCTCCATATAATTAAGATTGTTTTTTATTAAAAATAAAGCCCAAAATTAAAAAAACAAACCAAAAAAGTGCACATCAGATTACACGCGAGTACATTAGAAGTGGCTTGCGCAAGATGGTGATGTTATAGACCCCTCCCCTATCTTTGGTTCTTTGCACAGTTGTACAGTGTAGTATGGCTGTGTGAACGAGACCTAAAAACCTCCCATGTGTAGATATCTAAAAGCTTTGAAACTGCTGCTGGCAGGGCCGATCCTAGGGTCACAGGCGCTTGGGTGCAGAAATATTTCTGGCGCCCCCACATGGGCGTCGTCATTTTACTAACTTCTACCCTTTACAAATGTTTCTATGGCAATGACTCAACCACAGAGATGCTCCCCCACGAAGTCTTCATTAACCTGGGATTCTTACATGATCTCTTAACAATAAACAAAATACAGGAAGAGAAGCAGAGTACTTTATTGGGACCTGGAGGACACAGAGAGGGCTTTTGTTAGAGAGTCTGTTAGATGTTCGGTGCCACCACCTTTGCAGGCGCCTGGGTGCAATGCACCCTGCCTAGAATCGGCCCTGGATGCTGGGTACTGCCATCTTGTATGCAATGTCAGCAGATTCTGAGCTACCAGTCAAGTTGGTTGCACATTATACTATTCTCCTTCACTCCTTCCCCGACTGCTACATAGGGAGGTGGGTGGAGGGGATGGGCCAGCACAGACAGTAGTTTTTTTTTTTTTTTTTTTTTTTTCAATCGAATAATTTTAACAACAACAAAAAAACACATCTAACATTTCCAACACAAATAAACCACACCATTCCCTGTTTGCACTCATCAAACCATATTTCAATCATTGCTCAAACCTCTCTTTCACAGTATTTTACACAGATGGTGCATCTGGTCTAATATTCTACCACATTATTAGTTTTCCATATCATCATTAATATACTCAACTGATTGCTCAGGCAGATTGGAGACTAACTACCAATGCCAGATCTTCACCAATTTTTTAGGACATCTCCTATGTTTATTTGTCAGTTCCTCTGGTCTTAAATTAAGTTTAGTTGCTTTGATCCATTGATCTATCATTGGTGAATAGTTTGATATCCATCTTTGTAATATAAGTTTGTGAGCCATATACACGGGGCCAGATCCACAAAAGAGATACGCCGACTTAACTCGATTTTTCTAAATTTACACGGCGTGTATCTTTGCGCCCGATCCTCAAAACGAGAAGCGCCTGAAATTCGGGCTTTTCCGTCCTACCTAAAAATATTACGCCGGCGCATTCTCGTGCGCAAATTACGCTAGGCACGCCGCTTTATTTGATAGGCAAAGATGCAAATGAGGGAGATAGGGCGATCCACAGAATTAAGTGTGTGCGCCGTAGATTACGCCCTGTGCGCACCTGTTAGTTTTTTGGTGGGATTTTACACATTATAAAAGCAGCCCTAATTTTACACATGCCGTCTGAATGTCTGCTGAAGCAACACCATTCAGGAAGAGCTCAGCACACACACGTTCAGGACTGAAATCTCTCTGCCAAAATGCCAGGACCAGCAATGATACTAGCTGCATTAGTTGATATAGAGACACAAAGAAGGAGGAGGGCACAGAGGAGGAGGAGGAGGGCACAGGAGAGGGTCTACCGCCCACGGCAAGATTTGTTTGGCATGCCTGCTTGTGAAGTTTACCGCACCTACAGATTTACCCGTGAGGCCATCCTGGAATTAACAACAATACTTCAGGATGATCTTACCAGCCCAACCCAACGCTCCCATGCACTGCAGCCACTCACCAAAGTACTGGCCACTTTGCATTTTTTGGCCACTGGCTCATTCCAACGCACAAGTGGAGGCGTGGCTGGGATGGCACAATCCTCCATCAGCAGGTGTGTGCACCAAGTGGTCCCTGCAATCCTGCGGCGCATGGGAAATCAGTTTCAGAAACCCACCCAGGAGGATCAGCGTTTAAAGTCAATGACCGACTTTTATCACATTGCCAGATTTCCACGCACCATCGGGGCCATTGATTGTACCCATGTGGCACTACAACCACCCCATGATACTGAGCACATGTTCCGGAATCGTAAAGGCTGGCATTCCATTAATGTGCAAGTCATCGTAGATGCCCATGGCCTCATCTGGCACGTGTGTGCTAAATTTCCTGGATCCTGCCATGATAGTTACATTTACCGGCAGACCCAGATCTCAAGAGATTTTGACCAGAACATGTATGGAGACAGCTGGCTGATTGGTGAGTGACATGTGTGTCAGGTATGTCCCCCCCATGATGCTCACATCACAAGGGGCACATGCATGACTAATATCCTCCTGTCTTTTCCCTTACAGGTGACTCAGGATATGCCTTGGGACCTCATCTAATGACCCCATTCAGGAACCCCCAAACCCCAGGAGAGCAACGCTACAACCAGGCGCACATACGAACCCGGGGAGTGGTTGAACGGACCTTTGGGCTTCTGAAGTCCCGCTTCAGATGCCTGGATAAGTCTGGGGGTACCCTGCTGTATTCCCCTGACTTTGTGTGCCAAATAATTGGGGCATGTTGCATACTCCACAACTTTGCCCTCAGAAGGGGACTGCATATTGACTTATGTAATGACCTGACCCCTGACCCAGGCAATACTATCCCAACCAACTCTACCCGGTCTGCTGAGGGCACAACAGCTAGGAGACGCCTTGCAGAAGGCATTTTTTCCCAGTAAATGTACATGATTAATGTCACAATAAGTATGTATTTTTTCACTGTAAATGCACATCAATAAAGTCACAATGATAATGCATGAATGCACACCACTGTGGTTCCTTGCACAGACACATCACATGCACATCGAATTGGATTAGATCCAAGTCCCCCCCCCCCCCCCCCTTGGGACTTGGGAGCAGTAACGCCACGCCACGGCTCCAATTATGTCACTGTGCATTCATACACCATTCAGGAACCTGGGATTGCACTTCTCCCTGGTCCTGGGGATCCCTTCTCCACCAAAACTGAGGGTGACAACCTTAATTTCTTAGGAATGCCACCCCCCCACATTCACACATCATTCACACACATAAACCAAATCATAAGTACAGAAGACCAAATTTAAAAAAAAAAAAATGCATAAACAAAAAAAAAAAAGTATCCCAGCAAATTTATTAGCGGCGGCGATTGCTACGCCTTGGCTGGGCAGGGGCACGGGCAGGGGCACGGCCACGGCCACGGCCACGGCCACGGCCACGGCCACGCCGTCGCGGAGGATGTCCATTGGGGGGGTGTTGAGCTGGGGAAGGAGGAGCCTCCTGGGGGGGTTGAGCTGGGGAAGGAGGAGCCTCCTGGGGGGGTTGAGCTGGGGAAGGAGGAGCCTCCTGGGGGGGTTGAGCTGGGGAAGGAGGAGCCTCCTGGGGGGGTTGAGCTGGGGAAGGAGGAGCCTCCTGGGGGGGTTGAGCTGGGGAAGGAGGAGCCTCCTGGGGGTGTTGAGCTGGGGAAGGAGGAGCCGCCCCTGCTGGCCTGCCCTCCATGGCCCCTACAATGCGAGTGAGACAGGCAGTGAGGGCAGCCGCATTGGCCTGGCCAGACCTTGTATTGTCCTGCACAGCCTGGGTCAGGGCACTCAGCTCATGGGCCACGCGCGTTGTGGCGGTCTGTATGTCATTCAAACATGTAATGACCGCCGTTGAGTTGGTGGCCACATCACTGAGTGCCTCCATCATTTCACCCTGGCTGTGCTCCATCTGCGTCAGTTTTTCCAGAATTTTTCCAAGAATGCGGGTCTGCCGGGCATTGTCCTTCACCACACTGGCCGACAGACGCTCGCCCACAGCCACAGTCTCCTGGGTTGTCCCCCTGGCTGCCGCTGAGTCTTGCGGGCCTGGAGGAGGGGAGAGAGTGACCCTGGTGACTGGAGGCCTGTTGGGGGAGAAGTGGGAGGGGCTACCCCTGATGGTGGCCTGACTGGTGCCAGCCTCAGGGGTAGTCTCAGGGGAAGACTCAAAGGTCATCATATCAGTGGCCAGGAGGACTTCCCGGCCAATCTGCATATTTTCCTCCTCCTCCCCCTCATCATCCTCCTCCCACTCAACCTCCTCCCCCTCAACCTCCTCCCCCTCAACCTCCTCATGAGTGGAGGTTTGGCCAATCCCCTCCCCTGGGGAATCCTGCCCTTCTTGGGACTCATCATCTGCCTGTCTTGGGGGTGGTGCTGCAGCCTGGCCCGATGGGCCTGCAACCTCCTGGCCTGCAACCTCCTGGCCTCCAACCTCCTGGCGTGGAACCTCCTGGCCTCCAACCTCCTGGCGTGTAACCTCCTGGCCATCTGTGGAGGACACAAAACAATCACATGTTTGAGGAACCACACACTTGGCACATCTTCCCTTCCCCCACCCACACATGCTAATCAACAGAGAATAAACCAAAAAACCTACCTGTCCTCCTAGGAACATCTGACGTATAGCCAGGCAGGCCCACCACCTGCTGTGGGTGGAAACACTGGGCCACTGCCCATTCCTCCTCCGTCAGTCTGACTGGGCAGGGTCCCCCTCCTCCAGTGCCCCTGGTATGGGCGTCGATCCTTGCCATCTTAGTCCGGACGACGCTTCTCAGATCATTTATTTTTTTCTGTATGCCAGCGGGGGTCCTAGTCTCCCCCCCCCCCCGCCGCATTGATCTGGTCCGTGATCTTTTTAAGAAGCTGCCTCCTCCTGGCCGGGGTGGTGTTCTGGCTCTCAGGGCCATGCAGAAATCGCCCATATTTCACAATGCCCCGAGCAAGAATTTGCTTCTCTCCCAGGGTGAAATTAAGCTTCCTGCGTTTAGGGGGCATCTCATACACCACCCAGCAACAACAAACACACCCGACAAACAATCGACAATACACACCCAAAAACCTGACAAAAATCTATACCACAAAAAACTAAACAAAATCTAAACACACAAGGACACAGCTAATAGTAATTCAAAAAGAAACACGCACCAACAAACAAACAAAAAACAAACACCAAAAAACAAACACCAAAAAACAAACACCAAAAAACAAACACCAAAAAACAAACACCAAAAAACAAACACCAAAAAACAAACACCAAAAAACAAACACCAAAAAACAAACACCAAAAAACAAACACCAAAAACAATAACAAACAAATTAAATAAATACACTTCTCAAAAACAAACAACAACTAGACTCTCCAACTCCTCAAACACTTTTCTCACAAACACAACTTACCAACACACAAACAAACAGAGCAGAAGCAAATTGCTCATGGAAGGGGAACAATGGGATATACTTTAGCAAGGGAAGTGTGTGTGTGTGGTGCTTTTTAGACACAGGGCGATCCTCAAACTAAGTACACTTGGCCTTTTACCTATCTCACTGATTGCGCTGACCAAAGTTCTGCACATGCCCAGTGAGGTCCCGATTCGTGCGCGCATGCGCAGTACGGCCGGCGCCTCATTTGCATGGGGTCACGGCTCATTACAATGAAGCACGCCCACTTCCTTCCCACTTGCAAAAACCCCGCCTTACGCCTCTGAATTTAAGTTACGCTGGCGCACATTTAGACGCAAATGCGCTGTGGATACGGCACTTACGACACCAACTTAGGGCAACGTAACTTAAATGACATAAGTTAGGACAAACTAAATTTGCACCGCTGGCTGAGGATCTGGCCCATAGTTCTCAACCACATCACATGTGTTTCAACTGAGAGGGTATCTTCCGGTATAATCCCTAGCGATGCTATTTTTGGATCAGGCTGTACTTGTGTAGAACACAAGGAATTTTAAATATCAAATACAGACTCCCAATAGCGATGCAATTTAAGACATTGCCACAGCATATGTAGAAGTGTACATGTACCAGTAGTGCATCTTGGACAATTTGATGTAGTTGCTTTAACCCAGGAATACAGTTTTAAAGGAGTGTAGTGGTCTCGATGGATGATAAATAATTGAGTCACATTGTGTGGAGGATAAGGATACTTTTAAATACATTTTTCAAAGCTTGCCCCCATTCCTCATCACTAAGTGTCTCTAGATCTCGACACCACCGTCCAAAACTACCCTCTTGTGAATTGATTCTAGCTGTTGTTTGTATAGAAGAATATATATTTCCTAAAAGTCCCTGTTTAGCCCATCTTTTAGTTACTGCTAAAGCTAGAATTGATGAAGGATTTTGTTTTTAATAAAAAAGGTCCTTGCTTGGCTCTGCAAAACATGCCATAGCTGTAGATATTGAAAAAATAATATATTGGACAAATGATATTTCGCTGCCAGTTTATCAAATGTTTGCAAAACATTGTTATCATAAAGTTGGCTAAGAAACAAAATGCCAGACTTTATCCACAAATCAAAATTTTTGAAGCTTCGCCACTTCAGGCACTTGTGGATTATTCCATATGGGCATATATTGAGTTTATACCTCATACTGAGTATCTTGTTGAACGGTAGTCCAAATCCTATGTATCAAATAGAATATATACATTTATTATAAAAATGGTAAGCAACTATTGGTTGCACTCATGGATCTATCGGCAATTAAGTGAATATAATTTGTTGTATGGGATTCTCACGTTCTATAGTATTCCACCCAGACAGTAGTTGAACACCCCCAGAAGAGGGGGTGGCTGTGATGTGAAAAGAGGGATGGGTCTGTGCTAGGGAAATCACTCTTTCTGTGCCTTTTAGAGGCACATTGCAAGCCATTACATTTGTATTGGATAGGAAAACAATGCAAATAAGCATATAAAAAACAAAGCTTGACTTGTTTGTTTTTACAGTGGGTGTAGAAAAGAATCACCCCCTTTTAAAATAATTACGTTTTCTTGCTTTGCAGTCTGAAATGAAGACAGACGCAGTTTTTGTTTTATACAGCTGTATTTACTCAGTGCAACTTATAACATCGGAGTGAAAGCTATAACACCAACATGTCAGAAAAAAATTAAAAAAAGAATCACTGAGTTGGAAAAAGGATAACCCCCTTGTGTCAGTATTTTCTTGAACTTTAAAGGGGTTGTAAAGGTAATTCCCCCCCCCCCCCTAAATAGCTTCCTTTACCTTAGTGCAGTCCTCCTCCACTTACCTCATCCTTCGATTTTGCTTTTAAATGTCCTTATTTCTTCTGAGAAATCCTCACTTCCTGTTCTTCTGTCTGTAACTCCACACAGTAATGCGAGGCTTTCTCCCTAGTGTGGAGAAAGCCTCTTGAGGGGGGAGGGGGAGAACAGGCAAGTCAGGACACTCTCTACTTTGCAGATAGAGAAAGGAGCTGTGTGTTAGTGGGCGTCCTGACACTCCTGCTCGCCCCCTCCCCCCTCAGGAGGCTTTCTCTACACCAGGGAGAAAGCCTTGCATTACTGCGTGTAGTTACAGACAGAAGAACAGGAAGTGAGCATTTCTCAGAAGAAATAAGGACATTTAAAAGCAAAATCGAAGGATGAGGTAAGTGAAGGAGGACTGCACTAAGGTAAAGGAAGCTATTTAGGGAAACATTTTTTTACCTTTACAACCCCTTTTAATTATAGCCTTTAGTCTGTTGGGATGTGTCTCTACTAACTTTGCACATCTAGACTTTGCAATATTTGCTCACTCTTCTTTGCAGAACTGCTCAAGTTCAGTTAAATTTGATGGTGACCATTTCTGGAGGACATTCTCCTTTTTCTCCTTTAACCACTGTGTGGTAATTTTTGCAGTGTACTTTGGGTCATTGTCATGTTGGAACGTGTTGGAAACCTTCCCATGGACAACTTTCTGACCGAGGTCAGCAGATTTTCCTTTTTTTTTTTTTTACATTATTTTGCCTAATTTTCCTTCTATCCTAACAAATGCTCCAGTCCCTGCTGCAGAGAAACACCCCCATAACAGGATATTACCACCTCCATGCTTTACTGTAGGAATGGTGGTGTTTGGATGGTAAGCTGTATTGGATTTCCATCAGACATATCGTTTGGTGTTGAGGCCAAATACCGCAATTACATTTTAGTCTCAGCTGACTATAACACCTTTTTCCATGTGGCCCCAAAATCCTCAAGGTACGTTTTGGTAAAGCTCAGTCGTGACTGCAGGTGGCCTTTCTTGAGGAGTAGCTTTTTTCATGCAACCGTCCCATGCATGCCACATTTGTGGAGAATTTGTAATATTGTTGTCACGTGCACACAATGACCACTCTTTGTCATAAATTCCTGCAACTGATTCAGAATTGATGTCTTGGTAGCCTCTCTGACCAGTTTCCTCCTGGCTCTTTCATCCAGTTTGTAGTGAAGTCCTGATTCTGGGAGGGTCCGTTTTGTAATAAATTCCTTACACTTCTTAATAGACTTGCCTGTGCATTGATAAATCCTTTGAATTTTTTTTTTGTATTCATCTACTGACATGTGTCTGTTGACAACTTCATCCTGAAGATCTTTTGACAGTGCCTTGCCACCCATAGTTGATTGTTTGCTTGAGTTGCACTATAAGGGACTGACACTCTCCAGGAAAGCTCTTTCCATGCTGAGCTAATCAAAATGATCACAGTTGAAAGTCAAATGGCTTTGTGTGCCATTGAGATGGTGATTATCTACACCTAACTGAGTTCATACGTCATTTTTAGGAGCAAAGTAATCCTTTTTCCAACTCTGTTTTTGAATTTATTTATTTATTTTCTGAAATGTTGGCGTAATATCCATCACTTGGATGTTATAAGTTGCACGTAAATACAGCTGGATAAAACAAAAACTGTATCTGTCTTAATTTCAGGCTGCAATGCAACAAAATGTGACTATTTTAAAGGGAGGTGATTTTTTTTAAGGGAGGGGTTGAGCACGACACTCCACACCAGGGAGAAAGCCTCGCATTACGGTGTGGAGTTACAGACAGAAGAACAGGAAGTGAACATTTCTCAGAAGAAAAATAAGGACATTTAAAAGCAAAATCGAAGGATGAGGTAAGTGAAGGAGGACTGCACTAAGGTAAAGGATGCTATTTAGGATTTTTTTTTTTTTTTTTTTTTTACCTTTACAACCCCTTTTAACACCATACATTCTCTTTAAGGCACATGACCCACAAACTCACCTATGACCTTTCCTTCTTAATGTGATCTCATTCATGCCGCTCTGGTTGCTGGATTGAATGTTTTCAATCATAGCAGTCCAAGATTTAGACAATAAAGGTTCTTTGTGATCTCCCTTTTGTAACTGTAACTGTTTGTTAGAGTACTGGCAAAAGCTTCCCTATGTAGTGCTGTAAGGACAATGTGTTACTCCTAAGAATACTTTATACCTATTTATTTCATGGCTGTAAATGACAAATAAACATGCAGTGGGGCAACCACTTACATAAAACCTGAACAGGACCTGACAGATTGCGACTATCGCTGTAGTAGCACCATCTACAGCAGTGATTTTCTGCTTCCCCAGTGGCCCAACAGATATTTTGGCCGGCCATAGACGGCCATCTCGACTAGTTCAGCAAGTGTATAAGGAGAAAACTAAATGGTTGGGACTTTAAATGAGGCGCAGGCATGGAGCCAAGCTCCAGCAAGTGTGTGGGCAGGCTGAATGTACCATGTTGATCTATCGATCAACTTGGGTACAATCAGCCTGCCGGATATACTTGTGATTATCACTAGTGGCTTCTAGCAATATTTATTGGCTTCCCCCGCCTGCCCCCTCCCCCCCAGCAGGAGAACACAATGTCTGTGTTGATGGGGGAATCGTGTAGATTTCTTTCCTGCAACCCGTTAGTCGTATATTCTGCTTTTGTTTAAGAGATCACATCTTAATGCATATTGTGCGTAATATATTAACTAAACATGGGGGGGAGCAAAAAAGAGAGAGAGAAAAAAAAAGAAGTGAAAAAAAAAAGGGCAATGGAGGGAAAAAAAGAGAGGAGATCCCTATAGGGGAGGGAGATGGAAACCAAAGTTGGAAAGTATTGGTTTACCCAGACACTCAATCATGGCTTGTCAGGAATGATGGCCGAGTTCCCATTAGCCCCGGTCAGGAACTTGGTTGAGTCTCTAAACCTGACCCAGTCGCTTTAGGTATGAGAGAAATGTTCTTCTACTCCCATTTTGTTGTGTCAGCAGCCACTCCATTTTTCTTATAGAGTCTAGTTCAATCGCCTATTCCCCCAGGTAGGGTACAGATGTTGATTTACAGTGTCGAGGAATGACTGTTCTGGCTGCATTGAGAAAGTAGAGCTACCCTAAACAATGGTTGAATAAAGGTATCGGTAAGTTTTCAGTATAGATCGAAAATTTGTTTCCAAAACATGCGCAAAGGTGGGCATTCCCACCAAATATGGAGCATGTTTACTTTAGCGATATGGCATCGGCAGCATGTATCTGGTACATCGTGATTGAAGTGATGTAAAACAGAGGGACATCTGTACCATTTTAGATACTAATTTTGTATCTTTTTTCTTGGCTTATCGTGGAAAGTGATATTTTGGTAATCACCCATACAGCATGGGTATATGTCTCTTATATACTCTACTCCCCATGGGAGAGATAGATTTACCTAGCGTGTGTAGGGGGGTAGCCACATGTACCCATGGAGAATAGTAGGTATTATGGCCTAGAGGAGGGCCAGATATGGCAGCCATGGTCTACAGCACAACAGAAAATTACAGCGATGTGGCCAGAGAATCTTTATTTATTTTTGATTTTGGCTAGACCGAGTCTTACTCGGTGCCTTCTTGTCCTTATCGATGCAGGGTTCTTGAGAATCCACCCAAAGGAGGTATCACTGAATGGGTCCCCTCTGATTTTCAGCGGCGTCAGAAGTGTGAGCGTTCTGAGCCGACATGGAGATCGCAGGCATAGTCAGGCATCAGGCATGTATCGGAGAGACTCAGCGCTCAGCGACAGCGTGCTTAGCTGTTTATCATCAGTTTCTTTAAAAAATTTAAAGCTGAATGCTGTTCAGGGCTCTCTGCTGTGGGAATCTGCTTCTGTGTGACAAAGCTGACTGCTGATGGAACACTAAAAAGGTGCAATTCCTGCATGTTTGTTTTTGGGGAAACCTGATGGGCAGAAACTGACCTGAATTTAGTTAGTAGATTGGACAAGCAGATGTTTTGCTTATTTAATGCCGTGGACTTGCTGTGCAAAGCCCTCCTGCACTGAACTATGTTTTTTGAGGCCTTGCTGAATAAAAGTTCAGCAAAAACCTGCTTGGACTTTTCCTGAGAGTCCCTGTCTTGCACATTGTTTACTGCTGCCTGTCCTCCTTACAACTTTTCTTCTGCCAATTCCCAATTTTAACAGTTTTCTTTTTTCTAACTGAATGTCAATAGAAGCACATGGTCCCTGGCTTCAAAGGAAGTTCTGATGGTCTGTGGATTAGACTGAATTGCCACAGATTTCTACATGAAGTTGCCCCCCTTGGGATCGCTAAAAACAGATGTTTTCTGATTAAAAATGATTGAAAATAAGACATACAGTGGTTTGCTTAAAGTGATTTGTAAAGGTTTTTTTTTTTTTTTTAAATAACAAACATGTTATACTTACCTGCTCTGTGCAAGGGTTTTGAAATAAATTAAATGTCACATTGATCTTTCAATAAAGTTAAAAAAAATTAATCAATGCTCTGCACCTTTAAAGGTACAAGGCATCACTGGCCAGAACGCCTGCCAGAACTGACACTTCTGCACGGTGAAACGTGGCGTTTTACAATGCAGGAAGTGTGCACCATCCCTTTTAAAAGTCTTAAGCTGGCAAGCTGTACACAAAAACCATTGCTGTGACTAACTCTTGTAGAGCACAGGGGAGCTATGTATAGCCAATAACGCAGTGCAAGCACTGGCTATTATTATTGGTTGCCAGGCAACAGTGTCGCAAAGATGAGCAACTGAAATATTTGGAAAGTAAGATATATTTATTTTTCCATGTGCAGAATGGGGGGGGGGGGGGGGGGAGTAAAAGAACAAGTAAGACTTGTGCCCTTGGACTGCTACGTATAAAATAAGTTCTTAAGACATGTATTTCCTCTAAAGACCAATTCCTCCAAAAATAGATTCCCTATTCAAAGTGAAGTGTGACAGAATTCACCTCTGGCAGATTTTTTATTTTTTTGCCCATTACCTGAAAACCATTGTGACAGAACACCGCAATAACTGTAACAGTCTGGGTTTAGCTATAATCCTCACCATGCAGGTTAGAAAAATTAAACATTTCATTAACTGACCGATAAGGGAACAGGAACACTAAGGCCTTTTTCACATGGGCATATTTAAGCGTATGCCTCTGCCCAAACTCGATGCATAGGTGTTCCATTCATCCGTGTGTCGGCAGTTCCATTCATGTCATGTGGGTGCAGTCCCCGAGCTCACATTGTTTGCATTCGGAGACAGGCACCCACACCTACCCACTGGGAGAAACAACATGAATGGGACTGCCTGCACGCAGATGCATGGAATAGCTATTCATAAGTATGCTTAAAGTGGTTCATGCTGTGACATGGGAGTGGGGGGTGGGGCCGACGCAGCAGCAGGACTCTGGAGCGAGCACAGGTGTCCCCATGGAAATTGGCTTTCCATGGGTGCACCAGTTGGAGACCCCAGATGAGGAGGATTGGAGGTGCTCTGTGCAAAAGGATTGCACAGAGCAAGCAAGTATAGACCTGTTTTGTTATTTTAATTTAAAAAACAAAACAGAAGGTTTACAACCACGTTAATTATGCTCATGTTAACTAGGCCTTATTTTTCCTGTGCTTCAGTTCTTACAAACCGCTAGAAATGTTTTACTAACTTGGGATAGTAAGAGCAAAACATAAGTTATTTGATATGACTCAGCAGGTATTTGTACCTAAGGTTCTGGTGCACAAAAGAAAAAAATAAGGAAAATGTTGCTGTTCTTAGAGCACCACTCGGTTTTCTGTACACTAGTCCTTGTACCCGAGCCCCGGTGGCTTGTTCAATAATATAGTATTAATATTTATATTATATTATTGGTTTTTATAGTTGCATTTGATACAAGACATCACTAGCAAATACCACCACCGTTTGAGGAAGTTGCCACTAAGATACAAAATGTGTCAAACACATGGTGTTTACTGCCACAGTCCTGCCCAGATCGCAAGCAATTGAGCTGTAAGTTTAAAAATGACATTCTAAGCTATTACTGGACTTGCCAGGTTTATTAATTGCAGCATTGCATGACTCAGATCAACAATCTTTGCAAACATTCTGCAAATCTGCTGCAAGTTCTGGTTCAGTTGTTATAGTCATCCCACCACAGGGGTCACTGTGACTTGCAGAGCTCTTGCTGTAGACTCGCCACTTCAACTTTGCTCTTGCTAGAGACTTGCCATGAAAATTTGCTACAAATTGGAAAAGGAAACTTGTGCTTCAAATGCTCTGCAAGTGTATAACTTGCCAGTGAAAATGTGCAGCAAGTTAACAGGCTTACAATTCAACACTGCCGCAAATTTGTGGCAAGTTATCCTTGCTATCTCGGTGGCTATGGAACACCTTCACTTTTGGGCTAATGAGGGTCAGTGGATGACCCATTGATCTCTCTGTATATTGACCTTTCTGCCATAAATGGCAATGCTCGGCTGCCAGAAGATGGACATGTGAATTTCATTTTTGAAAAGTGCAATGCTGAAAACTCTATTAGGATGCTGCACCTCTGTTTGCTTGATAACATACAGAACTTTTATTTTTGGAATGTCTATGCCAGCCATTTTTACCCCTGAGGACCCATGAATTAATTTTTTGGTCTTTAAGGAAGCCTTGCTAAAACACATTTATTGAGGGACAGTGGGAACAAATACCCCTTTACCATAATGGTCAGAACATTACTCTTAGGCCTCGTACACACGACCGAACATGTCCGCTGAAACTGGTCCGTCGGACCAGTTTCCGCGGACATGTTCGGTCGTGTGTAGGGCCGACCGGACAGTTTCCCGGTCTAGCGGACAGGTTTCCAGCGGACAAAAGTTTCTTAGCATGCTAAGAAACTTGTCCGCTGGAAGCCTGTCCGTTGGACATGTCCGATGGTCAGTACGACTCATCGGACATGTCCGCTGGCCCGAGAAGCCGCGCATGGCGTCGAAGTGATTCGACGCATGCGTGTAAGCATTGAACTTCCGGGTTTGCGGACGTGGCGGCATCAACGTCACCGCGCTGTCTGTCCGCAGGGATTTCGGTTTGATGGTGTGTACAATTATCAGACCGAAATCTCCGAGCGAACATGTCCGATGAAAACAGTCCGCGGACCATTTTCATCGGACATGTTCGCTCGTCTGTACAAGGCCTCACAGATGGCTTAAAAATAAATGGTCTACTATGGTGACTGGGCCAAGCGGCGTTGGCCCTGGAGCTTTGCAGGCACCTTCAAATGGGAGGTCACTCAACCACAGCTCAAGGTACGCTTTACAACCTCTGGAGAACCCTGGTTGAGAATGGCCGGACTATGCTATTGATTTCACAATACACTTCATTGACCGCTACAAGAAGTGCATTCTAATATGAAGCATACATATTAAGATCACATTCTAAAATGAAGCATAAATATGAAGATCGCTTGTTTTAGTGTGATCTGTGGCCAACAACAATAAGCCATTTTAAGTTACTGAGATACAAGGGCGGATCCAGAGTCTAGTCTCGGGAGGGGCACTGCCAGAAAATAAGGTGTTGCTTACAGAACTCAATTAGGTGTCCGGTGTGTCCCTGCAATGTTGCAGTACCGCTAAAAAATCAATGATCGCCGCCATTACTAGTAAAAAATATTTAAATATAAATGCCATAAATCTATCCCATAGTTTGTAGACGATTGTCAGGGACTGCAGACATGGTACAGGAGATGGTCAGAGACTGCAGACATGGTACAAGGGATGGTCAGAGACTGAACACATGGTACAAGAGATCAATGCAGCCTCATCAGTGCCCACCATTGCAGCCTCACTGTGCATATGAATGCAGCCCCACCTTTGTGTATAAATTCAGTCCCACTTTTGTATATTAATGCAGTCCCACTTTTGTATATCAATGCAGACCCACTTTTGTATATCAATGCAGACCCACTTTTGTATATCAATGCAGACCCACTTTTGTATATCAATGCAGCCCCACTTGTGTCTATGAATGCAGTCCCACTTTTGTATATGAATGCAGTCCCACTTTTGTATATGAATGCAGTCCCACTTTTGTATATGAATGCAGTCCCACTTTTGTATATACATGCAGTCCCACTTTTGTATATACATGCAGTCCCACTTTTGTATATACATGCAGTCCCACTTCTGTATATGAATGCAGCCCCACTTTTGTCTATTAATGCAGCCACACTGTGCATGGCACTCACCATGGCATTGCCTCGATCACACACAGCAGGTATCTCCTCTCCCGACGTGTGTCATGAAACAAACAGGAGCTGTAGGTCTGTGTTCGGCTCTAGCAAAGTCCCACCCTAGACGGGCTTGTGTGATAGACAAAACACTGATTCAATCAGTGTTCCATCTCCATCTACTATCACACGAGCAGGTCTAGCACAGGCAGCACAGCCGAACACAGATCCAGCTCTCACACACAGCCAGAGATGCCCGGTGTCATACACGCAGGAGAGAGGGGAGTGCTGCAGTCAGCTACAGCTCAAAGCAGCCTCAGGACAGGCAGCCTACCAGCCCTGGTGATTAGAGAGGGAGAGAGAGTTAGAGACTCGGCAGCGGGAGCTGCAGGCACCGCAAAGCAGTTTAAAAGCCAATGTGACATGATTGCCTCGGGGGGGAGAGCAATTGCCATGTTGCCATGTTGCCCCCCCCCCCCCCTCGATCCGCCGTTGCCACAAAGCAGTTTAAAAAAAAATAGTAAAAAAAATATATATATATATATATATATATATATATATATATATATATATATCTTTTTTTAAAGCCAATGTTACATGATTGCCTCGGGGGGGGGGGGGGGGGGCAATTTCCCTGTTGCCCCCCCCCCTGGATCCGCCGTTGCTGAGATACATATTTTGCATTCTACATGTTGAAAGATTTATATTTGCATTTGATCCAGTCACTTGTGTTTATTGTATGGTTACTTCCTGCTTCTATTTTCCTACAAGGCCTCTTGGTGCCTACTACTGGTAGCTGAAGCGCCCAATGTGAGACTGTCATTAATGAAGTGATAATTGGAGTCCTTCTGTTTTAAATATTTTTTTTTCCTTTCTCTTGATGGTTTTATATTTGTCTGGTGGTGGCTCTCGCTACTCCATATTGTTGTTCATGTTGTATTTTCGAAACCTCAATAAAAATAGAATTTATTTAAAACATAAAAAATATTATATTTGCATACCACACATGATGAATATCAACCTCATACAGTTGGATCATGCCTATGAGGGACCATGTTATTACAGCTTCTGGTCTTACTACTCTTGTGGATAAGCTGCATGCCAGACATTTTTCTTTCAATGCTATTCTGAGAAAAGGCAGATATCCCACATTTTTGCAGACTGCATCAGAGTGAAGTATTGAAGTTACATATTGCAACTAACCACCATTGATCTCATACAGCCTGACAATGAATGTGTATATATATTTGGGATGTTCTGACATCATTCTCTGTCTTTTATATATAAACTCAAGATATCAACCATATCTACCTTCAGTTTGATAGATTCCACTAGTAATCTCCCATTTCATGTATGCATACTTTACATGAAGATCTACAGTACCTAGCAACTTTTTCCTCGATGTTCATTTATGGAATTAACTGACTAAGTGTTGTCACTGTACATTTTCCACTGATACTCTGATATTAATCCAGACATTTGGGAGTTTATGTGAAGAAAATTCTCCTATATATTTATCTTTGTTAGAGCAGAGACATCTTTATTAAGATGAGTATGTGAAAATTTGCAGGAAAAATCCCCTGTAATTCCCTTTTATAAAAATCTTATACATGCTATTAATGAACTATATAAGAGGTCATGGAAGTGTGAAAATGTTTTCTTTTAAAGACTAAGTTCACCTTTTGTAAAAAAAAAAAAAAAAAAAAAAGATTTTGCAGGTTAAAAATATTGATTTTTTTTTTTTTATATATATACAATTACCGGATAAGTCTGCAGAGCATTGCACCTGCGATCAGTGAGTGTCCTGCTCCTGCAGACACTGCTGAAAGCTTCCTGCCCAAATGCCTAGAAGGGAAAACAGTGACTCGGATGCAGGAACTGTTGGTGAAATCCCATGGTACTGATCTGCACCCTGGTAGTTCATTGAGTACTACACGCTGTCTGCCACAGTGGGAGACAGGACTTGTAGTTCTCTCATTCACAAATTCCTGTGAATGGATGATGCAGCAGTGTGGGCTCTGTTTTTGAAATGTCACTGGGGAGTGCGGGAAAAGGAACCCCTACTTCATGGGTAGGGGTAAGATTGGGGGTGGTACGAGTGAGAATGCTAAACATGTTAGATATTGTACCCTAATTACAGATGTAAGGTGTTCAGAACATGAACGACACCTTTTAAGTGCTTTCTCACAGGGGTATACTGGTTATAGAGGAACTTCCAGCAAATCAGCTGGACCGAACTGTATGTGTCTGAAGTTATGAGGATAACTTTCTCTGGTAGTACAGTTATCCTTTAAATGTTGCTATTGGCACATTTGGCACAAAATTGCAGCATGCAGCTCTAGGAGGCATAATGCAAATGTTTGCCTTTACAGAAAGCAAATCTAAAACCTGCAGTATGCTGTGACGACTTTCCTGTTTTTAGCTTTAAAAATATTCTGAAACTTTGGTAAAGGTGCTTTATGTACCCATAGCTTCAGCCCCCTGTAATGTGATTGTCTTTAAATCTTCTGCATGCTTTCTTCTAGGTATGAGTCTCCTCAAGTGGCATTGCATTGTGGGATAATGCTACGAGAATGTGTCCGTCATGAGCCGCTTGCCAAAACTGTCCTTTACTCTGAGCAGTTTGAGGACTTCTTTAAATATGTGGAAATGTCAACATTCGACATAGCTTCCGATGCCTTTGCTACATTTAAGGTAAATTATTTAAAGCTCTGTTCTGTGTTTATGTAGTTTAAAATAGAACTCCTGGCAAGTTTATTTTTCTTCAATCTGTGTCATCGCAAGGCGAGATTTCTCAAGCCGTACTCTGACAGGCCCAAAGAGAAGGCAAATTATTAACACATTGGTGTGCTTCTCAGAAATGTAGCCTGCAAGTAGTATAAAATGAACATAACTATCTAAACAGCATAATATATTTTTTTCACCTTTTTTTCTGAGAATATTTGGAAATCCACTCTCTTTATGGTCAGCAACACCAACAGTTTGACTGATGAAGTCAAGGTGGACAGAGTTGGTCAGAATTGGTCTATGTATGCGTAAACCCTCATGCCACATTCCTCTCACTATCTCATTTACTCACACTGGCAACACCATTGGCAAATTCCTGCCATGTTACCAGCATTTTTGGAGTCCATCCCATTCCTTGCCATCCAATGTCTTTGCCTTCTATGGTTAGTTCCAAATGGAAATAAAAAGGAGGTTTCTCCTGTAACCTGACAAATTTACTGTCCTGTAGCCCCCTAATTTTAGCCCTATGATAGAACTACCTCTGGGCATTGTGCTGTAGTTCAGGCCATTAAGGCAGTATGCCCACTTTCTCTAGGAATGGCAGTTAACTTTGTTTAGATGTCAAGAGCCTAGCACTTGCTTTTGAAACCAAGGCCCAGTGGTTTTAGTGCAGCTCCAAACACAGTATGGCCTAATATTTTCTGCAAGGGAAAGGTAATTTAAGGGGTTGTGTGTTAAAGAGTGTGCTTTAACCCCAAAACAATATTTTTATCTATTTCAACTTGCTAGTCCCTAAAATCAGCCATTTTCAACACAAAGGAACCCTTGAGGCTGGGTTCACACATGTCCAGCTGCGGTTTACAATCCAGAGCGTTTCTGTTCACCGGTTTAGGTGTAATTTTTGCCTGAATTTGCACCTAAACCAAACCCAGAAATGCACAGGACCCTTTTTAAAATGGCACTGTGGCTTCCCCGGACATGTTATGCAAATTGGTTGTGGTTAAGACTGCATCCAATTGGCATATACTGTATGTGAACCTGGCCTTAAATAGACTTTCCTGTCTCCAGAACCCCTGCTAAAAATTACTAAATCTACAACTCATGAAACATAATACATACGTGTGATGGTCAGTGGGAAGAATGCTTCTTACACTTGTGGTCTTTGGGAAGAATTACCCCCTTACAGATAGCTAAAAAGATCAATGGTGTCTGTGGGAACTTATCTGAGAAGCAGAAATTTCTTAAGGAACCCCCAGCAACCTACTGAGGAACCCTAGTTGAGAAACCCTGCTCTAGATGTTGGTGGCTACATTTGATTTCTATTTTTCAATTTAGCTTTATTTTCATTTAATGATTGTGCCAGTAACATACTTCCTGAACTAGAGTAACAGTGCCTACTGTATTTTACCTGTGGGGGAGCAGCATTGTTGCCCTAGAACAGGAAGTGTGTAAGACCCCTTTCACACGGACGGCTGTTTTGCTGCAGTTAAAAGCATGTAAAATGTTTTGTCAAGGCTCCAGGTACTGCGATTAGCTGCATTTGTACATTGCGATTACATGCGTTTACGTGCAGTTACATGCGGCCGCGGTAGTCCTTGCCATAGCAACCCTTTTTATTCTTTTGATTATGATGTGCTTCCTGCTTTTTTTTTTTTTCTCATGCTGCTATCCGCAGTTGACAAAAAAGACTGCGATTACCTGCGGTTATGTGAATATAGCTGCACTACATCGCACCTGGATACATTCAATTCTATTTTTTCTATTCGCACCAAACCGCATGTAATGAAATCGCAGCTAAACGCTGTGTGTGACTGGGGCCATAGGAAAGCATTGTGTGCTTTTAGCTGCGGTAGAAAACTAGAAAATCCGCAGCTAAAAGCACCATTCTATCCGTCTGTGTGAAAGGGGCCTGATGCCGCGTACACACGACCGTTTTTCGGGTTAAAAAAAATTACGTTTTTTTTTAATGTCATTAAAAACGATCGTGTGTGGGCTCCAGAGCATTTTTCACGATCTAAAAAATGGGCATTAAATATTTCGAACATGCTCTATTTTTTCACAACGTTTTTAAGGTTGTAAGAAATGGTCGTGTGTGGGCTTTAACAACGTGAAAAAAACGCGCATGCTCAGAAGCAAGTTATGAGACAGAAGCGCTCGTTCTGGTAAAACTAGCGTAATGGAGTAAGCGCATTCATCACGCTGTAACAGACTGAAAAGCGCGAATCGTCTTTTACTAACACGATATCCGCAAAAGCCGCCCAAAGGGCTGCGCCATCCGGATGGAACTTCCCCTTTATAGTGCCGTCGTACGTGTTGTACGTCACCGCGCTTTGCTCGAGCATTTTTTTTTTCACGATCGTGTGTGGGTAAGACCGTTTTAATGATCGGGTTGAAAAAAACTTTTTCTAGACCATTAAAAACGTCATTTTTTTAGAACCCGAAAAACGGTCCTGTGTACGCGGCATTAGGGTTACACAATGCCTTTCCTCTCCTCTGTTCTATAGTTAAGAGGAGAACTGGACATTGCTTCATTGCAGCCACAGGAAGCTTCATTGCAGCCACAGGAAATCATGCGCTTTTTTGGATTTCTGGAAGAATCAACTTATTTTTGTTTTGTTTTTTTACACTTAATCTTGCACTTTTTCGGCAGATAACTTTGCTATCAATGGTATCAATTGTATGTTTAACTGGCTAAAGGACAGCAAATAAGAGTTTATTGTTAGTGTCTATGTAATGCTGTAACTTCTAGGCAAACCAGTTTTGTATTGTTTCATGCTTTGCAAACGGCATGCTGCCTGTACCTGCTCTTCGGTTCACATTGTCTGTGGAAAATTCAAGTATTTCTTTTGCATGGTACTTTGTTTATTGATAAACTGGAAATAGGCAATACATACGGTAGGTTTAATTCTGTATATCTGAAGGCTAGCATTGGTTCTTACAATTTATCGTTAATCCTACTTTCCTAAGTAACTAAGTAAAGAAGAATTTTTCTTCAATGTGTTGTTAGACAGACTTTACAGATTGTATTAAAATTTGGTTCCTGTTGTGGAACAGGCTGTTATTACCTCCCTTTGTGGTATTGTTATTGTACTGTTCAACCGTGTGTGGCCCTCGTTATTAAAACATTCATTTGTAAGGTGTTAGTTGAAACAGACTTTGATTTTTGATTTTTGATTTTTTTTTATCAGATAAAAGACAAAAGATTTTACTGACCAACAGTGCTGATATATATCTACAGTGCCTTGAAAAAGTATTCCTACTCCTTGAAATTTTAAACACATTCTATCATGTTACAACCAAAAACATAAATGTATTTCATTGGAATTGTATGTGATAGACCAACACAAAGTGGCACAAAATTGTGAAGTGGAAGGAAAATGATAAATGGTTTTCAACATTTTTGACAAATATGTGAAAAGTGTGCTGTGTATTTGTATCAATACTTTCGCTGCAATTACAGCTGCAAGTCTTTTCAGGGATGTCTCTACCAGCTTTGCACATCTATAAAGTGAAATTTTTGCCCATTCTCCTGTGCAAAATATCTCAAGCTCTGTCAGATTGGATGGAGCGTGTCTGTGAACAGCAATTTTCAAGTCTTGCCACAGATTCTCAATTGGATTTAGGTCTGGACTCGACTGGGCCATTCTAACGCATAAATATGTTTGATCTAAACCATTCCATTGTAGCTCTGGCTGTATGTTTAAGGTTGTTGTCCTGCTGGAAGGTGAACTTCCGCCCCAGTCAAGTCTTTTGCAGACTCTAATGCCTCGTTTCCGCTGAGCGGATCGGTTCGGTATGGTTCGGTTCGGTATGCTATTTTGGGTGTTTCCATTGTGAAAGTGTGCCATAAAACCGAACCGTACCGGACCATTCTGGGTCCTGCTTCAGATGTGGGGCCATAGAAAATGGAACGGTTCCATTAGGGCGGAGATGCAATACATTCCACTGATTGGTGGACGTGCTAGGCATTTTTTCTAAATCCTGTATGGTCCCGACGGTCCGATTTGCAGTGGAAACGCTCACAAGAATAGACCGGTCCGTTCTAAACCGTTCCAAATCTACTGACCCGAACCGTTCCGTTCAGTGGAAACGGGGCTTATCAGGTTTTCTGTTTCTGTTTCTTTTTGGCTCCATTCATCTTCCCATCAACTCTGACCAGCTTCCCTGTCCCTGCTGAAGAAAAGCATCCCCACATCATGATGCTGCCACCACCATATTTCAAGGTGGGGATGGCATGTTCATTGTGATGTGCAGTGTTCGTTTTCCGCCACACATAGCGTTTTTTGTTTTTAGGCCAAAAAGTACATGTTTGCTGTGTCCCCCACATGGCTTCTCACAAACTGCAAATGGGACTTCTTCTTATGGCTTTCTTATTGCCGCTCTTCCATAAAGACCAGATTTGTAGAGTGCACAACTAATAGTTGTCCTGTATACAGATTCTCCCACCTGAGCTGTGAATCTCTGTGGCTCCTTCAGAGTTACCACGGGCCTCTTGGCTGCTTCTCTGATGAATGCTCTCCTTGCCCGGCCTGTCAGTTTAGGTGGACGGCCATGTCTTTGTAGGTTTGCAGTTGTGCCATACTCTTTACATTTCCAGATGATGGATTGAACATTGCTATGTTCGAAGCTTGGGATATTTTTTTATAACCTAACCCTGCTTTAAACTTCTCCACAACTTTATCCCTGACCTGGCTGGTGTGTTCCTTGGCCTTCATGATGCTGTTTGTTTACTAAGGTTCTCTAATAAACCTTTAAGGGCTTCACAGAACAGCTGTATTTATACAGAGTTTAAATTACACACAGGCGGACTCTATTTACTGATTAGGTGATTTCTGAAGGCAATTGGTTCCACTAAATTTTGGGGTATCAGAATAAAGGGGGCTGAATACAAAAGCACGCCACACTTTTCAGATATTTATTTGTAAAATATTTTGAAAACCATTTATTATTTTCTTTTCACTTCACAATTTTATGTGCCACTTTGTGTTGGTCTATCACATAAAATACATTTATGTTTTTGGTTGTAACATGACAAAATGTGGAAAATTGCAAGGGGTGTGAATACTTTTTCAAGGCACTGTATGTAGTTCAGCTGTTTATACTTTACAATTAGAAGAATTTTGTACACAATGTATCAATATTTCTTTTCTTCAGCCCAGTGGGTTAAATGAAAATAAAAATGACCTGATTCCTTCAACACATTGGAGGTGGATGGAGGAATCCTCCCTTCTGAGTTATTGTATTCAGACAGTGGGGAGACTTCGCTGCCATCAGAGCTGCTAACTATAGCCAGAGGCACTGATTTAGGGGAGAAATCTGACAGGCTGGTTGTACAGAAGTTGATAAGTAGCTTGACTTCTGTACAAACAGCCTGCCCACATGTGCATTGAAATTTGTCCGGTCTCTGCTGAATCTGCCAATTTTTGATCCATGCATGGCTGATTGATCCAGGGAGTCTGGTCTATATTCAGCAAGCTTGATCATGAAGCCAGAGGGGAGGGAAAAAAAGTACCAAGCAGGCATAGTGCAGCACAATTTAATAACAGATTAATGTCCATATGAACGACAATGGCACTCACAAACAGGTGGAGTAGAGGATGACCGTTTGTGGTGGTGGGTAGTTCAAGTGAGAACAGGCAACGGTCTCTGTCCGGGACGGAAGGGAGCCTGATGAGCCTGGGATTCGTCCAGGGGGGTAGCCGACGTTGTGCAGGCCTGGGTTCCCGTGATGGTTCATCCAGGGTTCGGATATCCATCCAGAGTGTGTGTCTCCAGCTGGAGTGTGGAGAAAGGCTGTCTGCTGTGAGAAAAGCACGTTCAGGAATGCACTGGCCTGCTTTTAGTGTGTATATATACCATTACACTATACATTGTGATCTGAAGCAAAGCCGGAACTTCCATATTCAAAGAAGGTCATTATAATCACAGTTGGAAAATAGAGGTGCTTGGGTTTCTTAACTGCAGTAAGAGTGAAATCTGGAATTCACAGTAGATCAGGGGTCTCAAACTCAAATTACCTGAGGGCCACAAGACAAGTTTTCATATGCCATGGGGGGCCGCATGCAAACTTTCAAACTTCAAAAACAACAGTACTGGTGTCAGCGAATACATTATTAACCCCCAGCACTGGTGTCAGTGAGCGCATTATTACCACCTGCACTGGTGTAAGTCAGGGTTTGACAAATTTGCTTGGAATCTAGGAGCCAGCTAAAAAAGTTAGGAGCCAGAAAACGCACCCCCGTCCCGATGAGCTTGCGCGCAGAAGCGAACACATACGCGAGCAGCGCCCGCATATGTAAACGGTGTTCAAACCACACATGTGAGGTATCGCCGCGATTGGTAGAGCGAGAGCAATAATTCTAGCACTAGACCTCCTCTGTAACTTAAAACATGCAACCTGTAGATTTTTTTAAACGTCGCCTATGAACATTTTAAAGGGTAAAAAAGTTTGTCGGCATTCCACAAGCGGGCGCAATTTTGAAGCGTGACATGTTGGGTATGAATTTACTCGGCGTAACATTATCTTTCATAATATTTAAAAAAATGGGGATAACTTTACTGTTGTCTTATTTTTTAATTAAAAAAAGTGTAATTTTTTCCAAAAAAAGTATGCTTGTAAGACCGCTGCGCAAATACGGCGTAACAGAAAGTATTGCAACGATCGCCATTTTATTCTCTAGGGTGTTATGATAAAAAATATATATAATGTTTGGGGGTTCTAATTAGAGGGAAGGAAGACAGTGAAAATAGTGTAAAATGACATTAGAATTGCTGTTTAACTTGTAATGCTTAACTTGTAATACCAACGTCCACCACCAGATGGCGGCAGCTCACATCTGGTGGTAACTTGTAATACCAACGGCTCACCACCAGATGGCACCAGCTCACAAAAAAAAAAAAAAAAATTCTCCCCCCACTTCTGCCCTGCCTGCGGGCCATTTAGAACTGGTCCGCGGGCCGCAAATGGCCCGCGGGCCGGTACTTTGAGACCACTGCAGTAGATCAATCGGCTAGCACATACATGGATCAACTTTTGTCTGGTCCCTGCTGAACTGGCCACATTTTGATCCATGTATGGGCCAGCCTAAGAGCTAGTAAAGAAAAAAACAAGAAATGTTCAAATGTGGCTGCCCACTATGAACATATATAATTACAAAATATTCACAAACAAAGGGTTTTCTATATCATGAACACACACTCAATACATTACACATAAATCTAAAGAAATAATAAAAACTACTTTATATTTCCTTTTCACGTAATTTTTAACTTTGTCGTTTTTAACAAACATCATAAAAAATGGTCGTGTGTGGGCTTTAACGACGTGAAAAAAACGTGCATGCTCAGAAGCAAGTTATGAGACGGGAGCGCTTGTTCTGGTAAAACTAGCGTTCATAATGGAGTAAGCACATTCATCACGCTGTAACAGACTGTAAAGTGCGAATCGTCTTTTACTAACACGGAATCAGCTAAAGCAGCTCAAAGGCGAATAGAACTTCCCCTTTATAGTGCCGTCATACGTGTTGTACGTCACCGCGCTTTGCTAGAGCATTTTTTTTTCACGATCGTGTGTAGGCAAGACCGTTTTAACGATCGGGTTGAAAAAAATGTAGTTCTTTCTAGACCATTAAAAATTTCATTTTTTACAACCCGAAAAACGGTCGTGTGTACGCGGCATTATAGTTGTGCTGTGGGAAGATTCTCCCAGCTGAGCTGTGGATCTCTGCAGCTCCTCCAGAGTTACCACGGGCCTCTTGGCTGCTTCTCTGATGAATGCTCTCCTTGCCTGGCCTGTCAGTTTAGGTGGGTGGCCATGTCTTGGTAGGTTTGCAGTTTTGACATATTCTTTCCATTTTTGGATGATGGATTGAACAGTGCTCTGTGAAATGTTCAAAGCATGGGATATTTTTTTTTATAACCTAACTCTGCTTTAAACTTCTCCACAACTTTATCCCAGACCTGTGTGGTGTGTTCCTTGGCCTTCCTGATGCTGTTTGTTCACTAAGGTTCTATATCAAACCTCTGAGCGCTTCACAGAACAGCTGTATTTCTACTGAGATTAAATTACATACAAGTGGACTCTGTTTACTAATTAGGTGACTTCTGAAGGCAATTTGTTCCACTAGATTTTAGTTAGGGGTATCAGAGTAAAGGGGACGGAATACAAATACACGCCACGTGTTTCAGATATTTATTAAAAAAAAAAAAAACATTTAAAACCATTTATCATTTTCCTTCCATTTCACAATTATGTGCCACTTTGTGTTGGTCTATCACCTAAAAATCCCAATAAAATACATTTACGTTTTTGGTTGTAACATGACAAAATGTGGAAAATTTCAAGGCATTGTATGTTTCTAAGCTTTTCTGCAGTAAAATGTAAGTTTCCTAATAGTTGTCCTATTTGTGCAACTGCATATGTAGATTACAACCCAACTCTACACACAGAGTGCCAGCACAGGGTGAGGACAGGGCGGGCTGCTCTCAAGTCCTTCTTTATTTGGTTGTTAAGGGACACAGATTTTACACTTGAACAGCTTTGTAAATACATGTACTGTATATTTTCCATTAGTGCCTCCTTTGACTACAATTTTTTTTTTCCTCACTGGCAGAGGTAGAGGCAGTGTTCTCACATGTTTTCACAATCCAACATTTTTGGGTGTTATGGAAGACTACATCTCTCCACTGTCAGCTGTGGCTCTTAATTACATCAAGCCCCCCGTCTCCCAACCTCACACCTATGCAGGTTGCAGTTTTCATATTCCAGGTGCATTTTTACACTTTTTTCATCCATTGAAGACTATGGAACCCAAAACCAGAAGAAAAGTCACTGGCCCTTTCCAAAAAGTTACACAGTTGTGAACTATATCCATAGGAAACCATGTTTAATAGACTGTAGTGTGTTTCTGCAAAACTGAAAATGCGCTAAAAATGCATAGGTGTGAAGCAGGCCTAAGGCAACTGTTGGATGCTAAAGATTCTAGGGTAAGGTGACCAGATTTTTAAAAACAAATCCGGGGACATATTTTTTTTTTAAACTAGTAATGGCGGCAATCAGCGACTCTCTGCCATTCGCCGCCTGCCTCTCAAGTCTTATGCTGCGTACACACGTGGCAAAAGACAACAGAACCGTGGATTTTTCTCTTCCGTTCATAGACAGACACAGCCTTCATTGACATTAGGCAGAAATCTCCTGGTAGGAAGAAGCATAACCCTAAGGTCAATGAAGGCTGTGTCCGTCTATGAACTCAGAGAAATGGATTTTACGGTGAGTACAAAAATCCTATTTTTTCCGACGGAATGTTGGCTTAAAGTTGTCTTGAAAAAACACACTGTCACGCAAGTGTTGCTCGGAAATTCCGAACGTCAAAAACGCAGTGACATACAACAGTACGACGAGCCGAGAAAAATTAAGTACAATGATTCTGAACATGCGTCAAATTGCTTCTGAGCATGCGTAGAATTTTTGTGCATCGGAATTGAATACACACAATCGCAATTTCCGACAAGAACTTTTGTTGTCTGAAAAATTGAGAACCAGCTCTCAAACATTTGTTGTCGGAAATTCTGACTGCAAATGTCCGATGGAGCCTACTCATGGTTGGAATATCCGACCAAAAGCTCACATCGAACATTTGTTGTCGTAAATTCCGATCGTGTGTACGCAGCATTACTCTCCGAGCCCCGGCTACTTCTGGGTGGGGAGTGGAGGAAGATCACTCTGCCAGGGAAGTCAAGGAGATAAGCAGGCAGGCAGCTGGCCAGGACTTGAGCCAAGGCAGAAGAACATGTGAGCGGAGCTGAATGGGCATGCACCCGAAACTGAAGAAATATTCCCTCCGCTCCGACCAGCATATGATCATCAGAAAGGGGCACAGATAATGGAAAAAATACACACCCCTAAGCTTTTTTAATTCTGCACTGTGTTTGAAATTGCCCCAACCCCTGTTCAAATCTAATCTGGGGACAAAACCGGGGACAGACTTGGTCCAGGGACAGTGTCCTCAATCCAGGGGCTGTCCCCGGAAACCGGGGATGTCTGGTCACCCTATTCTAGGGGTTCCTCTAGCTGTGCAAGATGGGAGTTAACAAAAGTGCTCTTGGTAAGTATACAAGTATATTACAATCTAAACTCCTATGCAGAGGTGGGTGGTCAGCCCAGCTGTCTGCACAGCCGTTGTATCCCCATAGGCTGCCTGCTTGCATCTCGTCATGCTCTATGGGCCCCAGCACCCTTGTGAATGAGGCCTTACCAGTCCGTAGATGTAATGATATTTTTATAATTGTTTTTAAGTGCGTTTCTTTTATTTTCATTTGGTAAGCCCGCCCTGTCCTCACCCTGTGTGTAGAGTTGGATTGTAATCTACATATGCAGTTGCACAAATGGGACAACTATTAGGAAACGTACATTTTACTGCAGAAAAGCTTAGAAACATACAGTGCCTTGAAATGTTGTCACGTTACAACCAAAAACGTAAATGTATTTTATTGGGATTTTATGTGATAGACCAACACAAAGTTGCACATAATTGTGAAGTGGAAGGAAAATAATAAATGGTTTTCACATTTTTTTTTTACAAATATCTGAAAAATGTGGCGTGCATTTGTATTCAGCCCCCCTTTACTTTTGATACTTTACTGTAATCCTGTAAAAACATGCTTCCTGTCCTTGACTGCGCTCACTTCTCCAGTGTATCTATGGAGACAGGCATGGTTGTCACCCAGGAAAGACTTAAAACATGTTTGCACTTTTGTTCATCCACAATAAATGGGGAATATGGAGATTATAGCCTAGTACATAGGGGCCTGAATGTCGGGTGACGTCAGCCAAATCAATAGAAACTGGCCAACATGCTGCCCATGTGTATGGCAGCCGGTCCAACAGTTGAACTGTTGAAGGGTCATGACCGAAAACAGTGTGCCAACCAGCTACCGATCAGCACTCTCAGCCAATGGCTGAGAGTGCTGACCGGAGTGTTCTGGCGGGGGATGGGACTGCCCTCTGTCAGAGCACAATTAGAACAGCAGGGGAGATCACTGTACTAACATCGAATTGTCAGTATATCGGCTCCGACCTGAACTGTGAGTTTTTTGTTTAACCCGCTAAGTTGAACGGAAAAAAAATTAGCAGTGTTTATGAGGCTTATTAGTAAACAAATAATGAAAGGTTAATTAAAGATAACATTGTTCAATGTTTCCAGGTCAGATCAAGAAGTGACAAGGACAGGGCATTTTTGGCAAGATCAACAGGTATTTTCTGTACTTGCTGACAATGTTCTTGGCCTGAGCAATAAAAAAAAGTTAATGCTAGACATGTGCACTGCCAAAAAAATCGTTTTTTTCATTTATGTTTAATTAATTTTTTTTGCTTTTTTCTGAAATTCAAGAAATTCGAAAAATTAGTTTTTTTCCTTTGTTTCATTCCTTTTTTTTTTTTGGAATATTTTTTTCGTAAATTCAAAATTCAGAATTTCCGAAAAAGCAAGAAACGAATAAAACACATTTTTCGAAATTTACGAATTTCCAAAAAAATGCAAAAGAAACGAATGAAACGAAAAACACGAATTTTCGGAAATTCAAAAATTTCGGAAATTTTCCACTTTCTAATTTTTCAATTTTCGAATACTTCAATTTTAGAATTTTCAAATATTTTCAATTTTTAGAATTTACGAATTTTTCTAATTTTCTAATTTTTCCAATTTTCAAATTCGTTAATTCTAATATTCGAAAATTGGAAAATTCGTATATTCGTAAATTCGAATTTTCGAATATACGAATTTCCTAATTTTTCTAATTTTTGAATATTCTGAAAATTCGGAAAAATTCGGAAATACGAAAATTCGGAAATGAAAAAATTCGGAAATACGGAAATTCGGAAATACGGAAATTCGGAAATACGGAAATTTGAAATACGGAAATTTGAAATACGGAAATTTGAAATACGGAAATTTGAAATACGGAAATTTGAAATACGGAAATTTGAAATACGGAAATTTGAAATACGGAAATCGGAAATTCGGAAATACGAAAATCGGAAATACGAAAATCGGAAATACGAAAATCGGAAATACGAAAATCGGAAATACGAAAATCGGAAATATGGAAATACGGAAATATGGAAATACGAAAATCGGAAATATGGAAATACGGAAATATGGAAATTCGGAAATAAAAAAAATTCGGAAATGGAAAAATTCTATTGGAATTGCACATGTCTAGTTAATGCAGCCACCGCATCTAAGGACCTGTAAGCTGCAATATATTAAATGTTTGTTCTTGGGTTTAGTTAGGCCCCATTATACACACACGGGATGCTGCTAAACGTACGTTCAGAGGCAGTTGGACGCTTTTTTCAACTGCCCCTGAACTCATTCAATGTTATCTTATGTGACCGCGGCTCGTTTATTGCCATTGTTAGGCAGTTGGGTTTAACAGCGTTTCTTTGAAGGCAAAAAAATGGGTTCAGACGCCAAAGATTTCCATGTTTCAGACGCCAAATGCGACTAGACGTGGCTAAACACGGTAAACCGCGTTTAGCAGCGTTCCGTTTATAGGCGTTTTTGGCCATTTAAAAAATATATATACAATATATAATTTTTTTTAAACGCTTCTAACTGGAAACGCGGCAAAACGCTGCTACACGCGGCATGTAAACGCGGAAAAACTGACATTTTAAATGTGGGTTCCTATCTGTCAAGTTAAATCGTTAATAATTGAATGTTTTCAGTGTTGTGACAAGCCCTGTAAAATCTTTACAAGAAATACAATACACAAATCTAGGCAGGTGTAGATAAAACAATTATCATCATCCACTTCATACTTTATATTCTCCTCTTATTTTGTAATTAGAAATGTTTTTGTATAAAGTATAATTGTCTTAACGATGAAGAGGGAATATTTTTACCAGAAAACGGCAGAAATGTTCTTTAGTCATTTTGTACTCGGATATTCATGTTTGTATTGCCTTTGTTTTTTCAGGATTTGCTCACAAGGCACAAGTTGATGGTAGCTGAATTTCTAGAACAGAATTACGATAGAGTAAGTAACAATACCAAGATACTTTTGACATTTTGTTTCAGTACCATATTGTTGGACTTACTGACTTCTTACTGACTTCTGCCTGATTTGGAATTTTAAGTGGTTGTAAAATTCCGTAAAACATTCTAAAATGGCGAATAGATAAACGTGAACATTTCACAGATCCGCCTCTGTATTTGTAGCTTGAAGACTGCGGGTCACGTAATCGTTTTTCATTCCTGGGTGAATCGCGACCTGCAGAAGGACGTGTCCACATCAGGGAATCGCGCCATTATAGTTAGTGATGTTTGCTGCTGAGCATCCGCAATTTAAAGTCAATGAAACGTAATCGCAGACCTGGCAGCATTACGTCACCTTCCTCCTTTCTCTGTGAGTCCAATCGCTGAAGGAAGAGTGAGAGATGGGGGGGGGGGTGCATGGCTTTAAACCGAGTGCGCTTGTATCTCTAAACAGGACGTAAGGAACTTCCATGTTGGTGTGGTCAGTGAACTACCAGAAAAATCTGCAGAAAATCTAATAGAGTGTATGTGGTCCAAGGCAGGGCTCGACAAATCCCAGGCGCCAGGTTGCCATGGTGACTAGAAATTGTGTCCTGGTCCCTGGGTTCACTCCTATGTGTACTGAAGTCGCAATGTAATTTTGTGCGATTTTGTCTCTCTCCACAACTGCCTCCTATTGACCTCAATGCAAAATCATGTCCCATTGACTTTGAATGCAAAACTGCCTCCCATTGCCTTCAATGCAAAACTGCCTCCCATTGCCTTCAATGCAAAACTGCCTCCCATTGCCTTCAATGCAAAACTGCCTCCCATTGCCTTCAATGCAAAACTGCCTTCAATGCAAAACTGCCTCCCATTGCCTTCAATGCAAAACTGCCTCCCATTGCCTTCAATGCAAAACTGCCTCCCATTGCCTTCAATGCAAAACTGCCTCCCATTGCCTTCAATGCAAAACTGCCTCCCATTGCCTTCAATGCAAAATTGCCTTCAGTGCAAAACCGCCTCCTATTGACTTCAGTGCAAAAACTCCTGTCAATAGCAATCCTATGTAAACACTTATCTCTGTATGCCACTATACTCTATCACTTGCGAGTCTGGAACGTACGGCTACAAACTGGCACAGGACTTTTTTCAGAATGGCACTCAAAACACAATGCATGTAAATCGCATCTGTATGAACCACCTCAATGGGAACACATAATATCTAGCCTGTTATGCGATTCTGTGAGTTTGAAAATGCATCCAGAATCACATATGTGTGAACCAGGGCGGCTCCATTCACACCTGGGCGTTTTGGGATTGTGGTAGAAATCACCGCATTTCTGAATCCATTGCAAAGCACAGGTTCAGGTGCCATTATTTTCAATGGCACCCAAAACCTGGTGCAATTTTGCCGTGATTGGCAAATCGCATCTCATGAAGCCTGTCCCCCAATAGAAGTTCCTGCTCCTTTTTGGGCGACATGCTTCACGCAATTCAAATTGCCGCGCAGTGAATCGAATGACAATCACGGCAAATTGCACAAAGCTTGTTGCCCAAAAAAGCTCATACTCCTTGGGCGACAAACTTCACACAATGCGATTTGCCGTGCAGTAAATTGACAATAGAGGCAAAACCGCACCGCCTTTTAGGTGCCATTGAAAATAATGACACCTGAACCCCTGTTTTGCTATTGTAGTGGTTTTTGATGTAATCCCAAAATGCCCAGGTGTGATCCCCTTTAACAGGTTTTTATTGTCATTCTTTACAGCCAGTCTATAACCCTGGCGCTGTTGCGTTAGGGTTAGGGGGGTGCAAATTACTTGCTTTGTCCTGTACGCTGACAAC
The DNA here is from genome assembly GCF_905171775.1 of Rana temporaria. Lineage (NCBI taxonomy): Eukaryota > Metazoa > Chordata > Amphibia > Anura > Ranidae > Rana > Rana temporaria. The sequence continues at coordinate 66,610,918 of NC_053490.1, forward strand.
CAAAAAAAAAAAAAATGGCTCCTCACTTTTTTATCCGACTCCTAGATTCAAAGCAAATCTGGTCGAGCCCTGCTGTGAGGGGACATTTTTTCCTTACTTTTCATATTGTGTCTTATGGACAGGAAGTGAAAGAAAATCTCCCTGAAAAGAAAACTGATAGGTAAACCATCTGCTACTCTATCCAAGTCCTATCCATGCAGGCTTTGCATACACTTATGTGGTGAAGCAAACACTAAGAACACCAATCAAATCTTTTAACCACTTGCCGACTGCGCTATAGCAAAATGGCGGCTATAGCGCTGTTGGGCAGTTCTGTAGAGTTCTGTAGCGTTCAACCTGCTGCGACATGCACCTAGCATGCTCTGTGATCGCTGTGTTCTTAGGACACAGCTGATCACTAATCTAGGTAAAGAGCCAATCACAGTGGCTCTTTTCCATGTGTTCAGCTGTGTCCAATCACAGCTGATCACGATGTAAACACACTTGCCGGTTATCAGCATTCCTTTTTCTCGCGCTGTCACAGCGCAAGGAGAGGAGAGAGCTGGTAACTGGCTAGTGTGAAAGGGGACATCTGCACTGATAATCGGGGCACTGACCATAAGTGTCCCGATTATCAGTGCAGCCCCAACAGTGCCCATCAGTGCTGCCTATCAGTCCCACCTCATTAGTGCTGTCTATCAGTGCAGCCTCATCAGTACCGCCTATCAGTCCCACCTCATTAGTGCCACTTATCCGTCCCGCCTCATCAGTACCCCCTATCAGTCCCACCTCATCAGTACCGCCTATCAGTCCCACCTCATTTGTGCTGTCTATCTGTGCAGCCTCATCAGTACCGCCTATCGGTCCCACCTCATTAGTGCCACTTATCCGTCCCGCCTCATCAGTACCGCCTATCAGTCCCACCTCATCAGTACCGCCTATCAGTCCCACCTCATTAGTGCTGTCTATCAGTGCAGCCTCATCAGTACCGCCTATCAGTCCCACTTATCCGTCCCGCCTCATCAGTACCGCCCATCAGTCCCACCTCATCAGTACCGCCTATCAGTCCCACCTCATTAGTGCTGTCTATCAGTGCAGCCTCATCAGTACCGCCTATCAGTCCCACCTCATTAATGCTGTCTATCGGTGCAGCCTCATCAGTCCCGCCTATCAGTCCCGCCTCATCAGTACCGCCTATCAGTGCCACCTCATTAGTGCCACTTATCCGTCCCGCCTCATCAGTCCCGCCTATCAGTCCCACTTCATCAGTACCGCCTATCAGTCCCACCTCATTAGTGCTGTCTATCAGTGCAGCCTCATCAGTACCGCCTATCAGTCCCACCTCATTAGTGCCACTTATCCGTCCCGCCTCATCAGTACCGCCTATCAGTCCCGCCTCATCAGTACCGCCTATCAGTCCCGCCTCATTAGTGCTGTCTATCAGTCCCGCCTCATCAGTGCCACTTTTACGTCCCGCCTCATCAGTGCTGCCTATTACTGCCCATCAGTGCAGCCTCATCAGCACACATCAATGAAGAAAAAAAAATTACCTGTTTGCAAAATTTTAGAGCAGAAACTAAGAAAAACTTTTTTTGTTTTGTTTATTAAACAAAAAAAAAACAGTGGTGCTTAAATACCACCAAAAAATCATTTTTTGAAAAAATGATAAAAATGTCATATGGGTCAGTGCTGCATGACCGCACAATTGCCATTCAAAGTGTGACAGCGCTGAAAATTGGCCTGGGCAGGAAGGGGGTGAAAGTGCACAGTAGGCAAGTGGTTAAACGCAAGAAAATGTGGAGAAGTCCACTGGTTCTGAATAATTATGTTTTTTTAAAGACGTATTTATCCAACTGTGGGCCAGAAGTTACCTATTTTAATAAAAACTGTGAAATCAGAACGTCCTGGATGCCAAGAAATACTTTACCAAATACTGTATGTGAACCTTTCATATACTGTATAAGCACATATGGCAATTTGTTTTCCAGAACCGTTTTGCTTATTTCTTTTTTTTTTTTTTTAAAGCTAGAGACCATTTTCAAGTAAACAAGCAGAGCACAATTGTCTGGTTACTGACTGTACAATAAGTTGAGCCAGGAGGCCTTTACCCCATATGTGTATGTCATCCTGGGTACATGGACTCTTTGTGCAAAGCATTCTTTGATAGGCTGCTACACCTGTACTTTATAGAGAGAATGAGCTTGATCAAGTCACATATAAGCCACATATTGTTTTCATCTTCCTAGCAAACATCTCCTAGCAGGTTGTAACTTTTTAAATACATAGGAACATATGCCGCATTATACAGTTCATAGACATGTGACTCCCATCAAATGTTATGTGATATAATTACATTAAACATTCTGAATTGATTACTGTGGAAAGGGCACTATATAGGCTTTTATAATGCTCTTTAGATACACATGTGAAATAGATCTTTTTAATGTAATTTTATCAATGCATGATAATGTTTTAAAGCTGAAAAAATCCAGTCTAAACAGATTTTTTTTAAACACAAAGGCCATGTGTATTTTTACTTGAATCATGGTTTCGTCCATGAACTTGTGGCAGATCTGTCCAGTAATCCAGCTTTCAAAATCCTTCTGCACTTTACCACTGTACAGGAGCTTCCTGTGATAAAGACCGGTCACTGATAGCGCTCTTCTTGTGCAGGGGGACTAGTCTTGTCTCCGCCCTTTCCTGTAGTTTTCTGTAATCATCCTGTAGTGGGCGGACCTGATGGGCCTTTCTCACAGCTCTGCTCTCTGCACAGGCTATGCACAGAATAATGATGATATCACCACTACTTTTACAATTTAAAGTAATTGTTAATTTTTTGTTTTTTATTCTTTTTATATAACAAACATTGTTATACTTACCTCCACTGTGCAGCTCGTTTGAGTGGCTCTGTCCTCTTCTGGGGTCCCCTGGCGGCTCTCATGGCTCCTCCATGCATCAGATAAACCCCTAAGAGAAGCGCTCTCCCGGGGGGTTACCTTGCGGGCGCGCTCTCGAGTCCAGCATTTGCGTCCGTAGACACGAATGCTGGACTCTGCCCCGCCCCCCGGCGCCCACATCATTGGATTTGATTGACAGCAGCGGGAGCCAATGGCTGCTATAAATCTATCCAATCAAGAGCCGGGACCCCGTGCAGAGAGGGAGAGCCGAGGGAAATACGTGGCTCTAAGTAAAATGGGGGGGCTGGGGGGCCAGTCACTACCAAAAGTTTTTTCACCTTAATGCATAGGATTAATTTCTGGGCTTGGAAAGCTATTTGGGGCACAAAAAGAGAATGTATATCTTTTGTGGCAGTTGAGTAAAATATTTCCTACATGCGTTTTCCCATTTTTTGTATTTCAATATCAAATTTTCTTTATTTAAGCTTTAACCCTTTCACTGCCACTGCTGAAAGTCATACAGCAGTGACAGTGGGGGGTTTTACACACACTCCTGGCTGTACACTCTACAAGCCAAAGGCTTTCTGTGACCCCATGTAATGAATACTTAATCATGTGTAAATAAATTAATAAAAAAATAATTTTTACTTGCACATGACTGGAGGAAGTCACCAGAGCTTCACCTCATTCACTAAACTAAGGGAAAATACCCTTGCAAAGTAAACCAAGGAGCTTTTAGCATTTTGACAATAGTTTGTGTGCATACATGGAAGGAGCGACAGGCCAAAAGATAAAAGAATCCAATAAAATGTATTGGTATTATGGCAAAAGACAGCCAATGTGTTTTGGGGGTCAAAGGAACGCTCCTTTTATCAGGGCTTTAGTTAAAAATGAAAAACAAAAACAAAAATTCCCAGCTCAACTTACCAGCCAGCCTGCAACAAAACAATTTATCCTGTCTAACAATTAGCAGTAAAAACAGGGGTTAAGTTTGCACACATTTTCAAATGCATGCGTAAGCTGTAGAGGCCCCACTAGGCACCCTAATATTATCTGCAGTCCTAACTCTATAAATTATGAGCGCCTCCATAATAGGAGCACATATATAGTAATGGATAGATTGAAGGCAGGTATGCCTGGAGGGAGCCCACTCCTCCTTAAAGGCACGGGGGCGTACTGGACACCCAGCAAATGGCACAATAGCAGCAAAGGTGTCCAGTGCGCCCCCTCACCAAAATTATTGACCTGTCATGAAGTAATTTAGTTTCAAGGGAAATCAAATTTTTGCAGTGATATATAATTACCGTATTTATCTGCGTATACCGGGGCCGTCATATAACGCGCACCCCAAGCTTAGAAGGGAAGTTTAAGTAAAAAAATTACATTTTGGATGTCTTGCCCGGCGTCCATCAGCGGCCTTGTCCGGCGTCCGTCTGCGGCCTTGGGCAGGGTCCGTCCAGCCTTGTCGGTGTCCTTCTGCTGTGTTGCCCGGCGTCCATCGGCGGCCTTGTCCGGCGTCCGTCTGCCGGGGGTTGCAGCGTTGTGTGTTTGAGTTTGGCGCCTTGGCCGGTCGAGCTGTGCAGAGCCAGATTTCCAGTGTGTTCGGCTCCTCTCGCGTTCTCTCGGCTCCTCTCGTGTGGCTGCGGGCGGAGCCGAGCCTAGCCGAGTGCCCAGTACACTCGGCTCGGTCTTTGTCAGGCTTTGTCGGCGGCGCAGCGAGGATCGGCGTATAACGCGCACCCACGATTTCCCCCTGATTTTAAGGGGAAAAAAGTGTGTGTTATACGCAAATAAATACGGTATCTTTTATTTAGAAATATAGCTAATGGGGTTTTAATAAAGTTTGCGCCACCCGCACTGTGAAAGTGATCTGGCGGCTATATAGCCACCAGATAATAATTCATAGCTGGGAGCTGGCTGAGGAAAATGGGCACAAGCCGATGCCTGCTATCAATCTAGAAAGCAGTGGGAAGGGCTATGTTTAGCTTGATGCTGATTGACAAACTACAGACTTGTGAATTAGCACCAATGATGCTGATAGTCTTGCCCCTGCAACTTTTTTTCATCTCACTGGTATTGCAAGTAGTCACATCTAACATGAGAGTGGCAGCTGTACTCTGAATTTAGGAGCAGTGCAGCATGGTTGCCACACCAATATAGGAAGCTACATTAGTTGGATTTCACAGGCAAGATCAGCAGGTATTTGTGGGACTTTGCAGGGCGTCTAAGGGAAAATTGTTTATACAGGTGCACTTTTATTTAAAAAAAAATAAGGCAAAAGCTTTTTCGGCCATGCTTCTTCTCTTGCGGGTCACAGGAGTGCAATTACCTTGTTTTTGTGTGTTCTAGAGTCAGCTGACAATGGGCTATTGCCGCTCCAGGCTTGGGAAGCATTCCAGCAGTATTGTCGGGATCCACTCCACTGCCTGATTGACAGCTGGCTGAGACACAGAGCCAGCCGCTACAAGGAGCAGTCACTGCGCTCAGCAGAGTGAGAACTGAGTGATCAGCGGTTATGTGATCGCTCAGTTCTCTGTCTTAGAGCTGACATGGGACAACTGCAGCATCATAAAGATACTGCAGCCTGGAGGTTAGTATATAGGTTTATTTTTTTTAAATCCTATACTTCTCCTTTAAGTGCTGCAGCACATTTTTTTTATATTTATTTTTAATAGGAAGCTTTAGTTATCGGTTCAGTTTTTCAATGAACAGACATGCAGTGAAGGTGTTTATTCCACATGCAGACCAATAACTGGCCAGTAATCCCATGTTTGTAATGCTTTTTTCTGCTGCGGTGTCTTTTAGTGATTTCAATAAAACTATTGACTAAATAAAGGTGTAGCTCTGTCTCTGAATATAGCTGGGAACATATATATTTAGATGTTTACTTTTGGACAAAGAGCGTCATACAGAAGTGTTTATTCTGTGGTATGCTGTTTCTTGGTAAGTGCTACGCTATGAGCACATTCTTGGTACAAGCTGCTAAAGAATGCTGATTCTGTCACAGGTGAGGCAAAAGTATTTTAAAGATTACTTAGAAATTGCACAAATCACTTTTACTTTTTAAGTCTGCCCTACTATTTCCAGGCAATCCGAAGTAAAAAAAAGTGGCTCTGACCCCTTTTTTATAAACCCTCCATTATTTCCCAAGATTAGCATCTGAGCTGCATAAAAGCTGCTGAATGTGGACTTGTAAGTGCTGATTTGCTGCTGAAGGCTGTAGAGAATTATTTACTTTGCAGTTGATTTACAAAAACAATATAAGTTGTTGATTGTTTTAGCAAAGTTAATGTTGGTGATTAAGGTGAAGGGGTGTTTCCTTTGAATACCCAGTCATGCATGATAAAAGCATGGATCTATATTCAGACGGAAGGGTTAACAGAAAAACAAAAAACAAGGATAAATGTCAATAACATATTGAAACTCTTGCGAGCAACTGATATACAGTATCTCACAAAAGTGAGTACACCCCTCACATTTTTGTAAATATTTTATTTTTTCATGTGACAACACTAAAGAAAAAGTTTTATCTTGGTCTCATCAGACCACAGGACATGGTTCCAGTAATCCATGTGCTTAGTCTGCTTGTCTTCAGCAAACTGGTTGTGGGCTTTCTTGTGCATCATCTTTAGAAGAGGCTTTCTTCTGAGATGACAGCCATGCAGACCAATTTAATGCAGTGTGCGGCGTATGGTCTGAGCACTGACTGCTGACCCCCCCACCCCTTCAACCTCTGCAACAATGCTGGCAGCACTTGTACGTCTATTTCCCAAAGACAACCTCTGGATATGACGCTGAGCATGTGCACTCAACTTCTTTAGTTGACCATGACAAGGCCTGTTCTGAGTGAAACCTGTCCTGTTAAACCGCTGTATGGTCTTGGCCACCGTGCTGCAGCTCAGTTTCAGGGTCTTGGAAATCTTCCCATAGCCTAGGCCATCTTTATGTAGAGCAAAAATTCACATGACACTGGGGAGGAAAAATGGCTACTTGAGCCCAATTTGAACATTTTCACTTAGGGGTGTACACGCTTTTGTTGCCAGTGGTTTAGACATTAATAGCTGTGTGTTGTTATTTTGAGGGGACAGCAATTTAAACCATTATACAAGCTGTACACTCACTACATTACATTGTAGCAAAGTGTAATTTCTTCAGTGTTGTCGCATGAAAAGTTATAATAAAATATTTACAAAAATGTGAGGTGTCCACTCACTTTTGTGAGATACTGTACATATATTATCTGAGCAAGCAATCCAAATCTAATTATAACTATAAATTATAAAGTGCAGTGCAATATATTGTGCAATAATATGCAACAAATAAAGTTACAGTTACAGTATTCAAACAAGTGCAGTCCAAAAACTTTAAACTGTAAAGTGCTTCAATAAGGTGCTGTAATCCTAAACATCCAGTAGTGTCTTCTCACTCCTTCATGCATGTGTTTAACATACACCCTTGTGCTCCCCAGTTAGGTGTGTGCTCACCTGGGATAGTGTGACCTCACAATTAAAGGGGGTGTAAAGGTAAAAGTTTTTTCACCTTAATGCATTCTATGCATTAACGTGAAAAACATCTCAGCATTAGTGACACACCCCCCCACCCCCCAAGCCCCCGTTTACTTACCTGACCCTTCGAAAGTTCCGCGCAGGCTTCTCGGTCAGCTTTTTGGCTCATTCATTGGTTGATTGAAAGCAGCGTAGCCATTGACTGGCGCTGCTGTCAATCACATCCAATGATGCGGCGCGCCGGGGGGCGGGGCCGAATGATACAGTGAGCAGCCATGGCTGCTGGCTGGATCACAGGAGCGTGCCCGCAATAACCCATGTTATGAGTTCTTGCGAGGAGGAGCCGAGACAACCGCCGAGGGACCCCAGAAGACCAGGTTCGGGGCCACTCTGTGCAAAACGAGCTGCACAGTGGAGGTAAGTATAACATGTTTTTATTAAAAAAAAAACATTTTCCTTTACATACCCTTTAAGCTTGGTCAAAACCAGCTTTCTAGTCTCTAATGCCTCGTACAAACGATTGTTTTTCATGACGAGAAAACTGCCATTTTTTATATTGGTCGAGAAAACAGATAAAAAAAACTGCCCTCTTTTTTCTCGTCGTGTTTCACGTCAGTCTTTTTCTCGTTGCGAAAAACTGTTGTGTGTATGCTTTTCCGAGGGGATAAAAACGTGCATGCTCCAAATTAAGTATGGGACGGGAGCGCTCGTTTTCGTAAAACTAGCGTTCGTAATGGAGATAGCACATGCGTCACGCTGTAACGGACTGAAAAGCACAAGGCTGAAAAGCGTGAATCGTCTCTCAACAAACATTTACTAACACGAGGATTAGCAAAAGCAACCCAGGTGGCTCCATTTGAAAGGAACTTCCCCTTTATAGTCCTGTCGTATGTGTTATACATCACCACGCTTTGGACGGACATTTTTTTGCACTTGTGTATGCAAGTCAGACCGGAGAGGAATCACGTTGTGAAAAACTACAGGTTTTTGAACGAGAAGAAAAATAATGGTGTGTAGGGCGGCATAAGGACTAGCACATCGGGTGTTCGTTCCTCCTTCTAGTGCCATTGTTGTATTCCTTTTTGTTTGCTCAACCACATATGCAAAGAAAGGAGCTCCAATAGTGCTTATCTTTAATACCATGTATTTTTATTAAAAATAGTAAACAACTCACATTTTGTTGGGTGCTCCAGTGCACCAGCTATACAATCGCATAAATCCTCCGACATCCAACCTAAGCGTCACGCTGAACCTCCTGCCCCTCCCCAGCAGCACATAGAACATTTACAACAAACAATGTATATACATGTACAAGGTGTGTGTATGTATGTATGTATATATGTGTGTGTATGTATGTATGTATGTATATGTATGTATGTATATATATATATATATATATATATATACACAGTTGTGCTCATAAGTTTACATACCCTGGCAGAATTTATGATTTCTTGGCTATTTTTCAGAGAATATGAATGGTAACACAAAAGCTTTTTTCTTTCACTAATGGTTAGTGTTTTGCTGAAGCCATTTATTAGCAGTCAACTGTTTACTCTTTTTAAATCACAATGACAACACAAACTACCCAAATGACCCTGATCAAAAGTTTACATACCAGAGTTCTTAATACAGTGTATTGCCCCCTTTAACATCAATGTCAGCTTGAAGTCTTTTGTGGTATTTGTGGATGAGGCTCTTTATCTTCTCAGATGGTAAAGCTGCCCATTCCTCTTGGCAAAAAACCTCCAGTTCCTGTAAATTCTTGGGCTCTCTTACATGAACTGCATGTTTGAGATCTCCCCAGAGTGGCTCAATGATATTGAGGTCAGGAGACTGAGATGGCCATTCCAGAACCTTCACTTTATTCTTCTGTAGCCAATGACAGGTTGACTTGGCCTTGTGTTTTGGATCATTGTCATGTTGGAATGTCCAAGTACGTCCCATGCGCAGCTTCCTGGCTGATGAATGCAAATGTTCCTCCAGTATTTTTTGATAACATACTGCATTCATCTTGCCATCAATTTGTACCAAATGTCCTGTGCCTTTGTAGCTCACACATCCGCAAAACATCAGAAATCCACCTCCGTGTTTCACAGTAGGAATGGTGTACATTTCATCATAGGCCTTGTTGACTCCTCAGATAGCTTTTTAGATCCCTTTCCTGTTTTATACAGTTCAACTACCTTTTCCCGCAGATCCTTTGATAATTCTTGTGAAAACAGACATTCCTTATAGTTAATTCACAGCGCTGCTTATATTTTTCGACACTATTTATAGGGTTTAAAGAATATTCTCTACAGTTTGATTTATTTAACGTAGCTGCTTCACTATTTGATTTTTTTCACAAGCGCAGTGGTGGGAACACAGGAAGGGCGGACTTATTTTGTTACCATTTATTTCAAGTCATCCAATGTAATGAGAACACTGGATACAAGATTTGTTTTTAACGTTTTGCTTCCTGAAAAACTTTTGGTGATTATAATAGATCATTTAAAACTGAACACAAATACAATTTAAGAATTGTTGCATCAGGTAGGGAACTTTGGAAATACATAATTAACTTTTAATGATAATGTATTTAATTGCATCATTTTCAGACACGCTACATGAGTTGCACATCGCTAAAAGTGTTTTGGTGCTGATTTTTGTTTGTACTCAGTGTCTGGTGCATCTCGCTGCTGTGTCCAACAATAGTCCGCCAGCATTGATGGATTGCAGTTGCCCTGATACAATTTTTCTATTTCAGTCCTGGCGAAACCTCTCGCTATGTTCTTTACTGACTCTTCCTAGATTTTTGTGAAATAAGTCCAAGTGTGAATACAGAAAACAAATCTTCAGTGACATTTTGTACTTCTTGGCCTTGTATGCTGTAAGAAGTTTGTCAACCTGATGAATGTAGAAAGTTCTCAACGACATCCTTTAATGACCCCACTAACAGATCTTCGAATCACTTATCATTGATGGTATATCTGATCTATGGACCAACTAAAATGCCTTCCTTCATCTTGACATCAGTTATTCTTGTAATCCTCTTTCTCAGATAACAAGAGCCTTCACCTTCCTTGTTCATTGCTGTCACAGAATTTTTCCTCCGTTCAAGTTTCATGTGAAGCGGAGGCAAAAATATCTTTGCCAGGTCAACAAATGGTTCATATGCCATGTTTTTCTGTCCTGGACCCAAATTCTTTTTAATGTAATGCATGGCTGTTACAATCACATATATTATACAGTACTTGGTATATGCAAGCAGCAGAGCCACTACTACTTTTAGATTTCCACAGATATTTGGTTGTACTTGGTGTACTGGATGAGCTTTAACAATGGTTCCATTTTTATTTATTTCTTCACATGTGTAGTAAAGCCTACAGGCATTGCAAATTTCCAGATCAGAAGATTACTGTAAAACTGTACTTGGTTAACTTACAGGTTATTTTCATGATTAGTCAAAAGTCTGTAAGATACGCCAAAAAGTGTTCAGGAAACAAAATCTTTGTTGTCCAGTGGAATTTTTGTAAAAAGAAACTCTACTAGTGTATATAGCCAGCTTTTAAGCAGTCTTAGAAGCGCACCTAGCAAGTGCTTTCAGCTGTCCTCGTGTGGTCTTTCTGCCTCAGTTGTGCAAAAATTAAATATAGACTGAAAACTAGGGAAGTTTAAGATGCAGATTTTTTTTGTCTGTGTTTATTTGCATTGCTTGTGCACACTTGTTAACCACTACCCGACGGCCGTACGACTTTATACGGCCGCGGGGTGGTTCTGAATCTCTAACTGGCCGTGTTTTTACGGCCTGCGCGTCCGGCGGCGGCACGCGCGTGCTCGTCGCATCGCTGAGATGCCGATGCGAGTGCCTGGCGGCCGTGATGTCCGCCAGGGATCGGCGGCTACAGGGACAAGACGTGGAGCTCTGTGTGTAAACACGGAGATCCATGTCCTGTCAGGGGAGAGAGGAGACCGATCTGTGTCCCTTGTACATAGGGACATAGATCGGTCACCTCCCCCAGTCATCCCCCCACAGTTAGAACACAATTTAGGGTACACATTTGCCCCCTAGTGTTAACCCCTTCAATGCCAGTCACATTTATACAGTAATTAGTGCATATGTATAGCACTGATCGCTGTATAAATGTGAATGGCGCCAAAAATGTGTCAAAAGTGTCCGATGTGTCCGCCATAATGTCGCAGTCACGAAAAAAATGCTGATCGCCGCCATTAGTTGTAAAAAAAAATAATAAAAAATAATAATAATTCTGTCCCCTATTTTGTAAGCGCAATAACTTTTGCGCAAACCAGACGCTTCTTGCGATTTTTTTTCCCCAAAAATATGTAGAAGAATACGTATCGCCTAGACTGAGAAAAAAAATGTTTTTTAAAAAAAATTGGGCTATTTATTATAGCAACAAGTAAAAAATATTGTTTTTTAAAAAAAATTGTCGCTCTATTTTTGTTTATAGTGCAAAAAATAAAAACCGTAGAGGCGATCAAATACCACCAAAAGAAAGCTCTATTTGTGGGGAAAAAAAGTTGTCAATTTTGTTTGGGAGCCACGTCGCACGACCGCGCAATTGTCAGTTAAAGTGACGCAGTGCCACAAGCTGAAATTTCACCTGGTCAGGAAGGGGTATATGTGCCCAGTAAGGAAGTGGTTAATTAGTTATTTTATTAATATAGATTTGTGAAGTTAATAATTAAGACACTGATCTAGAGGATAGGGAAATTTACTAAAACTGGTGCACTCGGAATCGGGTGCAGCTGTGCATGTAGCCAATCAACTTCTAACTTCAGCTTGTTTATTTAAGCTTTGACAATATACCCTCGTTCACATTAAACGCAGGTTTGAAATCATGCAAGGTCAGCTGAACTCGCACTATTTCAAACCTGCATTTTTGGGGGCGATTTGAAAGACATCTGTGGGTTTATGCACAGATGTCTATTGAAATCACCCCCGAAGCCGCCAAAAGTAGTGCAGGAATTACTTTTGAAAATCGGTGCAGCTTCTCTAAGTCGGCATTGTTTCGATTGGGACAATGCCTTTGTCGGCAATAGGCTGCGATTTGGCATGCGTTTGACACGTCAAATCACGCTGATGTGAACGGGTGCTAAAACTTGGAAACTGATTGGTTTTTATGCAGAGCTGCACCAGATTCTGAACTCTCCAGCTTTAGTAAATCAACCCCATTGTCTTCTGTGCTGAAGCCATTTATGTCAGTGTTGTGGGATCTGAATCATGTCATTTTGGATTTGTTTTTGGACTCTTACCAGTCTCTAAACTTTTTGTCACAAAGCATGATTTTTTTTTTTTATAATTTCACATTATGTTTGTAATATGTTGTTGACATTTTTCTGATGGTTTAAAAAATCCTGTCACCAATTGGAAAAAATTCAGGTATAAGAATAGAAAAAATAAAGGGCCAGATCCACGTACCCTGGCGCATATTTCCGTCGGACGTAGCGTATCTCTGATACACTACGCCTCCGTAACGTACTTTTTTTTTTGTATCCTCAAAGAATGTGCCGTGTAAGTTACGGCGGCGTAGTGTAACTTAGGCGGCGTAAGGGCGCGCAATTCAAATGTATGTGATTATTTAAATACGCCTTGACCCGACGTAAATTACGTTTTCTTTCAACTGCGCATGCACCGTCCGTGTGGGTATCCCAGTGCGCATACTCGAAATTAAACCTGAACAAGCCAATGCTTACGACGGTGATGTCATTCTACGCAAAGCCCTATTCGCGAACGACTTACGAAAACGACATAACATTTTCAAAATTCGCCGCGGGAACGACGGCCATACTTAACATAGGATACGCCACATATAGCAGGGGTAACTATACACTGAAAAAAGCCTTACGGAAACAACGTAAAAAATGCGCCGGCCGGACGTACGTTCATGGATCGCCGTATCTAGCTAAATTGCATACTCGACGCGGAATTCGATGGAAACGCCACCTAGCGGCCAGCGTAAATATGCACCTACGATCCGACAGCGTACTAAGACGTACGCCTGTCGGATCGATCCCTCATTCAGTCGTATCTTGTTTTGTGTATACAAAACAAAGGTACGACGGGGGAACTTTGAAATTACGTGGCGTATCCATAGATACGCCGGCGTAATTAGTTTGTGGATCTGGCCCAAAGTATTTAATAACATGCTTACTTCAGTGTTTTTCCTGTCCCATACTTTTTTTTTTTTTTTTTTGTTCACATACTTTCAAAAAAAATGGACTTCTCCAGGAGAGTCAATTCCCTACCACATCACAGTCCTCTGCTCAAATGGGAGTGTTTAATTACTTTCTGCACTGACCCAGCTCCTCTGCCCCTCCCCTCCATTAATTGACGGCTCTGAGTTTGCTGGGACTGTTGACATCACATCCAAAATGGTGTTTCCCAGCAGCAATCTCAGGGCTTTTGCAGGTAAATCACACCTATCAAATATCTTTAAATGCACATATAATTTTATGGGATGATTTTTGTTGAATGGTCCTGCAACCGGGTTTTCCTTTTTTTACTATACATGTTTTAGTTACCTGGGGGGGGTGGGTGTTTGGCCTCACTCTCGTTGCCCACAGAGGTTTTCCTGTGGAGGGTAAATGACTAGAAGGTGACGTGCAGTTATGGTGAGAACAGACTGAGAGCCATGCTGCCTCTGATCTATTTGCTACAATTTTGGAGACTACACAGATTAGGAATGTGTATTGTGAAATTTTTCCTGAGTGTTTGCAAATAATTAAATACTTTAGACCTGAAATCTCATTCCTGTTTGAGGATCCCTGGCTGTTATCAAATACCATTTGTAATAACCCAAAGCTCTCGATTCACAATGTGTACCCCATTTATCTACAGAACACAAATGCATTGATCAATTTTATACCTAGACCAATCTATGTACTGCAAACTTATACTTTTTTTTTCTTCTAGATATTTAATGACTATGAAAAGCTTCTACACTCCGAGAACTATGTGACAAAAAGACAGTCATTAAAGGTAACAGTAAACATGCAAATGTTTTGAAATGGCAAATTTTTGGGCTTACCTGATCGAACATGATCCTCTTACCAAGACCATTACTTTTGATCACTTGCAGTCTTCAGTAAACTACTTCACACCCCTAAATCATTGACCCCATAAAAAATTGTCTACAGAGATTAACAACCCTTTGCAAATAGCTGCATTGGCATTCATGTCCCTCTATTTGGTGGGTATAAATAGTACTGGACTGGTTGTTACAAATCTGTCACTTAATTTCAGCTACCTTAGCTCTGAGCATGTGCATCTGCTTCTCATCAGAAAATCAGTACACAGCAAAGGCTTCTTGTTTATGTTTAGTTAAATACACCCTACTAATGACAGCTTATAGTGGAAAGGGAGGGAATACTTTTTTGGAGATGGGAATATATGCCCAATGTAAAAATGCAAGGCAACACATAACTGACTGGCATTTCAGTGGGGAGATGTCCATGCCTACATTTATGAATCCACCTTCCTGTGTCAGTATTATTTTCTGGCCATGTGGGGCAATTGGCAATCCTTTTTTGTTTGGTTTATCCCAAAAATTGGCCCTCTTTCCTCCTCGGCTGCCTCGTTTTAAGTCTGATGTATATAGAAAGATATTAAAAGTCTTGCGAGCTGCTATGTAAATAAGTGCCTGAAAATAAATATGTGAATCGCCCACACCTACCACGCTCTCATCTATATGTGTATCATAATTTATAAACCAATTGGTGCCGCACTCGATAGTGTAACCAAATTATGAAATGTGATATTGCCACTTGAGCATTAAATGCATACATAAATGAATAAAACCATACATATAATAACAACCAATAAATGTGTAGAACGTCCCTTGTGTCACTGTTAGAAGAGCAAAATAATTAAAACTGTGTTAATAGTCCACAATAATATGAAGTCCTTGATAATCTGCTTATAATAATCCATCACTCTGTGTCAAAAGTACTTCATGCAGTGTGTACACCCTCCACCAGATGTACTCTCACCTGGAAGATATGACCGTACATAACAGTATGGTCTATATGCGTCTTTGTCCCATCAAAGAGTAACGCCGCGTACACACGATCATTTTTCAGCATGAAAAACAACCGTAGTTTTTCAGCATGTCTAAAAAACGAAGTTTTCCCAACTTCATCATTAAAACAACGTTGCCCACACACCATTGTTTTTAAAAAATGCTCTAGCAAAGCGCGGTGACGTACAACACGTACGACGGCACTTTAAAGGGGAAGTTCCATTCGCATGGCACCACCCTTTGGGCTGCTTTAGCTGATTCCGTGTTAGTAAAAGAGGATTTGCGCTTTTTTGTCTGTTACATCGTGATAAATGTGCTTACTCCATTACGAATGCTAGTTTTACCAGAACGAGCGCTCCCGTCTCATACCTTGCTTCTGAGCAATTTTTTTTTTGTCGTTTTAGCCCACACACGATCATTTTTTACAACCCGAAAAACGAAAAATGCAGCATGTTCGAATTTTTTTTTTCGTTTTTCAGAAACTGAAAAATTATGTGTAGCCCACTCACAATCATTTAAATGACGTTTTTGAAAAACATTTTTTTCATGATGAAAAATCATCGTGTGTACGCGGCATAATGCCGTGTACACACGATCATTTTTCGGCATGTAGAAAACTACGTTTTTAAAAACTGTAATTTAAAACGATCGTGTGTGGGCTTCACATCATTTTTCGGGTTCTGAAAAACGAAAAAAAAAAAATTCGAACATGCTGCATTTTTTAACATCGTTTTAAACTGTCGTTTTTCTAGTTGTAAAAAATGATCGTGTGTGGGCTAAAACGACGTTAAAAACCCGTGCACGCTCAGAAGCAAGTTATGAGACGGGAGCGCTTGTTCTGGTAAAACTACCGTTCATAATGGAGTAAGCACATTCATCACGCTGTAACAGACAGAAAAGCGCGAATCGTATTTTACTAACACGGAATCAGCTAGGGTGACGTCATCCGAATGGAACTTCCCCTTTATAGTGCACCGCGCTTTGCTAGAGCATTTTCTTTTAAACGACCGTGTGTGGGCAACATTGTTTTAATGATGAAGTTGGAAAAAAAAAATTTTTCTACATGCTGAAAAACTTCGTTTTTTTACATGCCGAAAAATGATCGTGTGTACACGGCATAAGAGTGAGGTATTTTTGGGTTTAACCAATGATATTTTTCATATTCATTTGTTACGGTGCGTGTAAGTAGTGTCACATCAGGGGTGTGTTTTTTTGCCTACATACGTTGTTCTAAAAGGCAACCCTCTTTCTCATCTCAGAAAATTGCAAGGTATGTTTATTATCCATAGGAATGAATCAAAATTTCCTGAGGAAGTCTGACTACTAAACCCAGCTAAGGAGTGAGAAAATAACGGTGTGAGGTGGAGCTGGGAAAATGATAACCATACAACCATACATACATACATACATACAGTGGATATAATAAGTCTACAAACCCCTGTTAAAATGTCGGGTTTCTGTGATGTAAAAAAAAATTGGACAGAGCTGAATCCTTTCAGAACTTGTTCCACCTTTTAATGTGACCGATAAACTGTACTATTCAATTGAACAACAAGCTGAAATCTTTTAGGTGGCGGGAAGTAAAATATAAGTAAAGTAAAAGTATAAGATATAAGTAAATATAAGTAAAGTATAAGTAAAAATAAAATATGATTGAAACACCTTTTGATTTTATTACAGCAGTCTTTTTGGGTATGAGTCTATCGGCATGGCACATCTTGACTTGGCAATATTTGCCCACAATTCTTTACAAAAACACTCCAAATCTATCAGATTGCGAGAGCATCTCCTGTGCACAGCCCTCCTCAGATTCAAGTCTGGGCTCTGGCAGGGCAATTCCAACACTTTAATCTTCTGGTAAAGCCAGAATCTTTGTTGATTTGGATGTATGCTTTGGGTCGTTGTCATGCTGAAAGATGAAGTTCCTCTTCATGTTCAGCTTTCTAGCAGAAGTCTGAAGGTTTTGTGCCAATATTGACTGGTATTTGAAACTGTTCATAATTTCCTCTATTTTGACTAAGGACCCTGTTTCAGCTGGAAAAAAAACAGCCCCAAAGCATGATGCTGCCACCACCATGCTTCACTGTGGGTATGGTTTTCTTTTGGTGATGTGCAGTGTTGTTTTTGCACCAAACATATCTTTTGGAATTATTGCCAAAAAGTTCAAGCTTGGTTTCATCAGACCATAACACATTTTCCCACGTGCTTTTGGGAAACTTCAGATGTGTTTTTGCAAAATGTTGCCAGGCTTGGTTTTTTTCTTTGTAACTTTACCCCATAGCCCAGACATATGAAGACTAAGGGAGATTGTTGTCACATGTACCACACAGCCAGTACTTACCAGATATTCCTGCAGCTCCTTTATGTTGCTGTAGGCCTCTTGGCAGCCTCCCTGACCAGTTTTCTTCTTGTCTTTTCATAAATTTTGGAGGGACATCAAGTTCTTGGTAATGTCACCATTGTGCCGTATATTCTCCACTTAATGATGACTGTCTTCACTGTGTTCCATGGTATATCTAATGCCTTGGAAATTCTTTTGCACCCTTCTCCTGACTGATACCTTTTAACAATGAGATCCCTCTGATGCTTTGGAAGCTCTTTGCATGCCATGGCTTTTGCTGTAGGATGCAACTAAGAAAATGTCAGGAAAGGCCTACTAGAACAGGTGAACTTTTTTTGATGTTAATCAGAGGCACTCTAAATGATGGCAGGTGTGAAAATATTCCAAATATGGAAACAATTGGAAGATTCTGATTCCAAAATTTCAGACAAAATTATAAGACTCACTCTCCCCAATTGTCTGTTATGCCTTTTTACACGCAATCTGAATTTCCGATGAAAAAAGTCAGACGGAATTTTTTCATCGGATATTCCGACCGTGTGTGTGCCGCATCTGACTTTTTTCCGACGGAGTTTTTAAATAGAACATGTTTTATTTTTTTTCCAAAATTCCGATCGTCTGTGTGGAACTCCGACAGAAGAAAAAAACATGCATGCTAAGAATCAAGTCGACGCATGCTCGGAAGCATTGAACTTAATTTTTCCCGGCTCGTCGTAGTGTTTTACATCACCGTGTTTTGGATGGTCGGAATTCGGTCTGACAGTGTGTATGCAAGACAACTTGAATGGAATTCAGACGGAAAAATCCATCGGATTTTATCCCATCGAAATTTCCGATAGTGTGTACAGGGCATAATTCTCCCCTATTATTGTATTGTCCATCCACCACATGAGACTGATGCACACAATATGTGTTGCCATACACTGGTTAATCGCCTTCTATTGGAAATCTCCATCAGTACCACTAGCCCAATTGAAAGTAAGAATAAATAATATTAACCTCATGGAAAAAATATTTCACACTTTACATAATACAAATCATTTGTATGATAAGAAATTGGACATTCTAAACCCTGAATTATTATTACTCTTCATTAAAGGTCATTAACCGCTTGCCGACCGCCGCACGAACAGACGATCTCACACAGCGTTCAGTGACGTGTCACTCGTAGTCACGCCCCCTAACCATTAGAATCACTACCTAGGACACATTTAACCCCTTCAGCGCCCCCTACAGGTTAACCCCTTCACTGCCAGTGTAATTTTTACCGTAATCCGTGCATTTTTTTTTTTTAGCACTGATCGCTGTAAAAATGACAGTGGTGTCAAAAGTGTCTGATGTGTCTGCCATAATGTCGCAGTCACGATAAAAAGTGCCAGCATTACTAGTAAAAAAAAAATATATATCAATAAAAATGCCATAAAACTATCCGCTATATGCTATAACTTTTGCGCAAACCAATCAATAAACGCTTAGAGATGATTAAATGCCACCAAAAGAAAGCTCTATTTTTGGGAAAAAAATATTTGTTTGGGAGCCACGTCGCACGACCACGCAATTGTCAGTTAAAGCAGCGCAGTGCCGAATCGCAAAAAGTTATTATATATTTAATATATTATATATTTATATAAAAGTTATTATATATTTTTTGGGGATATTTATTATAGCAAAAAGTAAAAAATATAGAATTTTTTTTAAAATTGTCGCTCTATTTTTTTTTATAGCGCAAAAAATATAAAAAACCTGCAGAGATGATTAAATGCCACCAAAAGAAAGCTCTATTTTTGGGAAAAAAATATTTGTTTGGGAGCCACATCGCACGACCACGCAATTGTCAGTTAAAGCAACGCAGTGCCGAATCGCAAAAAGTGGCCTGGTCTTTGGCCAGCCAAATGGTCCGGGGCTTAAGTGATTAAAGGGGTTGTAAAGGTTTGTTTTTTATTTTCTAAATAGGTTCCTTTAAGCTAGTGCATTGTTGGTTCACTAACCTTTTACTTCCATTTCCCTTCTAAATGTTTTTTTTACTTTGTCTGAATTTCTCACTTCCTGTTCCTCCTCAGTAAACTTGCCCCATCTGGCTGGGGTTTAGTCAGCCAGAACAGCTTACTGAGGAGGAACAGGATTGAGAAATTCAGTCAAACAAAAATTTATATTTAGAAGGGAAATCGAAGGAAAGGGTAAGTGAACCAACAATGCACTAGCTTAAAGGAACCCATTTAGAAAATAAAAAACAAACCTTTACAACGCTTTTAATGTACAACAGTTGTTTATCTATTTCCAGGTCTTTATGGATTGTATATTAGTCAATGATTGCAGCGTACCTCTATCTTTTCCGGTATTCATAGTTGTAATTGTACTTACTATGCAAGCTTATATATTGCATTTTCCTTAATATGTAATATATTGTTCTGTACCATTTTTTTTTGTACCCAATAAAAAAGTTTGTAAAAAAAAAAGGCAGGTGTATACTGAGTTTGAATTTGATTGCGTAATTCTGAACACAGCTACATCCCCAGTTATAAGAGGGTGTGCACACTTATGCAATCATATTATTGAATTTTTTTTTATTTTTACTTCCCTCCGCCAAAAGTTTTTAGTTTGGTTTTTCAATTGAGTTGTACATTTTATAGGTCACATTAGAGGTGGAAACATTTCTGAAATGATTCATCTTTGTCTCATTTTTTTTTTTTTTTTTACATCACAGAAACCTGACATTTTTACAGGGGTGTGTAGACTTTTTATATCCACTGTACATACATTACATTTATATTTTGTCATTTTGGAAGCCATTCTAATGATACAGCAGGATAATTACCTTTCTACTTCCTAGTTTACGTTTGCTTTGTCCTGTATTTTCAAATGTGTTCTCCAGAGGTTTTTCTGTATGTATCGCAGATGACATTTAATAATGCACTGACGGGTGTGTAAATATATTTTCTATTTATCTCACAAGCTGCTGGGTGAGCTGATCTTGGATCGACACAACTTCTCCATTATGACAAAGTATATCAGCAAACCAGAAAATCTGAAGCTCATGATGAACCTACTTCGAGATAAGAGCCCCAACATTCAGTTTGAAGCTTTCCATGTCTTTAAGGTGAGTTATTAGGGCAGTTGTGTGAATGGCGGACGCTCTTTTTTTCTCTCTGAGAGCAGGGAAGACATATGGAAGATATCTTGGTGGAGAGCCAGATAACGTTCATGAGTCCTGTGGCCAAATTCTCTTGTATGTCACGAAGAATGTAGAAAATAACTTGGATCTATTTTTACCTGCTGCATAGAGTATGATGAATGGAAGAATGTTCAATGTGTTTTTACCTTGTTCTGATCCAACCAGAATTGTGGAAACCTCCTTTCATATATATATATATATCAGTGGCGGCCCGTCCATAGGGGCGCCCGGGCGCCGCCCCCCATCACACAGTCAGAAAAAAAAAAAAAAAAAAAAAAAAAATTTTTTTTAAATCTGTCCCTTTAAGAAATTTTTTTTTCCCAAAAAAGGGCCTTATGTCCGCGCGCCGGACGCCGGGAACAGTCCTTTAGGAGTAGCGCCACGTCTGTGCAATCACGGGATTGCAGACGCGGCGCTACATTGGCACCAAAAATATGCCTTTGTGGCGCTCTCCATCGCGCCACTTGCTTCTGGCGCGATGGAGTGTATTGTTATGGCCGGGCGGGTGCATACACTGTCTGTGTGCACCCGCCCGTCTCTGTGCTCGTTCCGACGTCACTGGAAAAACCGGAAGTGACGTCTGGTCAGCTCCAGCTCACTGCGCCCGACCGAGGAACAGGTAAGCCTGCCTGTCTCACAGCAGCATTCAACCCCTCCCGTGATTTCCATTATCGTATGTCCACATTCGTATTTGGTGGCCGCCCGGCACCCCCCCCCCTCCCCCGCGTATTCAAAGTTTTTTTTCTATTTAATACTCGGCGGCCCCCCCCCCCCCCCCGCTTATTCATAGTCTTTTTTTGCATTTACTATTTGTTATTATTCGGCGGCCCCCCCCACCCCCCGCTTATTCAGCGGCTGGCATCCACCCTCCACCCCCCCTGCTTAATCCAATTTCTTTTTTATATATTTTTTTATATTTTTTTAAAATATTTTTTAATATTTAATATTCAGCGAAAATAATGCCAGGCAACAACCCACCCCCCCCCCCCCCCATCAATGTTTTTTTTTATTTAATATTAGTTAAATATATTAAGATTATTAACAGTTTATTTTTTATATTTGATTCAATTTAGCATTAAGTATAAAAAAAGTTTTTTTTTAAATAACTGGGGGGGGGGGGGGTGGTCTGGTGGGGTAGTGTTACCGCCCGCTGTAGTGTTACTTGTGCTGTAATGAATTTTTACATAGAAAATAAATGTTGTTAATAAATGGGTAAATGAATTATAAAAAAAAGATGTTTCCAATAACGGTTATTAAAAAAATCTTTTTTTTATAATTCATTTACCCATTTATTAACAACATTTCTTTTCTATGTAAAAATTCATTACAGCACAAATAGCGGGCGGTAACACTACCCCACCAGACCACCCCACCCCCCCCCCCCCCCCCAGTTATTAAAAAAAAAACTTTTTTTATACTTAATGTGCAGGGAAAATATCGGCCGTCAACACCACCCCACCCCCCGCTTGCAAATTGTCCTGCGACTTGGGACTGGAAAGTTGCAGGATAAGTTGGACCCGATGATTTCCAATGAGAACTGTTCATATCTGTGCAACTTTGAAGTAGTCCCTGCATTACTTTTGTCCCACTTTGATGTGACTTGAGGTCCATAGACCTCCAGAATACATAGGCATTGCTTCAAATCGCTGCAAAATCGCACCAAAAAATTGTGGCAGAATCTTGCGACTTTCAGGCTAATGCAGTCTGAAAGTTGCACAATTCTACTGCAATTCTGATGTGACTTAAAGCAATGCCTGTGTATTCTGGAGGTCTATGGGACCTCAAGTTGCATCAATGTGGGACCAAAGTAATGCAGGGACTACTTTGAAGTCGCACAGATATGAACGGTTCTCATTGGAAATCATGGGGTACGACTTGTCATGCAACATTTAAGTCCCAAGTCGCAGGACAAGTAATTCCTGCAGTCTCTGGTAATCTTGTGCAGTATGTCCGCAGTCTCTGGTAATCTTGTGTAGTATGTCCGCAGTCTCTGGTAATCTCCTGCAGTATGTCCGCAGTCTCTGGTAATCTTGTGCAGTATGTCTGCAGTCTCTGGTAATCTTGTGCAGTATGTCCGCAGTCTCTGGTAATCTTGTGCAGTATGTCCGCAGTCTCTGGTAATCTCCTGCAGTATGTCCGCAGTCTCTGGTAATCTCCTGCTGTATGTCTGCAGTCTCTGGTAATCTTTTATGTATGTCCGCAGTCTCTGGTAATCTCCTGCAGTATGTCCGCAGTCTCTGGTAATCTCCTGCAGTATGTCCGCAGTCTCTGGTAATCTTCTGCAGTATGTCCGCAGTCTCTGGTACTCTTGTGCAGTATGTCCGCAGTCTCTGGTAATCTTGTGCAGTATGTCCGCAGTCTCTGGTAATCTTGTGCAGTATGTCCGCAGTCTCTGGTAATCCTGTGCAGTATGTCCGCAGTCTCTGGTAATCCTGTGCAGTATGTCCGCAGTCTCTGGTAATCTTGTGCAGTATGTCCGCAGTCTAATCTCCTGCCCATTTCGAGTCCTTCATTACTAACAGTGTCATATTTTAGTTTGTTTGCACCGATCTGTAAGGCTGCGCTGTATACCATGATTTGTGATGCTGGGGCTATATACTCTGTGCTGTGACGCTGAGCTGTATACTCCTGACATTGAGTGGAAGCAAGTGGAATACAGGGGACGGAGTGGTGGATTCTATAAGGGGTGTGGCTTATGAGAAATGGGAGGGACCAAATGTGGAAGGGCGGGGTATTGCGCCCCCCCATCATAAAACTTCACCAGCCGCCACTGAATATATATATATATATATATATATATATATATATATATATATATATATATATATATATATATATATATATATATATATATATATATATATATATATATATATAGTTATTTAATGTTAACCTAGTTTGTGCTTTGCAGAGGACTTAACAGAGAAAAATGAATACCACAATGATTACTAAATTTTTGATTTGATCTTGTTGATTCACCTTAAAATGTACATTTCACTGCCACCTTAAAGGTAGCATATATAGTGTTGTGGTGGTATTGGGTTCCGGCCCGTATTGCCCATTTTAATCTGAGTTATAGTGATCACTGTTTTCAGGGGTGTGGCCATTGTGGGGATGCTGTGCATACCTGGTGGACCTGCCCTCGACTAGTGGGCTTTTCGTCCTGAGTGTTTGGTCCGCTGTATTCCCTGTTCTATTTAAATATATGGAAGGAGGCTAAATTTGCTTTGCTGCATTTCCCCATTCCGGCCTTATTCAATTGTCAACAAAAATTTGCATCTTATTTGTTTATATCAGCCAAAAGGACAATTGCCCAGGTCTGGTAGAAAACTACAGTCCCGATTCAGGGAGCGAGGGACAGTCCTACGACCATGATGCTTAATGAACAAATGTCTAGTATTCTTTACGACACTCACCCTAATTTCCTTAAAAGGGGAAAACTGATCAGAATTTTTTTTTTTGCTGTGTGTCCCACTTTGGGGAGATTTTCATTCACTTTGTCTGGAGATACAGCAGGAAAATCTCTCCAAATGAAAGAAAATCCCCTTTTAGACAGTTGTTAAATGTGTCCCCTTTTGGAAGATTTCCCCTCTAAGGGCCCTTTCACACGTACGGACCGTATGTCCGCATTTTCATCTGTCTGTTGCGGATGAAAACGGGACATACATGGGTCCCTATGTGATTACGGGTGTCAGCAGTTGTGTAGTGAGTAGCCCTCTCGCCTAGCAGTAAAAAGGGTCGCTGGTTCGAATCCCAACCACGAAACTACCTGCATGTTCTCCCTGTGCCTGCGTGGGTTTCCTCTGGGTATTCCGGTTTCCTCCCACACTCCAAAGACATGCTGGTAGGTTAATTGGCTTCTGTCTAAATTGGCCCTAGTATATGAATTGGAGGTGCGCATCTTCACTGGCTTCACGATTCGATTACGATTATCATGTCAATGATTCGATTCCGCGATGCATCACAATGCATTAAGATTACTGCGCACGGTTTTCCTAAAAAAATAAATAAAATTCAAGCAGTCAGGAGAAAAGACAACACTCCCTGCATGCAGCAAAGTCTAAACACAGCAGACAACAACTTAGAGGAGTTCAAGACCCCCCCCCCCCTCAAAAAAAAATACTAGAGGAGATGGTCAGAGACTGCAGACATGATACAGGAGACAGCCAGAGACTACAGACATGATACAGGAGACAGTCAGAGACTACAGACATGATACAGGAGACAGTCAGAGACTACAGACATGATACAGGAGACAGTCAGAGACGGCAGACATGATGCAAGAGACAGCCAGAGACTGCAGACATGATACAAGAGATGATCAGAGACTGCGGACATGATACAAGAGATGATCAGAGACTGCGGACATGATACAAGAGATGATCAGAGACTGCAGACATGATGTGCCAAGTAGCCAGCACTGGGCTCTAATGCGCTGCTGCTGCCATGGAGACAGAGACCAGCGCTGTCAATAGCGGTGCCAGGGCAGCAACCCTGGTTGTTCATCCACTGGTCCACTGTTGGAGGATTCCCCCATCCACCTGGAATGTGTAGATGGGGGAATTGGATCTTTTTTTTTTTTCCCAGTGTAATGACCAAATGGAAAAAAAAAAACGATCAATATATGGGCTGCATAAGTGGCTTGGTGCTAACTGGATCTTAGAAGAACAGAGCGGGGGAGGGAGATGGATAGGGGAGAGAAAGGGACAGTTCAGTGATCAATGTGTAATGAAATATGCTGTGCTCACTCATTCAGGGACGAGGCTGGAAGTTCACACAGCTTGGAATCTGTAGCGGCTGATTGTTCTTCATATCTCCCGCGCACATTCCCCCCCTCTCTCCTCTCCTCTCCTCTCCTCTCTCTCTCTCTCTCTCTCTCTCTCTCTCTCTCTCTCTCCTCTCTCCTCTCTCCTCTCCCTCTCCCTCTCTCCTCTCTCCTCTCTCCTCTCTCCTCTCTCCTCTCTCCTCTCTCCTCTCTCCTCTCTCCTCTCTCCTCTCTCCCTCTCCCTCTCCCTCTCCCTCTCTCTCTCTCTCTCTCTCTCTCTCTCTCTCTCTCTCTCTCTCTCTCTCTCTCTCTCTCTCTCCTTCCAGCTGTACGTCGAGATAGGAGTGGGCGGGCCGGGCAGACGGGGGAGAGAGGAGGAGGGGCAGGTGTATGCAATGCATCGTTCTGTTCATTTAGGAGGGGGAGTGAACTTTGCTGGGCTGTGTGTGAGACGAGTGTCAGAGACACTCATCTCAGCTGCAGCCTCCGGCCCCTGAATGTACAGACTGATTCTCCTGTCTTACGGATGGGAGAAATCAGTCTGTTTTCTCAAATTGTCACAGCAATAATGAGAGGCTGTAAACACTGCATTGCCCCCCACAGTGCAGGATCTCCAGGGACTTCGGCAACACTGATTGTTCAGCCACTCCCACGGATGTGATGACAGCCAGTGATCTGTCTTTTAGCTCTGTGTGGTTCTGCGCCCACCAAACGGGGAGATGAGAGGGGTCACTGTCCACCGGTACATATCCTGAGGAGGGGGAGAGCCTGGGTGGGGGCAGCATGCTGTGGCTACATTATGGATGGGGAAACGGCACCAGGCTCAGCTAGCCGATCGGTGCAAAGACACTGCTGTGCAGGGGGAGGAGCCGGCATGATGTCATGCATAATCGATTAACACTGGCTACCGCATCGTTGCCGAATCGAAAAGGGCATAATCGTGATGCATCGATCATTTTCAACACCCCTATTATGAATGTGAGTTAGGGACCTTAGATCGTAAGCTCCTTGAGGGTAGGGACCGATGTGAATTTACAACGTATATGTAAAGCGCTGCATAAATTGACAGCGCTATATAAGTACCTTAAATAATAACAATATAAAGTGGTCAGAGGGTGGATTTTACATGCACACTGTCAATTTAACCATTTCCCGTTAAGGGTTCAGCTTTCTGTTTGCATTGTTTTTTTTTTACCAAAATTACAGTTAATTCTTGTATTGCCTGACATTTTTTGCTTTTCTCTTCAGGTGTTTGTAGCAAATCCAAACAAAATACAGCCAATTGTGGATATCCTGCTGAAAAACCAGACAAAGCTAATTGAGTTCCTGAGCAGCTTCCAGAAGGAGAGGACGGATGATGAACAGTTCTCCGATGAAAAAAACTACTTGATCAAACAGATACGAGACTTGAAAAAACCCAATCCGTGAACATGTCTCCAGCTTTCTACCAGCCATCATCAGAATAAGTGTTTTAAGGAGTTGTCATGGCATCGTCAGTGCCTATGTTTTTGTTTCAATTTAGTTTATTAGCTGCCAAGAGTATACAGTTTTATATTAAAACTTCAAAAAAAATGTTCTTCTTAATCAGGTCTGTGAGGAGGTGAAATTTGCAGTTAGGTGTCCATGTTGAGTTCACGAAAAAAGTTGGCCCGTCACTGTTGCCGATGACACGGAGTCAATAGCTTGTCAATAAGTCTGTCGTTTTTGCTTTAGCCTTTTCTATGTACAGTTCTAGAGATTGTCAGTTAACATTCCATTGTCGGCTCTCAACCCTCTCATACTGGTTCAGAGAAATGGATTATGCTACAGCAACCAATCTCTTACCAAGAAACCAACTGAGATATATAGCACTTTGTTAATACCCAGTGGAGCCTTTACTGGAAGGAATACAATTTGGCATATAGTCCTCTGATTGAGATCTAGTTCTACTCCGTGAATTCTAAGTGTAAGATCCCGATCAGTAAGCATTTGTAACTAAATAAGGCTATGTGCATGAATTTATTGATCTCTCCTGTATTCTGTTTTAGTGCTTAAAGCTGGATTCACATCACGTGTTGTGTTTAGAGCGCGTTAATGCACCAATTGCATTTGGATTGAATTGCGTGACATATATGTTTTTTTTTTAACACAATCTGTTGATGTGTTGTGTTTTTTTTTTTGGTTTACAGCTGAAGCCAAAATACTTATATATTTCTTTTTTTAACGTATTTTAATGCATTGCGTTTCTGTTTGCTGGGTGGCAATAGATCTCAACTTGTCATTGCCTTGGGCCTACATTGAGTAACTCAACTTAATGCACATGATGTAAATAGGCCCTTACGGAGACAGGTAAAGTACATGACTATGTAAAGGCAATAGATCTTTATACAAGACATCACTGCGGTGCAGTGATCATAAATTGCTGAAAACAATGCAGTTTACATGTATACAAGCCCTTAATATCAACGTGAGAGCAGTTTGGTGGTGCTTGGATATAGCTAGATTTAAATGCAGTAAATTTATTAGGCTACCATTTGAAAAAAACTATTAGGACTAAAACATTCATATACAATGTGAATTATAGAATATTGTTACTGGCTCAGATACCATGAGGACATCAGCTATAAAAATTGCATTGCTTATGAAATGCCATGGCAAGAGCACATGGCATCTGTCTGTTCAGAGCCAGTCAGGAACCCGTGCTGAAGGATGGGGAATTCTTTACCTTACAGTGTAAAATAAATGGCAGTTATGCAGAATGGATCTTGGTTTTAGTCCATTCTCTCTGCTAGATGTGTACGTCAGACAACCTTCTAAGAAGCACAGTGAATAAATGTTCTCTTAACCTGCAGCTTTTATCACATAAATAATCATTTACCATGTACACATTGTATTATCACTTTTTGCGGCATTCAGTATATAAAGTCCATTCATTAAAGATGAGTCACACAGGATTTATTTTTTTCTCAAAATTTGTCTAGTTTCTACCTAACCGCGCATTTTATCACCAATGATGTGTCCATATTGAAGAGCAGGAAAAGGAGCCCTTCTTGATTTAAATATAGGAACTGTAAGATAAATTACCGAGTCCAGAGAAATTGAGTATTTCAGCAGTTAGATGTTTATTCCATGCGAAAAAAAGAACAATACCACAACAATAAAAAATTATTTTATGTTCATTTGCAAAAATAAGGAATTCCTGTAAAATAAATAACATGGCTATGAATTGATGCTTTTTGATTATATACTAAACTTATTTAGATCAAAATACTTGTAGGATAGTGGTTACGTGTACCATCCATTTTAGATTAAGATCCAAATTGCATTCTTGACCTGAGCTGGTAGAATATCTAGGATTAATGGTAATGACGAGGAAATATCTGAGTATGAGACTTTTGTACACTCTACTTGCTATATTTTGGTATCTCTTTAAAGCACCACTGTGTGTGATACTCTTATATTGATATTTGGTGGAAGCCATACAGTTTCCCTCAAAAACAAATGGATGAAGCGTCTTTGCTGTATTTCTAGAATCATCTTGCTTTCGGGACACATGGATCTTAAAGTGGCTATAAAAGGAGTGAAGTTCAGCTGGGACTGGCAGAATTTTGATCCATATGTGGTCACTGTAGTTGAACAGAAGTCGATCTACTGACTGACTTCTGTTCAACCACCCTGTTGAAATAAAAGCCACTCAATCAGCGGTTGCAGCCAATGGCTGCATCGCTAATCTGTGTATTCTGACAACGGGGGAGTCTATCGATTGTCAGTATGCAATAGCGCATTGGGGAGGATTCCTCTATCCACCTCAAACATGTGGATGGGGGAATTTGCTCTGTTTTTTTGTTCAGCCTCTAACCAAACATGAGTTTCATCGACCAGCAGAAATTTGGCAATTGTTAAGTCAAAACTCTGTAATAATTTGATGACTCCAATGCAGTTTATTGGAACAGAATTTTAAAACGACAGCAATTTTGTCGAAACGGGGTGATTTTTTTTTTTACACCACGCTCGATTTTGGCAATTTCCATCCCACCACCCTGCTGTCCATCAAAACCACCATTATAGGTCGTTGACTGCTTTGCTAATGTTGACCCAAAATGTTTTAATTAATAGTTTGGTCGCTCTACCAACCAGCTTTACAGTTACTGCTAAAGGAAAACCCAAGCCATATTTAAAATCAATAAACTCTCTTAAAGGGGCTCTAAAGGCAAGACATTTATTACCTTAATGCATTCTCTGCATTAAGGTAAAAACATCTCAGTAAGTGTATTGCCCACTGACCTTCCTATATACTTATATCCTATATTGATCCAGCGCTGTGCCTGTCTGCAACCAGCACTGCTATCTCTCCCTCTTTACACAGGCAGCAGCAGGAGCCATTGGCTCCTGCTGCTGTCAAATCCTGTGAGGAGGGAGTGGGGCAGAGCCGAGCCATGATGTGTGTTTCTGTAGAAGCGCACAGCCCTGCTTACTAGCAAGCTTGCAGGTGCACCCCCCACAGAAAGCAGGTTCCTATGGTGGCATGCAAAGAAGAAAAACAGTGTAGAGTGCTGGCAGAGGACCCCAGAAGAGGAAGATCAGGGCCACTCTGTGCAATACCATTGCACAGAGCAGGCCTTTACAATTGGTTTAATATCAGGCTGTGTATATCTACTTTGTATTTTTTATAATAGTAAACTGCAGCAATATTGCAATACATGCTTTCACATCCGACCAGAAAAACTTCTTTCATTCAAAGAAGTGTAGAAAGAGGAGTCAGTGTTACAGTGCTGAGCACTGACTTTTATGGCTGTTATTGAGAGCGGTATGAAATTTGCATTGCTATATGGCTGACTTGATATTTTAATGGTAACTTTGGGAGCTGTAGTAAAGTTGGTAGCAAAACCCATTAAATTCTTGTATGAAGAGCCTCAAAACTGAGCCTCAAAAGAAATAATATGTAATAACAGAACTTCTTTTGCAGTTCAGAATAAGGACAGACTTTGCTAAATAGCACAGTAAGGCAAAGCCTTTTTAACTAGTATTTGTTTTTAGCTTGCTCCTTTAAAGGAGGAACATATGGTCAGGCTATGAACATTATATATATATGAATTAAGCCACCACTAACCTCTGTAGCTGTAGGCACTGTGAGGCAATGTATTCTCAAATTTTACAGCAGAAGCACAGCAATCATTTGAGCATCCATTTTAAAGCTCATTTACTGCTTGTTAGAAACATATAAATATTCAAAGCTTGTTTGCAGGTTCATAGCTTGTACACACCCTTGACATAAATATTGTGGCTATTGGGAAATGTTAACATATTTCCAGTTGCTTTGGAGTAGCTGGAGGCACAGCTAGGTCTATGGAACACCTACAGGCTCATCATTCCACAAATACAGATGTGTCGAAGGTTATCACACAGCAAAACAATTACATTTCCTATTGGGTACATAACAGAACATAATGAGTACAGTAGTTTGCCATTTTTTCCAGCAAGTTTGACATAAGCTTTATGGGGAATTACAGAAAAGCAATGTACTGTGCAATATGAATGTAGCCAGATAACTGTGTGTTCTATCCAAGTCTTCAGAGTAGTTGTGAGCATTGTGTAATGTCACCTGGCAGTCAGATGTGATGGAACCGGTGATGGTGACATCTCTGGTGCCTGTGTACACTGCTCAGCTGTGACTGGGCATCCTCACCTTGTTTGTCTTCATGAAAAATGTCAGTCTGCACAGCATTCGCCCTGGTGGTGGCTGCCTGCACCATATATTCTAAGAGGTCCTCTCATTGAGAAAGTTATTATGGCGTTCAAGGCATAAGGCGCAAACCAAGTTATTGTTTTCTATTTTTATATCCAAGTAGGCAACGAAGCTAGCTTTGTAAAATAATTAATCTGTAATAATATAACTTTAATATATTGTTCTATTTCAATTTTTGTTTTTATTTGAAGTGCTTGACTATCTTTCAACTGCAGAGACTCTGCAGTGTTAATTGCTATTGGTAAAGAGGCCCTGTTTTTCATGGTCTTTTATAATACTGAGTGGGTAACGACGTGTGTGTAATTTCCTTGGTGTGGGCAGCGCATATAAAAAAATGTGACAGCATTTTTACAATGGTACATTGATGAAGGTTATTCTCCTCTGAAAAGAAATGAAGGGGTTGCCAATAGCAACTAGACTGATGTCTGCGTTAATTTTCCAAGCTTTATTGTCAGATTTTGGTGGTTATCAGCTGTGTGCATGTTCTTGAATATACAACAGTGGGCTTCAACTTTAAAATCAAGTGAATAAGAAGATACTGGTTTCCTCCAGTTGCAATGGCAGTAGTCCTAGTAGATTGCTCTGGAAAGCACCGCTGACTTTCTTTTGTTACAGTTTTTATAAATGGGGCCCAACGTGTTACCTCAAATGGGTACAATTTCTAATCTATATGAAATGGTTTTATTTGAACTTGTAATTGTAAAGTTAAAGCCCTATTTCAACCTAAACTTGTATGTTTTAAATAGACTGAGGAAGCGCTAAAACTTCTTTCAAGTCCTTAAGTCAGCCATAGATGGTTCGAATCTCAGCCAGTTCAGCAGGAAACGGCTGAGGATCCAAACAAAGTATGGATAGGATAAATGTACCCAAGTTGATCCATCAATCAATTGCCGTTAGCAATTAGGGTGAGCTCCGGCGTGTTTGCACAGTCCATGTGCAGAGCCCGCCAGGAAGTTGGCACCGCGCTGCGCTAATCACAAGCAGGGAGACATTGTCCCGATGCTCGGCTGCAGAGATTGGGAAATGTCTCCCTGCCTGTGATTAGCGCAGCGTGGTGCCGACTTCCTGGCAGGCTCTGCACATGGACTGTGCAAACATGCTGGAGCTCATCCTTATTAGCGATAATCACTGTATTCTCTCAGAGGGGGTGGCTTCCCCCGCTGGGAGAACACAATGGCTCCATGGAAGGGATTCCCCCATCAGCTCTTTCCTGTTGGTTGCAGGAAAGAAAATCGCTCCATCTATGGCCAGCTTTAGTCTTGTGTGTCAATCCACTGAGGAGATGTTCATAAATGAGCATCCCTCACACATACCTCCGAAGTTACATTCACACAATGGGTGCATGGTTACTGCTGTAGTCAGAATGAAGAAAGGACTGCATTCCCTAAATGTCATCTGTATCTTAACTCAAAGGTTATTGTCACCTTTATAAAGAGGCCTACACGTTCCAGAAACATTGGATTGTTACACAAACCTTTGAGCAAATTCTCAACATTTCATATTGCTGGCTTTCCACAAAGAAGATTACCCTCCGCTTTTTATCTATCTGATACCAAAACAAGAAAATTAAGGGAAATTATGGTCACTAGGAAAGTAAGACACTGATCACTTAAAAAAACACACACGGAGGATCTAACCTTTCTCCCCTGCGTCCCCAAGACACGACAGGAGCAACACAATCCAGAAAACGGTTCTATACCTTTACATTCTATTCTAGACAAAAAAGCTTTGGCTAGAGTTGAGCAAATACTAAGGAATATTGTGATACTTAGAAAAGTAAAGAGCAATGGGGGTCAATTAACTAAAGTATTTCGCATGCGATATGATGGTCATGTGACCCATTTTTCAGGAGCATAAAATATTAATAGTCAATTCATCAAAGTAAAATATTGAATGTGCGGTAAATACAGCAAAAAAAGAAATCGCACACATTTGTTATTTATCATCTGCCAGTAGGCAGTGGGTATTTTAGTAATGCACAAAATACCTATAATGGGAACTCTGCACTGGCCAGTAAGTTAAAAGTATACAATGTCACAGAGTGGAAATGTTCTATCCTGAATTAAATATGCATTTCTGAAATTGTTGCTATAGGTTACTGCACTTTGAAGATCTATATTGTGTGTAATGCCTCTTTACGGAAAAACCTGTATTACTAAATGCCACAGTTCCCTGTGTAAGCTGAGGTTTTGTGTTCAAATTTCCCAGAGTTTGATCCTAAATAAAGCACAGTGCTCCGAATGTCCGTTTGCACATGTCTCTAGTAAGGAAATAAGAAACACATTGATTGGGGTTATGGCTAGTGTTACTGCTCATCGCACTGATTTTACTGACATATTCAATTCATTAATTTTATATCTCCTTTATTTAGTCCTCAGAGATCACTAATAGTTCGGGTTTTCCATAATTCCAGATAGTTTACTGGCATTAATTTGTCTTAAAAATATATTTCTAGCTTATACCTATCTGGATAGCCTTGAAAATCCACACATTTTATTATCCTCACCTTGCCTCCCAGATAACTTCGAAATGGAAAATTCTTCTTTTGTTGTTAACCTACCAATACTATCCTACCCCTTCCTTCTCTTCTGCCTATGATCCCTTCCTTTCCCCTCAACCCATACCCCCCTTAATCCATAATTTTATTTCTCCTAAACACCCTTCTAAATTTGAAGACCGTAACACAAAATCTGGGTGTCAAATCAAGACAAGGCAGAGCAACTATCCCCAGCACACCGTGGATTTCCGATGTGGGTCCAAAGCTTTATACAGAGATCACATTGTTATAGTAAAAGCAATATTTCAGAGTCTTGCGGGATCCCTTCATCAGGCATGTGATGGCATCACATGCCTGATGAAGGGGTCCTGCAAGACCCTGACACATTGCTTTTGCTATAACAATGTGATCGCTGAATAAAGCTTTGGACCCACATTGGAGATCAACAGTGTGCTGGTGCCATTCTTCTACCTTGTCTATCGTCGGTTCCAGCTGATGGTCGCTACAATACCTGTTTACATACACAGCCATTATTGGTATCAAATAAACACAAGACACAACAAACCTTTTTTTTTTTTTTAACCTTGTTTTATTAAAATAAACCTATACCCCTCTCACAGGTAGGGCTTCCCTTTTACAAACGACATATATGAGAAAAGAAAGAGATTATATTAAAAAAATATCTTGGGGAGCTGGAGTATAAGTTTAATTGCTACACTACCCAGATGTCTTGTTTCATTATCCCATAATACTAAAACCTTTATAAACAGGTGTCCCAGTTTTCTGACTCGCTTAGAGAGTCTTTTTTTTCTTACCTCTGCTCTTTCCCAAGGTGATCCAATGTCGTTCACTGATGAGATTCTTCAAAAACACTGTTACTAGTGTCCCGGGATAATGGAGCTTTTTCGAAGTTCTATAGTAGATCTGCAGTCCAAGCAGGCCCAGAAAATACAATCCTCTTTAGGACTAAAACAAAACATCTAAGCTAACCATATAATATTTGTAATATTGAATACCATTATAGAAATAAGGCAGCACTTTGACTAGGTCTTCGCTAGCTGCAAAAAAAGGACATTGGTTAGCACTTTGGACATTTGCCAAGTGCTCCTTAGTCGCTACGGGGTCTACAAGAGTGCACAAGAGTCAAATGTTTCAGAATACACTTCTTCATTAATAGAACACTTCCGCAGTTGTTAAACTTTGCTTCACTTCCTGCTGACCTGAATATGGCCCATGACTAATTTATTTGGCAGATTTAGGAATTTAAAACGAAATGAAAAGGTCATTTTTCAAATTATTAAATCACAAAATGGCTTGTATTGCAATTATGTGTAAATTCTTGGCAAATGTGGACATTTCCTCTATATAAAGTAGGGAAAAATAGTTGCCTATTCCTGGTAAAAATATTATGACCAATGTTTGCAGGAGAAAGTCAGCTGAGCTCCTATGAACCAATCCAAGGTTTCCAGCCAGGCTTTATGAGTCCACCATGAAAACAGATACAGCATGGCTAATTATCTGGTTTGGTAAACCAAATAATTTGCATAATTGCATCCTACCAAGTTTCAGAAACAGAACTGGTAAAAAGTATATGGCCAAAGACCATTGCATTGTTACATATTATGATGGTAAGCAATCCTGTACTGTGGTAGAACAAGGTAAACATTTTTGTGTATAGAGGTCACCCACACCTAGCTGGGGCCAACAATATTCATACTTAAAAGTAGGGGCCCGGGTATATATGAGGTATGTAATATGATATAGACATTGAAATGAATGTTCCATTGATGAGGTGGTTGTAACTTGGTAGCATAAAATGAATATTATATGCTATTAAGTACTTGAAAATCTCATCAAGTCATGATGCCAGAAATTCCTTAGCTTCAATGTCAGGAATACAGATTCAACCTAGCAAGTTGTCATTTTCATCTGCACATAGGTGACAGGTGCACGTTTAAAGACGCCTCTGACTGTTGGTAAATTATACCCCAAAAGTGAATGTGAGATGTCTGTGCTGCATACAGATTTACCTTCTGCGCCTTAGAAAAGGGATTAAACCTAACAATAATTATTTGCTTATTTAAACTATTGTGTGTATGAAATAAATGTATATCATCTGTTTGTACTTAAGATTCTCATTCTTAAGTTTGTACTTATTCTATTTACAAAATATTAAAGGCACAGTTACTGATCACTTGTGTGCTGCTTCTTTTATACTGTACAGTCTTAGAAACTAGATCAAAACCAATACTATCTTTCGGTCACCAACACCACCACTCGTGAGATAGGCAGGGGAAAACTCTTACCAGACGACGCTGGAATATAAGCCTTGTATGATCACAGAATTGGTATCTCAGATACTTAGAATCAAAGCCTCTCAAGCAAATGTTCAGATGCAGGGAAAGAGAGGAATAATAGCATATAGCATAATTTCGTGTGACTTTTTATTATTAAAACACCAAAAAGATTGAAACCGCACTTACAATCTTTAAAAATCAAAAAGGCAATACATCACATTAGTGGTTCATCATGATGTGGGATACTGGGCTATCAGAGCGGCGTTCACCACCTCCCTTAGTTTGTAAGACCCAGCACACTAGCATACGTCAGTGACGATCGACGTGATGACGTCACTTGATCGACAATCGTTCTATCCAACCCAGACGCGTTTCGTCATTCATTTGACATCTGTGTGACATATAATATATGTTGTGTTTTTATTATTTTATATAGTATATTTATATTTGAACAGACACTTACAGAAGAAAATACATTTTCCCCAAAACACTCATGGCGTTTTTTTGTGCATAGGTTGTGTTAATACAGACTGTTGCTTTTAAGTCTAACATTATAGGTAGTATATATAATATACAGTACTGTGTGAAATTTTCAGGCAGGTGTGATTTTTTTTTTTTATAAATGAATTCTTTCAGAAATGGAAGTCTTAATTGTTTATTTTTATCAATTACTAACAATCAAAGTAAATAAATAGAAGAGAAATCCAAATCAAATCAATATTTGGTGTGACCAGCATCAATTCTTCTAGGTACACTTGCATGTAGTTTTTTAAATAACTTGGCAGGTAGTTTGTTACAAAAATCTTGGAGAACGAACCACAGATCCTCTGTGGATGTAGGCTGCCTCAAATCCTTCTGTCTCCTCATATAATCCCAGGGACAGACTCCATGATGTTGAGAGCGGGGCTCTGTAGGAGCCAAACCATCACATCCAAGACTCTTTATTCTTTTTTTTCTTTTTTTTTTTTTTTTTACCCTAAAGCTAGTTCTTAATGATATTGGCTGATGGTTCGGGGTGGTTGTTCTGCTGCAGAATACAGTGGGGCAAAAAAGTATTTAGTCAGCCACCAATTGTGCAAGTTCTCCCACTTAAAAAGATGAGAAAAGCCTGTAATTGTCATCATAGGTATACCTCAACTATGAGAGACAAAATGTGGAAACAAATCCAGACAATCACATTGTCTGATTTGGAAAGGATTTATTTGCAAATTATGATGGAAAATAGGTATTTGGTCAATATCAAAAGTTCATCTCAATACTGTTATATATCCTTTGTTGGCAATGACCGAGGTCTTCACAAGGTTGTCACACACTGTTGCTGGTATGTTGGCCCATTCCGTCATGCAGATCTACTCTAGAGCAGTGATGTTTTGGGGCTGTGGCTTGGCAACATAGACTTTCAACTCCCTCCAAAGGTTTTCTATGCGGTTGAGATCTGGAGACTTGCTAGGCCACTCCAGGACCTTGAAATGCTTGTTACAAAGCCACTCCTTCGTTGCCCGGACGATGTGTTTGAGATCATTGTCATGCTGAAAGACCCAGCCACCTTTCATCTTCAATGCCCTTGCTAATGGGAGGAGGTTTGCACTCAAAATCTCATGATACATGGTCCCATTCATTCTTTCATGTACATGGATCAGTCGTCCTGTTTCCTTTGCAGAGAAACAGCCCCAAAGCATGATGTTGCCACCCTCATGCTTCACAGTAGGTATGGTGTTCTTTGGTTGCAACTCAGCATTCTCTGTCCTTCAAACACGACGAGTTGTGTTTCTACCAAACAGTTCTACTTTGGTTTCATCTGACCATATGACATTCTCCCAATCCTCTTCTGGATCATCCAAATGCTCTCTAGCAAACCTCAGACGGGCCCGGACATGTACTGGCTTAAGCAGAGGGGGACACGTCTGGCACTGCAGGATCTGAGTCCCTGGCGGCGTAGTGTGTTACTGATGGTAGCCTTTGTTACGTTGGTCCCAGCTCTCTGCAGGTCATTCACTAGGTCCCCTTGTGTGGTTCTGGGATTTTTGCTCACCGTTCTTGTGATAATTTTGACCTCACAGAGTGAGATCTTGCATGGAGCCCCAGATCGAGTAAAATTATGAGTGGTCTTGTATGTCTTCCATTTTCTAATTATTGCTCCCACAGTTGATTTAATACTGATAACAAGTTCAAACAGGTGCCATTAATACAGGTAATGAGTGGAGGACAGAGGAGCATCTTAAAGAAGAAGATACAGGTCTGTGAGAGTGTAACGTCTCACGAACAATTTTGCACTAAATACTGTTGTGCTTCTTTCCCAGTTAACTCTCATCCGTTACTTCCTTCCCAAACCTTCTTCCTGAAGAGTCTCTCACTCGAAGTTCAACAATAGTTACTTCCTTCTTTCTAATTAGCCTATGACTTCCTGTTAAGCTGCTGGGCGGCCTATTTAAGCTCCTAGCACTAACCAGGAAGTGTTCCTTTATTTTGTCTGACACAACGCCTCTGTCGGTTGGGTATCCAGACGCACCTGCTCTGAACTTTAGCTTCCTGACCTGGACCAGGAGTCTCCACTGCCTGCTTCACCAGCCTTACCCGTCTGGACCCTTGGAGCCTGACCTTATGCCTGCATCATTCACTTCAGTATCGCAAGTACCCTGATGTTGTTATGCATTACTATCCTGTGAACTGCCCTGCCTGCTAACTATACCAGGAATTGCTGCAGCCATAGTCTCTCTATGTTTGGTACTTCTAATAAGGATCCTGCCATGATTTCTACATTCTAAGTCACCAAGTATAAACAGGGGTCTTTCATGCTTAAGTACCTCCTTCTCAAATGTTATTGTGTGCACATATACTACCTATTACTTTGAGGACTTTGCCGTTAAGGTTATTTACATGCCACGCATGCTTGGCTACTTCTGCATTAAACTAGTATCAGTTCTACCTGGACTTTATACTTATTTGTTTGAGTTTTCACTGGCGCCTATGAAGGAATATGCACCATGTTTCTTGACTGAGACTGTGATGGTAGGATTCCAAACTCTCTGCACACAAGAGAGTGAAACCTGGGTCTGAAACTGAGTAGTCTCCGCAGTTGAGATCCTAACTCTCAAATAATATCCGGCGTAACGTTACAGAGAGCCAGAAATCTTGCTTGTTTGTAGGTGACCAAATTTGTAAACAAATTCTATCCAAATCAGACAATGTGATTGTCTGGATTTGTTTCCACATTTTGTCTCTCATAGTTGAGGTATACCTATGATGACAATTACAGGTCTCATCTTTTTAAGTGGGAGAACTTGCACAATTGGTGGCTGACTAAATACTTTTTTGCCCCACTGTACATTTGGATCTAGTCACACTCCTCCCTGATGGAATGGCTTGATGGATAAGTATCTGCCTGTTTTTTTTTAGCACTGAGGACACCATTGATCCTGACCAAACCTCCAACTCCATTTGCAGAAATGCAGCCCTAAACTTGCAAGGAACTTCCACAATGCTTCACTGTTGCCTGCAGACATCAATTGTACCGCTCTTCAGCTCTTCACAAACAAACTGCCTCCTGCTACAGCCAAATATTTCACATTTTGACTTATCGGTCTAGAGCAGCTGCTGCCATTTTCTGCACCCCAGTTCCTATGCTTTCATGCATAGTAGAGTCGCTTAGCCTTATTTCTGTGTTAGAGGTATGGCTTTTTGTCACAATTCTTCCATGAAGACCACTTCTGGCCTGACTTCTCCGGACAGTAGATGGATGTACTTGGGTCCTACTGGTTTCCGCTAGTTCTGCACTGATGGCGCTGATGGACATCTTCTGATGTCAAAGGGAAGTGAGCATGATGTGTATTTCATCTGCTGCATTGTTTGCTAGGCTGATCACTGCATCTTCAGTCCTCAACTTTAGCCGATCAGTGGTGTCTTCAATGCTGAGACACGGGCACATACTTATTCATCATGTCATACCATTAGGGAGGCATGAGATGACCCCATATTTATTCTGCAGCAGGATAATGACCCTAAACATACAGCCAATGTCATTAAGAATTATCTTCAGTGTATAGAACAAGGAGTCCTTGAAGTGATAGTTTATGGCCCCCGCAGAGCTATGATCTCAACATCATTGAGTCTGTCTGGGATTATATGAAGAGACAGAAGGATTTGAGGCAGCCTACATCCACAGAAGATCTATGGTTGGCTCTCCAAGATGTTTGGAACAACCTACCTGCCAAGTTCTTTCAATAACTGTGTGCACAAGCACTATGTGTACCTAGAAGAACTAATGGTGGATTGAAGCCAAAGAGCAGTCACACCAAATACTGATTTGATATCGATTTTTTTTCTTTTGTTTCCTCACTTTGCATTTTGTAAATCAATAAAAATAAACAATTGAAATCTTTTTTTTTTTTTTTAAGCCGTCTTACTTTACAGCACTTCTTTACACCTGCCTAAAACTTGCACAGCACTGTACATACATCAAATAAATTGTGCACATAAATGAGCTACCTAAAGTATTTACACCCCCTCACAGCCCAGGACATTTAGTTCTGTTACAACCTAAAACTAGATTTAAAGGCAAACTATAATGATTTTGTGTTCACAAGTATACAGTTTGTATGTTTGATGGTGTACAGCCATGTAAAAAACAAAACAAAGATATTGTTGACTTTCTTTTAAGGCCTCATTCACACGACGGGCCGTTCGGGTCCGTCTGTCACGGACCTGAACGGCCGCTCCATGCATCGCTATGGAGCGTCGGATGTCAGCGGAGACATGTCCGCTGACATCCGACCCGATCCAATCCGCTCCGCTAAAAACAGATGTATGGGGGCCACGTCCCCATCCGTCCATGCGGATCGGATCAGGTAAGATCTGATGAAAACGGACATGCTGTCCGTTTTCATCAGATCGCTCCATAGGACACAGCGGTGCCCGACAAGCCCCTCCCCGCTCAGTGAGCAGACAGGAGCTTGTCATCCGTCGGCTCAGCGGAGATCTGCGGACTGATCTCCCACTGAGCTGGCGGGAGCAGGCGTACTCCGTAGGAACAGAGTCCGCCTCGTGTGAATGAGGCCTAACATATTTGGAAAGACAAACATTAGCTCGTCATTCCAATAGTATCTACTACCTGATGGCGATATACTTTAACAAGTGACACATACAATTGACCTGCTGTGTTCTCATAACTGAAATGAACTAAAATGAAAATGGCTTTCTTGGGTCATCAGAAAGGGTTGGGGATGCCTATGAGACAAGGGACAGGTACAGATTTCAAGTGACTGGTAATTTGTCCAGGACTGTCTTTCTTAGCAAATTCAGACTTATGCCGCGTACACACGATCACTTTTCGGCATGAAAAAAAAAGACATTTTTCAGCATGTTCAAAAATTGAAGTTTTTCCAACTTCATCATTAAAAACGATGTTGCCCACACACCATCGTTTTTGAAAAAAGATGAACAAAGCGCGGTGACGCACAACACGTACGACGGCACTCTAAAGGGGACTTTTTTCGCCTTTGGGCTGCTTTTAGCTGATTCCTTGTTAGTAAAAGACGATTCGCGCTTTTTTGTCTGTTACAGCGTGTTGAATGTGCTTACTCCATTATGAACGGTAGTTTTACCAGAACGAGCGCTCCCGTCTCATAACTTGCTTCTGGGCATGCGCGGGTTTAAAACATCGTTTTTGCCCACACACGATCATTTTTTACAACACGAAAAAAAAAAAATGCAGCATGTTCGATTTTTTTTTGTAGTTTTTCAGAAGCCAAAAAACGATGTGAAGCCCACACACGATCATTTTAAATGACGTTTTAAAAAATTTAGTTTTTTTCATGCCGAAAAATGATTGTGTGTACGCGGCATAAGAGCGACTGACTAAAAAGTCTGCAAGTGTGCCAAAATGTCATTGTCAGATCTACAAGTAATTCCTGCAACAGTTCAGATCAAAATGCACGCATCTATAATCTGAAAGGAATTGCACCAATTTAAAGCGGATCTCCCACGCCAAAAACGATTTTTTCTTAATGTCTATTTAAAAGTTAAATGACCCTAATTTGCGCAACTCATGTGTCCTGTCTCCCCCGGCCGCTCCGCTGCTATCTAGTCTCAAATAATAACTTTTATTCCTCCTTCCAGTTTCGTCTCCATTTTAACTGTGGGCATAAGCCCACAGCCCGGCACTTCCTTGTTCCGGTGGATGCTGATGTCCCTGCATCCACCGCTCGATCTCACGCATCAGTATCTGTCTAATGGAGATTTTTCAAAACGCCCGCCCTCCTTCCCTTGTTTACATGCGCGTCACTTCCTGCTAAACGAAGTCGCGCGATGTTTGCTGTCACAGGGCCAAATATGATAATTGGGGAGCTATGAGACAAGCTCCCAGAAGACACATCGCGGGACAGGAAACCACAGAAAACCCGACGGAAACCCGAGGGGCTGCAGACCGGAAGCCATACCAGTTCAGATGGTATAGTAAAACTTTTTTTATATAAAACTATCCGATTTAGCATTGTTTTGGAGCATTAGAAATGTTGAGATTTAGTTAAATTCAGGGTGGAGCTCCGCTTTAACCTGCGTGGGAAGTGTGCCAGGAAAAAAACATTTGATGTCCGAAAAGAACATTAGAGCAAGATTACAGTGTGTGCATACAGGCAAAGACCAGGTCTTCTGGGACAAAGTGTTGTGGAATGATAAATCAAATATACAATAACAGTAGACCTGTAGAATCTAGGATGGAAAAGGACCTGGGGGTCCTAGTAGATGATAGGCTCAGCAATGGGATGCAAAGTACAAGTACAAAGTACAAAGAAGGGCAACAAAGCTAATAAAGGGTCTGGAGGATATTCGTTATTAGGAAAGGTTGCGAGCACTGAACTTATAGGGTCGGATTCAGCAAGAATTTACGCCGGCGTATCTATAGATACGCCGCGTAAATTCAAAGCTGCGCCGGCGTATCTTCTTTTTGTATTCAGAAAGCAAGATACGCCGAAATTAGGCTAAGATCTGACTGGAGTAAGCCTCTTACGCCGTAGTATCTTAGGGTGCATATTTACGCTGGCCGCTAGGTGGCGTTTTCGGCGTAGAATATGCAAATTACCTAGACACGCCGATTCACAAACGTACGTGCGCCCGGCGAATTTTTTTTACGTCGTTTGCGTAAGGCTTTTCCGGCGTAACGTTGCTCCTGCTTCTATGAGACGTACGCAATGTTAAGTATGGACGTCGTTCCCGCGTCGAATTTTGAATTTTTTACGTTGTTTGCGTACGTCATTCGCGAATAGGGCTGGACATAATTGACGTTCACGTTGAAACCAATACTTCCTTGCGGCGTACTTTGGAGCAATGCACACTGGGATATGTACACAGACGGCGCATGCGCCGTTCGTAAAAAACGTCAATCACGTCGGGTCACCACCCATTTACATAAAACACGCCCCCTCAACCTCATTTGAATTAAGCGCGCTTACGCCGGCCTCATTTACGCTACGCCACCGTAACTCAGGAGGCAAGTGCTTTGTGAATACAGCACTTGCCTCTCTGATTTACGGCGGCGTAGCGTAAATACGATACGCTACGCTGCCGTAACAATGCACCCAGCTACCTGAATCTAGCCCATTCTCTCTGCGGAAGAGACGCTCGAGAGGGGATATGATTTCAATTTACAAATACCGTACTGGTGACCCCACAATAGGCATAAAACTTTTTTTGCGGAAGGGCCACTCATTAAAATTAAAAGAAAAGAGGTTTAACCTTAAACTACATAGAGGGGTCTTTACTGTAAGAGCGGCAATGATGTGGAATTCCCTTCCACAGGTGGTGGTCTCAGCGGAGGGCATTGATGGTTTCAAGAAACTATTAGATAAGCACCTGAACGACCACAACATACAGGGATATACAAGGTAATACTGACATATAATCACACACATAGGTTGGACTTGATAGACTTGTGTCTATATTCAACCTCACCTACTATGTATCTATGTAAGGAAGGGACCCAGAAGTGAAGTATGGCCAAAAAAGCTTTGGCCATACTTCTCTTTTAATGAACAAATAAGAAATATAGATTTGATAAACCACTGTGCAAATCATTCTACAGTGCCTCTGCTTTTAGAAAATATAAAATGTTTTAAAAGATTTTGAATTTTAAATCCTTTTCTCCCCAAAAATGTAGATTTTTAACATGTGCAAAAACAATGAAACAATTGATCTTGTAGTGATTTGGTTAAACATAATAATTCATCTCATGTAGAACATTCTTTTGTGAAATAGTTTAGTGACCACAAAGATATGCATTCATTCATGGGGTGTACAAAATAAAAGTGACCAATTGGAGGCACAGAACTGAAAGCTGGCTCTATTTATTGCTGACCTATGTACACACTTTAAATAATAGCATCTTTCTGTTGGACTTATAACAGGAATCAGAATGGGTTACTAAAGAGATGACCATGTGCTGGACCCGCAGGAATAATTTTTAAAAGAGTTGTACAGTCACAGTATTTACTTTAATTTCATATCAGCATTGTAATAGCAATACAAACAATAGTTATTTTTTGACAATCCAATATAAGTTTACTTGAAAATCTCCTTTCATGTTAAGTTTTGCCTGTCTGCTGGCTGTCTCCTTCCAAAATTACCTGTATTTCCTGCATGCTTTGCAGCTTCTCCTCTACACTGTTTACCTTCATTTTCTAAGCACTACATGTAGCTCTACCCCCATAGGGGCC
Source organism: Rana temporaria (assembly GCF_905171775.1). Taxonomy (NCBI): domain Eukaryota; kingdom Metazoa; phylum Chordata; class Amphibia; order Anura; family Ranidae; genus Rana; species Rana temporaria. The sequence continues at coordinate 66,655,825 of NC_053490.1, forward strand.
GCTGACAAGTAACAGGAGAGGGGTTGGGGTCATGGGATACTCCAAAATGGTTTCGAATTTGGTTGTAAGCGGACAATCTTCTCCTTAAGCAACTGGAAATATTGGACAGTAAAGCCTCGTAAACACGATCAGATTTTCGGACGACCGAACATCTGTCTTGCTCTTACTTTTTTTTTTCGTACGAAAACCGTACTAATGAAATGAAAATCGGTCGTTGAGTTCACATCCGCCAAAAATGTTATAGTCTGCACATCCAGCTTTTGTCTGATGAATAAGCGGAATCGGCTGTTGAAAGCACCGTATTAAAGATCCGAAAATCGGCAGACAGCTCGCGATGTTAATTTTTCCATCCGATTTTCGTATCGTGTGTACGGGCCTTTAGGCAGTGTTTCTCGACACGGGGTTCCGCAGTGATCTACCTGTCAGTCACAGGCAGCTGACCACATTGACGCATGCAGAGATGGGCAGGAAAGCGGTTGACATAATATTGGCTTTAGCGCGCTGTTCCCTTTCTAGCCCCTCCTGTCCATCCCGGGTACTTCTATGGGGCATCATCTGAGATGGACAGGATAGGAGGAGGGGCTGGCGGGAAACGGTGTGCCTCTGGAGGACCAATGAAAGCTGCCTCAAACCAGTAGAAGAAGAAGAAAGCCGGTACTGTAGTGTGCCCAGCTGTGACCCCACAATGTGCCCTGCGCTCTGTCCAGTGTAATATGCCCTGTGCTCTGTCTCCTTGTCATGTGACCTGCTCCCACATAATATGCCCTGCCTCATGTGTCCTGTGCTCTGTCCCATGTAATGTGTCCTGCCCTCACATAATTTGCCCTGCTCTCACATAATATGCCTTGCCTCCATGTAATGTGCCCTGCTACCACATAACGTGCCCTGTTCCCCCCCCCCCACCAACGCAGTTGCCCCCTTCACATCAGCCCCCCCCCACTGTAGTGTCCTGTACACCAGTGGCGTCACTAGGGTTGGTGTCACCTGGTTCAGTAAAACATATCGCCCCACCGCTGTGGCTCTCCCCCCTAGCCTGTCCTTCTGCAGTAGCAGGACAGCAGTAGACACTTGCATGCTAGCCTGCCACAGTGCACTTAATGGTGTCACCCAGGGCTCAACCACGCCCCCATTACAACCCTCCTTTCAGGGGAGAGCATACTGCATGAAAGGGTAGGTGTGGCTGAATTGCACTAACAATTGGAGGGCCTTACAAAGACATTGTTAAATACCATGAGCACATTGTGCACAGCGTTCAGAAGCACACTACATACAGAGTGCAGGGTTCAGGAATGCGCTACGTACTGGGTGCAGGACTGAGGAATGTGCTACGTACAGGGTGCAGGACTGAGGAATGCGCTACGTACAGGGTGCAGGACTGAGGAATAGGCTATATACAGGGTGCAGAACTTAGGAATGCGCTACATACAGGGTGCAGGATTCAGGAATGCGCCACGTACAGGGTGCAGTACTCAGGAGTTCACCATGTACAGGGTGCAAGGCTTAGGAGTTCGCCCTGTACAGGGTGCAAGACTCAGGGGTTTGCCATGTACTGGGTGCAAGGCTCAGAAAGTCGACAACGTACAGGGTGCAAGGTTCAGAAGTTGGCAATGTACAGCGTGCAAGGCTCAAAAGTTCACAACGTACAGCGTGCAGGGCTCAGAAGTTCACAACGTACAGGGTGCAAGGCTCAGAAGTTCACAACATACAGGGTGCAAGGCTCAGAAGTTCACAACATACAGGGTGCAAGGCTCAGGAGTTCACAATATACAGGGTGCAAGTCTCAGAAGTTTGCAATGTACAGCATGCAAGGCTCAAGAGTTCGCTATGTACAAGGTGCAAAGTTAAGTACTGCATGCTTCACAGGCCAGAAGAGAGGACAGGGGGGCTGCTGCTGAAGAGCAGCTACAGTTTGCAGAGGGTGTGATGTCTGCGCACGTGGGCATTAAAAGGAGCTACCGCCGGACAGTAGAGCTGCCGTCCACATCCCCTGCCCCCTCCCTCTCTCATAGAGATACTGCTTGGCAGGGAGAATTGTTCACACCACCAGGAGAGGGGGCAGTCATCTGTACACTTGGCTTCTGTGTGTGGAAGTGAAAGCAGTGAGCGTCGTGTAAGGGGCTATCACTGGAGGTGGCCACTGGCCAAAAAAAGCTCTGGTGTCACCCCTCTTCACACCCCCCCCCCCCTCACTGTAGTGTCCTCTGCCACCCTCTCCCCACAGAAGTGTTCTGTCCCCCCCAATGCTGTGTCCACTGCCCCCTTCACCCCCCCCCCCCACTGTGGTTTCCCCTGCCCTCTTCATATCACCCCCCACACTGTTGTGTCCTGTACCCCCCCCCCAAAATAGTGTCATCTGACCCCTTCACACCCAGCCCTCCCTGTAGTTACTTCTGTTCCCCCTCCAACATTGTACCCCCGCCCCAAACCCTGCCCCCCCCCAGCGCTGTGTAGGTAGCACTCATCTGCCACTGTGTGAAAAGAAAAAGAAAAGCGCCTCTGAGTATTCTGTTTTAATAATTTAACACTTAATGTATCCAGCACTTACATCACAGTAAACATGGTGAAGCTTGGGACGCTGGTGTAATCCTGGCTGATAGTTGATCCAGAGTCGAGGGAAGCATTCAAAGCAGACCTATCTAGTCCAGGCTTCTATACCTGCTCGGAGCCGGGGAGAGCCGACTGTGTCCGTGATGGAGGGTGGCGGCTAGACTGAAGTCTTGTGTACTGGCGTGTGACGTCAGCTGGACAGAGGCAGAGGGAGACCACGACGCGTTTCAGAGCATGCGCGAGTCGGGGACCAGACATGCATGCTCTTTTCTCAATTGTCACTGTGTGTTCATCAGAGCACAGATCAGGAGACAGCATAGTGCTGGAGAGCGGCAGAGGTTGGGGGGAGGTAGAGCTGTGGTCACGATCCACCTGTCAGCCTCCCAGCGGTTGGCAGCTTGTCCACCGCCGCTGTATACCAAACCTGGCTGATGCCCCTGGAAGCTGAAAATCACTGAAATACGCACCACTCCTCCAGTGATCTCCACTTCCGGGTCCCATGCTGAGCAACCTACAGGAAGCATTGTGAACACAGGAAGCCAGCTGCTCAGCACAGGTGATATTCAGGGGATGCTTTGCATTCTCTGAATGAATGCAAAGTGTTCTCTGATTGGATGAGGGGGGAAGTGTGACTTCACTGCCTCCTTTTCTATGATTAAAATCTGATCATCCTAAGCACACGTCAGTGTAAAATGTTTTTTTCTCAATCTTCTAACTGCTACTTTTGCTGGACAGCTTGGTCTGTTAAAGGAAGCTAAAAAATAACAGCCCAGCTAGCACTAACCACAGGTGAAATAAAAGAGGCCAAAAAATAATGCAACCACTACATCGAAGGATTGGTCAGCTGCAATATATTACCTTTTTTTTTTTTTTTTTTTTTTTAAGTTTAATATTACGTTGACTTTATCCCCCTTTGGTAAAGTGGCCCTCCTGAGCTACCTAGAAAGTTGGCAATAAAAGTCTAATAAGTAAATAAAAAGCATCACTTTAAAACTACATTTTCCTTATAAAAAAATTTTTTTGCCAGTTTCTATACATATAATTGTACTATACTGCCATCTACTGTTAACTGTGTATTTCAACTACTGTATTGTCTGGATGTGAGCAAGGGTGAAGATTTTAGTGCCAACCTTAGTGCCAATATTGCCTTATATATGACCATTGGGAATCATTGTACACAAGAAATGTAGCTTTCGTTATCTGCAGAGGAACTGCGAGATCACACCGATGGTTATTGCTTGGTTTAGTAAAGTTGAATGTATAGTATTGGGTTTCATGCAGCTTCCACATTTGTTAAATTGGACAAATTATTTTAGCCTGGTGTGGAAACTACTGGGAAGGTGCAGTGTGGTGCCGTGGCAGTAAACACTCAGGCCCGGATTCACAAAGCACTTACGCCGACGTATCTCGAGATACGCCGCGTAAGTGTAAGTATGCGCCGTGCCCATAAACTGAGATACGCCTGAAAATAGGCTTCATCCGTCCGACATAACTTTCCTACGCCGGCGTATCGTGGGCGCATATTTACGCTGGGCGCATTTGCCACTACCATTGCTTTTCTATGCACATATGCAAATGAGGGAGATACACCGATTCACGAACGTACTTGCGCCCGGCGCATAATATATGCGGTTTGCGTAAGTCGTACATCCGGCGTAAAGTTATTCCCCATATAGGAGGCGCAACTCATGCAAAGGTATGGACCAGGGAACACAAGCCGTCGTATCATTTGTCGTTTACGTTGTACTTGAATAGGGCTGGGCGTAGGTTACGTTCACGTCGTATCTTAGGGAGTAGTTCCGACGTGATTCTGAGCATGCGCACAGGGATGCGGCCACGGGACGGCGCATGCGCCGTTCATTTTAAGTACTTCTATAGTGCTTGTCCCATCATTTGCATGGGGTCACGCCTCATTAGCATGGCTCACGCCCACTTCCACCTACGCTGGCTTACGCCGAGGAAACCCAGCGTATCTTTAAGAGCGAGTGGGAGCAAGTGCTTGGTGAATCCAGTGCTTGCCTCTGTGCACTGCGTCGGCGTAGCATATATTAGATACGCTACGCCCGCATAAATATGCGCCGATGTATGTGAATCCGGCCCTCAGAGTCCAGTTGCAGAGAACAGAACTTGTATTAGGGTTAAAGTTCAATAATGCACCACAAGCCCGGGGATAGGCACCCAACTAGCAATACTCACAGAGTGTAACAGTATTGTGTATCAGAGCAAGTCTCAGATGTGCCGACAGCGTCTTTCTTGAGAGACGGAATGCGCCCTGCAAATCCCTACCTAAATGGGGAGGTCCCCAAGAAGGATAGCGTGAACTCATACTTTCCCTACTTGTCTGAAACCTCTCCCTACCGCCAGTCACTGTCCTTACCAGAAGGGTGACCTGTTCCTACACTGAAGACCCGGACCTTTAGGCAGCTAAAGGACCTTTTTTTCCCCACAAATAGCTTTCTTTTGGTGGCATTTGATCACCTCTGCGGTTTTTATTTTTTGCTCTATAAACAAAAATAGAGCGACAATTTTGAAAAAAATTCAATATTTTTTACTTTTTGTTATAATAAATATCTCCCAAATATATATATATATATATATATATATATAAAATGTTTTCCTCAGTTTAGGCTGATACGTATTCTTCTACCTATTTTTGGATTGCGCAAAATTTATAGCGTTTACAAAATAGGGGATAGTTTTATTGCATTTTTATTAATTATTATTTTTTTACTACTAATGGCGGCGATCAGCGATTTTTTTTGTGACTGCGACATTATGGCGGACACTTCGGACAATTTTGACACATTTTTGGGACCATTGTCATTTCACAGCAAAAAATGCATTGAAAATGCATTGTTTACTGTGAAAATGACAATTGCAGTTTGGGAGTTAACCACAAGGGGGCGCTGAAGGGGTTAAGTGTGACCTCATTTCTGTTTCTAACTGTAGGGGGGTGTGGCTGTAGGTGTGACGTCATTGATTGTGTTTCCCTATAAAAGGGAACACACGATCAATGATGGCACCACAGTGAAGAACGGGGAAGCTGTGTTTACACACAGCCCGTTCTTCAGCTCTGGGGACCGATCGTGGGACTCCAGCAGGGATCCGTGGTCACAGAGCTTCGGACCGGCATGCGGGCGCGCGCCCGCGACCCACGGCTGGGCACTTAAGGAGGACGTACCTGTACGTGCTTGTGCCCAGCCGTGCCATTCTGCCGACGTATATGTGCAGGAGGCGGTCCTTAAGTGGTTAAACAGGCTCTGTCTGACTTAAGATGGCTGCCAGAATTGGATGGAAACCATGGAGCCCTCAAAAATTCCACTCGCCTGCTCGCATTTTGTGAGGTGGATTTTGAGAGCTGGCGAGAAAGGGCTGCATGGGAGCGGGGGGAAGCCGAGCACCGCTGGCAGCCTGGGTTCAGTGGGAGTCCTTCTCCCAGCGATCGCAGAGGGGAAGATAAAGGAAAGCCTCCTGGATGATGAGAGCGCAGGGAACACAGCGATAACAGCTTTCATTTCACATTGCTGTGCTCGCTGTCACATACTGCCCCTCCTCCTGGTACTATTGTACCCCATACCCATTTACATGGGGGGGCAGGATCTGGGGGGCCACCTTGTTAAAGGGGGCTTCCAGATTCCCGATAAGCCCCCCACCCGCAGACCCCAACAACCACTGGCCAGGGTTGTCGGGAAGAGGCCATTGTCCCCATCAACATGGGGAAAAGGTGCTCTGGGGTAGAGAGGGGCAGAGACCCCCCATGTTGAGTGGATGTGGCCTGGTATGGTTCAAAGTGGGGGGCATTCGCCTGGATACAGGTCTGCATTTTTGTTTTTAAATTTGGCATAGGGTTTCCCTTAAAATACAAACCAGAACCAAAGGACCTGGTATGGCTGGGGTGGGGAGGGGGGGAGCACCCTACATTGTTATTTTTGATTATTTTTAATTGTTGGATTTTTTTTACAGTCAGCTGTTAGCGGGAAACCCAGCTGACAGCTGATTAATCATCCCTTGCTATAGACACAGCGTCTGTTGTTATAGACGCTGCTTAGCAACCAGATATTTGTCAAAAAGCAGCATGGAGGTCCCCTGACCCCCAGGCTGTTGTTTGCCGAATACTGCCAGCAAAACCCTGGTGAAAATTATCGTATGCTTTCTTACTCTTTGGTCCATTTGTGAATCAGACTTAAGAGCTTTTTATGCAATATTTACCGGCACATTTTTTCTTTCAGTAAGTACCACATTTTTTTTTTGGTATGTGAATTGGACTTTATTTACTGCATGCAATCATTTATGCAAATGAGTAACCCAATAAACTAATCACATGCCGTAAAGCTTTGTGAATTGACCCCATAGACCCATTTCCAATTTTTTCCCCGGACTTGGACAGATTTGGTGGTATTCAGAAGCACATCCATATCTACCTGCCCATAGACTTACATAGAACTTCCAATCAGCTATGCCTAAAAAGTAGACATGTGCACAGAAAATATTTTCATTTTTTTTTGTTCCGTTTCATATCGTTCCGTAGGTTCGTTTCCGTTCGTTTTTCGTAAGACGCCCGTTTTCCTGTTCGTTCCCGTTCGTTTTTCGTACGACGCGATTTTTTCGTATTCCGATCTTTTCGTATTTTGGTTACCGTTTTATTTTTGTACATGCGGGATGGTTCGTTATTCTGTTTAATTCATGTTCGTTACTTGTTAGACAATAATTTTCCTGAATTTTTGTCATTTTGTACTTTCGTAAATATATCGCGGGATTCGCGGCACTTTCAACACACTCATATTAACTATTGTTAAGCCCCATACACTTGGTCAGACTTTTTTAACAACAAACATAAAAACGATCGTTTTACCAAACGTTCGTTTGTTTTTAAACTCCATCAGAAAACCATTTTTGGGTTCCAGGTTCAAAAGTCTGGCCAACTGATCTCCCTTCAGACGAAAATCCACAGAAAAGTTTATTTGGCTTTACTGTACTACTCAGCACAAAAGAGAAGCTGCTTCACTAACTAACTACACTCACTGCCCATTCAAAAAAACAAAAATTACATCTATAACAAAAGATTTGCATTCTGTATTTTGAAACCAAATTACGAACAGAAAAAAGGAATTCAGAATACAGAATGCAAATCTTTTGTTATAAGATGTCATATGAACATACGAACCTAAACACCATTTGATTTCTACTCTACACTCACTACTGATGCCAGATCCATCTCCTTCCTCAAACACTCGTTCAGCTTGGGACAGGGACCTTTCCATGTCCTTATCTGACGAGGATTGGGACATTATATGGGATCACACACACAGAGGATCTATTAATGTTTCAGCACAAGAAAATCGATACAAGCTCTGTACTAGGTGGTACCGAACACCGGAAAAACTCCATAAAATTTTTCCAGCGGTTTCCCCGTCTTGCTGGAGGTGTGATGGAGCGGATGGCTCACTTTTACATATCTGGTGGGACTGCCCGCTACTAGTCCGGTTCTGGAAAGAGGTACATGATCGTATTGTACAAATAACAACAATACCGATAAGCCTTACCCCAGCGCAATTCCTGCTACATCACACTCCCATTCCAAGATCGCAATACCGGAGATCCCTAACACTCCACCTTGTCAATGCAGCTACCCAATGCATCCCTGTATACTGGAAATCCAAAACTATTCCAACAATTGATGATTGGCATGCACGTGTTGACAGGGTGGAGGAAATGGAGCGCCTTATTCACCAAGCTAAGGACATGCACGAGAAATACAGACATACATGGTCATGCTGGTCATTGTATAGAAACCCCCCTACACAAATACCATCTGATACCCAGAGAAATTCTAACATAACATCTGGAGTTATACTCACCCAAAAACCTAATAGTTAGGTACTTTCTCACTTTTTTTTTTTTCTTTTCCATCTGGCCTCAACCCCCCCCCCCCCCCCCCCACACACATAGGCCCACACACTTCCTTTGAACATAGAGTCTGACTTGGCTCTTCTCAAAAGATAATAAAGGGGAAAAAGGGGTGAGATACATCTCTGATATGCCAAACCCCTGCTGTTACTTTTACTGCCCTTTTGGAACACTGGAAGTTAAGCCTATTTTGCTCCGACTTTTGCCCTTCCCCTCTCGACGCTGCCCACAGAATGTCCCCGTTAAGGGGTGGGTAGGGCGGAAGGGGGCCGCTGTCACAAAGGTTTAGCGGAGAGCTATAATGCTTCATTTTCTTCTGTTAACGTGGAATTTATTGTTTGCACTTTGATACTTGTTCGCAGGATCTGACCCATTTATAAACAACAATGTCGTTATTTTGTCTTGTATGACATATTATTTATGATCAATTGTTAACATAAGATCCTGTTAAGACTTTATTTGGAAAATGAATAACATATATATGTCTCGGATTATACTGTAATTATTGAAAAACTTTCAATAAAATGTTTATTAAAAAAAAAAAAAAAAAAAATGAACATACAAACAGAAAAAGGATTCAAACAAAATACAGAATGAAAATCTTTTGTTAGATGTCATATGAACAATGAACATACGACTGAAAATCAAAATACGAACAGAACAAGGATTCAAACAAAATACAGAATGCAAGTCTTTTGTTATAGATGTCATTTTCGTTCTTTTGCCGTTTTCGTTTTGTCGTATTTTCGTCGGATTGCTCGTTCGTATTTGCGGTTGTTCGTTATGCGGCTCATTCGTAATCCCGACATTTTCGTATTTTGGTGCTTTAATTTTTTCGTATGTACACATTATTCTGCGAAAATAACATTCGTACGAACGGGAATGCACATATCTACTAAAAAGCTGACCCATGTTAAAGCGGAGGTTCACCCTAAAAACATGTATTTAACATTGCATTCAGCATAATTCCAACATTTACACTATGCTGTTTTTTTTTGCTGTACATACCGTCTTATTGTTATTTTCCACCCGGCTTCCGGGTTCTCACTCCCACGGGAGTAGGCGTTCCTATGCAGAGGCTAGATGATTGACGCCAGGGCTGGACTGGGACAAACATTTGGCCCTGGACTTCATCCAGACTGGCCCACTTTGACAGGTCTCTCCCATGGCAGCCGGACAACTCCCGCACCCCCCCGGCAACCCAAGCCCCCTCATCCCCTTCACTAACCACTATCCATTCTACTTTATTAGAGTAGAACGGCTGGTACTGGTACTCTTATAGGCAGTACCAGTGGGGAAGCTAGACATTATTTCACCCGGGCAAAGAATCAGTTCGGTGCCCCCCCTTATGGGACAAGATTAGGCAGAAGTGACAAACTCCCAGGCCATAGCTGTTAAGTCAGCTGTCTGTCCCCTCCCCCCATGCTCCTCTGTCGTCGTCCCTGCTCCTCTGGTCCTCCCCCTGCTTCTCTGTTCCCCCCCAGGTGAGCGCTGCGGGAAGGGAGAGACAAAGAAACGGAGGAGGCGGCGGTCCGCTGTCACTGAAGCCGGCCCACTGAGCCATCAGCCCACCGGGAAACTCCCTGTAGTCCCAATGGCCAGTCCATCCCTGATTGACTCCTTGTGAAAAATTTACCCCGGCACATAAGGCGCGTCACCAGTTTTCCGAAAGTAGCCGAACTGCTAGTCGGCTCTATACGGCGCTATACGGTGCCTGCGTCTGCCGTGTAGAGCTGACTGCGCAGGCGCCGTATAGAGCCAGCTACTTTGGGAAAACTGGTGACGCGCCTTATGCGCCGGGGGAAGTTTTTCACAAGGCGTCAATCATCTAGCCTCTGCATAGGAACGCCTACTCCCGCGGGAGTGATAACCCGGGTGGAAAATAACAATAAGACGGTATGTACAGCAAAAAAAAAAAAAAAAACGTCATAGTGTAAATGTTGGAATTATGCTGAATGGAATGTTAAATACATGTTTTTAGGGTGAACCTCCGCTTTAAACGGCCTGCTATCCTCCAGCTCCTGGTGACTGGACAATGAAGGAAGAATCAGCACCCGATGAGCTGATCTTTCTCTGCTCTCTCCTCCAGGGGTCAAGTCCTGGGGAAGTCCTGGGGAAAAAAATGATACGCTCATATGCATAATTACTAAACTGCATGGGTCTTGCTTCTTTCTAAATCCCACAATAACTCGCGGCAGACCTCCGCAATGTCTCCTGGGAACAATGACAAAAGCTCCCAGGAGACATTGCGGCATCGAGGAAGTGACGGAATACCCGCACACTACCCGATGAATCCATATACAGGAAGTGGGCAGTAACATAAAGGATTACGAAGGTTTGCCTGCCCCTGACAGTGACTCGAGCTGGGCATCGCCGCTTAGTGAAGGATTGGCTCGGGCGGCTCGACTGCTCTAGTCCTGCAAAGGGAACTGAGTTCCTGCTGTGAAAAAAGTGCAGGAACTTCGTTCCCACGTGTTCCCGCAGGACTTGAGCCCTGCTCTCCTCCTATCAGCATTCTGGTTGCGCTGCATGAAACTGATACAGGTTCATGTTACTTTAACAGGCCAAGAATAGCAGAGTTCTTCTTTAGCTAATCAAAGTTAGCATATCTTCTCCAACAACAGAATAAAAATAACACTCAATCATTTCAATGTCAGAGATGTTTGGGAGAAATAGCAGGGTACCCAGTGGGTTAAACCTATTAAGTGTGATTACTGCTACTCAGTAAAGGGGAGAGGGAAGGAGCCCATTGGGCATGGCAGGATCTGGCTTCAGAACTGCTGCAGTCAGCACTGGGGTAATTGCTAGCTCTCTGCTAAGTTATCTTAATGAGGAAAAAATGGTAAAGAAGGATGGAAGTGATTATTTGTGAATTATCAGAAAGCACAAGCTACATCTTCTACACACCATAAATCTTTCATTAACCGAGCCTGGCCTGCTCTATATATTCCAGTCTCATGTTCTGACTCTGCTGTTTGAATGGATCTTTTTTCTTCCAAAATCTACTTATTAATTTTAAAAGGTTTACATAAAAGAAGTAAGGAAATAAAACCTAGTAAACGCTGCCATAAAAGATGTGTTTGTTGTTTCGCACAGCTTTATTGTATTGCTTGACTCTTTCTAGATAATTGATTCATCCTCCCTCTTCAAGTCAGAAGAAGAACTAAAGCAGTGCGCCAACTGAACCGCTCATCGTGTATTCGAGGTAAAGTTGTGCTCATAAGTTTACATACCCTGGCAGAATTGATTTCTTGGCCATTTCTCAGAAAATATGATTGATAACACGAAAACTTTTCTTTCACTCATGGTTAGTGTTTGGCTGAAGCCATTTATTACCAATCAACTGTGTTTACTCTTTTTAAATCATAATGGCAACAGAAACTACCCAAATGACCCTGATCAAAAGTTTACCTACCCTGGTGATTTTGGCCTGATAACATGCACACAAGTTGACACAGAGGGGTTCGAATGGCTAATAAAGGTAACTATCCTCACCTGTGATCTTTTTACTTGTAATTAATGTGTGTGTGTATAAAAGGTCAATAAGTTTCTGGACTCATGACAGACCCTTGCATCTTTCATCCGGTGCTGCACTGACGTTTCTGGATTCTGAGTCATGGGGAAAGCAAATGAATTGTCAAAGGATCTGTGGGAAAAGGTAGTTGAACTGTATAAAACAGGAAAGGGATATAAAAACATATCCAAGGAATTGAGAATGGCAATTAGCAGTGTTCAAACTCTAATTAAGAAGTGGAAAATGAGGGGTTCTGTTGAAACCAAACCACGGTCAGGTAGACCAACTAAAATTTCAGCCACAACTGCCAGGAAAATTGTTCGGGATGCAAAGAAAAACCAACAAATAAATTTAGGTGAAATACAGGACTCTCTGAAAGCATGTAGTGTGGCTGTTTCAAGACGCACAATAAGGAGGCACTTGAAGAAAGATGGGCTGCATGGTCGAGTCGCCAGAAGAAAACCATTACTATGCAAATGCCACAAATTATCCTGCTTACAATACGCCAAACAGCACAGAAGAGACAAGCCTCAAACCTTCTGGCACAAAGTCATTTGGAGTGATGAGACCAAAATTGAGATTTTTGGCCACAACCATAAATGCTACATTTGGAGAGGAGTCAACAAGGACTATGATGAACATTATCCCTACTGTGAAACACGGAGGTGGGTCGCTGATGTTTTGGGGATGTGTGAGCTACAAAGGCACAGGAAATTTGGTCAAAATTGTTGGCAAGATGAATGCAGTATGTTATCAAAAAATACTGGAGGAACATTTGCATTCATCAGCCAGAAAGCTGTGCATTAGACATACTTGGACATTCCAACATGACAATGATCCAAAACACAAGGCCAAGTCGACCTGTCTTTGGCTACTGCAGAATAAAGTGAAGGTTCTGGAGTGGCCATCTCAGTCTCCTGACCTCAATATCGTTGAGCCACTCTGGGGAGATCTCAAACGTGCAGTTCATGCAAGACAGCCCAAAAATTTACAGGAACTGGAAGCTTTTTTCCAAGAGGAATGAGCAGCTTTACCATCTGAGACGATAAAGAGCCTCATCCACAAATACCACAAAAGACTTTAAGCTGTCATTGATGTTAAAGGGGGCAATACACGGTATTAAGAACTGGGGTATGTAAACTTTTGATCAGGGTCATTTGGGTAGTTTCTGTTGCAATTATTTAAAAAGAAAGAGAAGTCGTAAATTATGCCAGGGTATGTAAACTTATGAGCACAACTGTATTAGATGTGACTAGTGATGAGGATAGTTTTTGCCCCTACCACGAGTTTAAGTTGAATTCTGTAGGTTTAAGATTCGGGGTTCTAAGGAGATTCACCCGGCAGAATTTTTTTAAGCCATAATGTAAAAAATGCAGGCACAGGGCAAACATAGCACCAGAATGGAAGCTGTTGCAGAGAAACCATGGGGAAAGCTGACCAACTGATCAGGAAGAGGTAAGGCCAGTTAGGAAACTATACTTTAATTCTGATTGCTAGCTCTTTGGGGGAAAAGTGGGCTTTTTTAGAGTTTTTTTGGGGGGGGGGTTTCATTTATTTTCTGTTATTTATTTTATTTTATGTTGATAGGGTATTTATTTTAAGTTAAACTGCTAGATTTCCTTTTAAACAGTGGGATTCTTGGCCTGAAAGAAACACTGGCTGCAGCTGCTCGCTGTGAACTGGTTAACATCTATATCAGCAAGAGGGAGCTGCTCAGCGGGAAGAGTTCAATAGATTGAGGCAGGCAGCACTGTACTGTGGGAACTGTAGTTCGGAGGAGAGACTCTGCTGCATTTTTCCAGGCTGTACAGGACACAAATATACACGTAAGCAAAAAAAAGTCCTTAGTCCATATAGACAAAGTTCCAATCCTCAAAGCAGAGCTCCAATCAAATAAATGAAATATGACCAGCATTCACATGTAAAGACATAAAAGAAATCAGTAGTATGTTGATAGGTGATGAGACAGTTTTATTGATAGGTGAAGGATTTTACTTAATCATTGATAGGCACATACCATCCACCAAAGTCCACACCACATGATACACACTCCCCTAGGGGTTTACACTCTCCAAACGAATGTAATTCAAAAGCCTTGAACACACTAGGTGTCTCCCATTTGGTCTGGATATCTCAAACAGCCCATTGCCCAGGGTGGTTTAGTCATGTAAAAAAAGGCTCCACATAACGTGATACCGGTTTAAAAGTTTATTCAAGACGACCCCCTTGTGTTATCACCAATTGGTATGGAATGCCGTCTGCCATTCACTGCATCCACTGCGTTGATAGTATCTGGATGTTCCTTCCTGGTAGTGACACGTACACATCACAGGTGACCTTACGTGTGCGCCATAAGGTCACCTTACAGCGTTCGGAAGTACAGGGTATCCACTTTCAGAAAATATATTCTAACTATTTCCTGCTCGGCCTATTGTACAATGACTGCTGGGTGGGAGCGCTCTTGTTCTGGGAGGATGTCATATGATTGCCGGATAGTTGTTGTGTGGCCCCCTTCAGTTGCATAGGTCACAGGTGGTACTGCTCCGTTGAACACGACAAGGGGAAGTTTTTACTGCGCCACAATGCTTTGCATTTGTCCACCACTGTCTTTGTAGCTTAAAGTGTAAGTAAACCTCCCTATCGTTTGCAGCCAAGGAAGCTGCCATCTTTGCATCTGTTTAATCTACAACTGCCATGATGGATAATGCTGCACATGTGATCAGTTATGACACCAGCTATTGGATGGTTGACAGTTTGGTTGAGAGCACAACCAATGGGAGTGTTACATTTGCGGCACGTGCCAGAAACAAAACAGTTTTATGGATGGGTTTACTTCCACTTTAAGGGCCAGTGGTTGAGGGGGGTTCAGTAAAAGTGTGGCTCACCCAAGTGTTTTATCCGACCGCAAGTGTAAATGAGGCCTAAGCCCGATTGCACGATTTTTGTCCGACGTCGGGGCGACTTGAATGACATGTGAGCAAGTTCATCCGATGTCTATTGAAATTGCCCCCGAAGTCGCTAAAAGTAGTGTAGGAACCACTTTTGGAAATCACTCTGGCACCGCAAAGTCGGCGTTGCATCGATTGGGACGCTCTTATTGCTGGCAATAGGCTCCGATTTGACATGCGATTTGACCTGTCAAATCACGCCGTTGTAAACAGGGGATTAGACTATGAACATCTTTTTTGGGGTGCAATTCTACATATAACCATGGCATGTGTGAGAAATATATCATTTAGTGACAACTTTGTGCAAAAAAAAATCAGTTTGTCATATTCCCGCAACTTGTATCAAAATATAAAATATTCCATGGACTCGACATGCCTCTCAGCAAATAGCTTGGGGTTGTCTACTTTCCAAAATGGGGTCATTTGGGGGGTTTTGTGCTATTTTGGCATTTTATGGCCTTCGAAACTGTGATAGGTAGTGAGGAGTGAAATCAAAAATTTGCGCCCTTAGAAATGCTGAAGGCGGTGATTGGTTTTCGGGGTCCCGTACGTGGCTAGGCTCCCAAAAAGTCCCAAACATGTGGTATCCCCGTACTCAGGAGAAGCAGCAGAATGTATTTTGGGGTACAATTCCACATATAACCATGGCATGTGTGAGCAATATATCATTTAGTGACAACTTTTTGTAATTTTTTTTTTTCGTCATTATTTAATCGCTTGGGACAAAAAAAATAAAAATATTTAATGGACTCAACATGCCTCTCAGCAGTTTCCTTGGGGTGTCTACTTTCCAAAATGGGGTCATTTGGGGGGGGGGTTTGTACTGCCCTGCCATTTTAGCACCTCAAGAAATGAGATAGGCAGTCATAAAATAAAAGCTGTGTAAATTCCAGAAAATGTACCCTAGTTTGTAGACGCTATAATTTTTGCGAAAACCAATAAATATACGCTTATTGCGATTTTTTTACTAAAGACATGTGGCTGAATACATTTTGGTCTAAATGTTTGACTAAAATTTAGTTTATTCGATATTTTTTACTTTTTGTTATAAGAAAAATCATTTTTTTTTCAAAATTTACGGTCTTTTTCGCAGAGGCAATCAAATACCATTAAAAGAAAGCTCTATTTGTGGGAAGAAAAGGACGCAAGTTTCGTTTCGGTACAACATTGCATGACCGCGCAATTACCAGTTAAAGCAGCGCAGTGCCAAATTGTAAAAACACCTTGGGTCTTTTAGCAGCATATTGGTCCGGTCCTTAAGTGGTTAAAGGCTTCCAGTAAGCAGACGGAGGCCTGCTGACAGCTCTGTAAAGTTTGCTGTATAAGATGAAGCCCAAGAGTACAAAGCCTAAACAGCCTGGTAAAAGCTGAAAAGTCCCCCATTAACAGTTGATCAGCTTGTAGCCGTTCATGACGTGCTCTGCGGCTTTCTTTTTAAGGGAGGGACACAATTTTAAAATTGTCAGATTATAGGAATCAGCTTGTAAACTTGGACTGCTGTTCTTGCTATTATTGTACACTAGAGGGCAGCACTTTCTTAGGCAAGAACCTCATTGTTAGCCAGTTTTGGGATCAATTTTGGAAACATTTGTAAAGTTTCTGGATGTCTTAAAATGGTGTGCCTCATTCACAAACCAAGAACACTTTTTTTTTTTTACTGGGCTTTTTACCTATATTCAGGACCTTATTTAAAATTGACTTATTATTCTGTAGTAACCAGTACGTTATAATGTATGTATATTATGCAAATGTTATGTTAAAATTAATAGTTGCCATTGCTGACCTAAAGATGTTTTTTGAAGGTGTAAGTTGTAGATTTGTCATCTTCATACTTGTATCCCCTGAGCCAGGACCAGCATGCAGATAATCAAGTATTGAAATCCAGGATTTCCTCTGAACCACATTCTAGTTCTAGGATGGCCACACCCCACTTGCTAAATCTGGAAACTGGAGATATAACTGTAAACAGAGAAAAATACTGCGCTAAAACCCTATACAAGCTGCAACTAAAAAGTGATATACACACCAAAGTACAAGAAGGAAAAATGTAGTTGTGCTATAAAAATTAAATAACATATGGAAAAAATAATAACATGTGAAAAAATAAAATCCAATGAAGTGAATCTGAGAATGTTCATTGATAAGGAAGTCCAATTAAGAATGCAGTGAATAATTCCAAACTGAATCATATGCTGATAAACCACCACCAATAAAGATCACCGTAAGGGATGCAAGCTTACCAGATGGCAAGCATAACCAGCTTGCGGCTGTAAACCCCAGCCCGGGCCTTGTGATGGAACTGCAACAAACACCGGTATGTGGGATCCTCCAGGTATGCGTGAATAGCAGTATGAACCCAGAAAAAAATAATACAATAGTGATGTACCATAGAAAAAGCATACATTTAATAGAAAAATTGCACTTACAACATGGTTTCTTCATAAAAGCATGGGATAAAAGGTAAAGCCGGCCGGCTCTCGCGAACGCCCGTCCACACAGGACTGTAACGCCACACGTCAATACGTCTCCTTTCCCGACGTACGTTTCGTCATACAATGACGTCGTCTGGGGCACTCACTTAGCATACAGATATAAAGGCAACGTTGATCCAGAAAATCTGATTGCCTTTCGGGGGATCAGGTAGGAATTTTTTCCCCATCTTGAGCAAATTGGATCATGCTTTATTGGGGGTTTTTTTGTGCCTTCCTCTGGAGCAAACTGTGGATATTGGATAATGTATAAGATGGAAGTTTTCTAAAACTACACTACAAATAAAACACCCATACCATTAAAATTCAACATAGAATTTACCTGTGGTGTCTTCGCACACACGCGGGGAATCAGAAATAAAAATGCTTTATATTTGTAGGGGATGGTTAGAGCCCCTGCCAGCTTGTTTTTGTCATTAGGGCTGCCACCTTTCCAGCAAAATACTAGCAGCAGCAGGTTCTGTGGGTTATTTAAGGGGTGTGGCCTCCACAGGATATTCTCGTCATGGTTTTAAAAGCAGTTTCAAACAATAATTTTGTCGCCCCGATTGGCTCCACCCCCTTTGCCCTGCCCATGTGACAGGAGGTGGCGCTATACAGGAAGCATCGGCTCTGCTTCCTCTAGCGCTGGCTCCAGTGCTACACTTCGCTTCTAATTACACTAACGGTCGGACGGAGCAGCTGCCTGAGACTGAGTTAGTTACATGCTGCAGCCTGCAGTGCATGCAGACGTGGAGGAAAACCAGTGGCCGGGCGCCCCCTAGGCAGCAGTGCGCCCTATGCGGTTGCCTAGTAGTGGCACCGGCCCTGCAGAGCTGCACCAGATTTTGCACTCTCCAGTTTTAGTAAATGAACCCCCATGTCTGTTGGGCTGCATTTCCCAATGAAGGCCCAATGCAATGACAAGATGAGGTCTATTATTCCCAAACAAAAACCAGTTCAAATAAATGCACAAAGTTGGTATACGCTTGAAAAAAATATAATATGCTACATTTAAACACAACGCAACAGCCTACAACACAGTACATTGCACATTAAGGTAACAAAGAAATTGTATTTTGGCTTCTTCTTTGGAAAAAAAATTCACATTATGTTACAAAAAAAAATGGATGTCAACGCACGCCAACTCAAGTGCATTATGCAGAGATTGACCATTCTTATTATCCATAGTACTTTGGGTTCCAATGCAGGACAGCGTGTAGATTACAGCAGTAGGCAATGTACAGAGTACAGCAGTAGGTGACATACAGGATGGCATGCAGATAACAGCAGTAGGTGACATACAGGATGGCATGCAGATAACAGCAGTAGGTGACATACAGGATGGCATGCAGATAACAGCAGTAGGTGACATACAGGATGGCATGCAGATAACAGAAGTAGGTGACATACAGGATGGCATGCAGATAACAGCAGTAGGTGACATACAGGATGGCATGCAGATAACAGCAGTAAGTGACATACAGGATGGCATGCAGATAACAGCAGTAGGTGACATACAGGATGGCATGCAGATAACAGAAGTAGGTGACGTACAGTGCAGTGTACAGAGTACAACAGTAAGTAACATACAGTACAAGAGAGTGGATTTAAACATGGAAAATGGGAACAACCATCCCTAAACAGGTGTAGAGGCCTTCAGTATCATGGTCCTCTACGTATAATGTTCTTTCAACTTCACTCCCCAGACAATTTGGCAACAAATCACACCTTTACCCATGTAAATCAAAGGATTAACACCTATGCCACCAAGGATGGGATCATGCAACCAAAACAGGGTGCTTCCACAACTTTCACACCACCCATCCTATTCTTGGACAGTCAACATCTATACCAGAGATATGCAATTAGCGGACCTCCAGCTGTTGCAGAACTACAAGTCCCACGAGGCATAGCAAGACTCTGACAGCCACAAGCATGACACCCAGAGGCAGAGGCATGATGGGACTTGTAGTTTTGTAACAGCTGGAGGTTAGCTAATTGCATATCCCCGATCTATACATTCCATAGTGATTGGTGTCTGTTCTATTTCCAGGTATTCATTGGAACTGAAGTGCTTGAGAAGCTACGAAATGGCTTCAACATTACAGAACAAGTCCAGTTGAATAACTATTACTAACAACCCTACAGGTAGGGGCGTAGATAAGGGGGGGGTCAGGGGTGTTCAAACCTCCCCAGAGCATCCTGGAAAAATGTGTCAGTGCCCCTGCCGTTTAGCCTCAGCATCAGCACAGTAGAAGCAATCAGAGTTTTGGAGTGCATCAGCCAGCCCCCTTCTATTGTGCCAAATCCCCTCTGTTTAATAAGGGGTTCCCCTGAAAAGAACGAAATTACTGCAAGGTCTCATTGCAAAGCCTCATGGCCTCACTATGCTGTCAATGTATTTACCATACATCCCCCAACATAAAAGTTTAAATGATGCCTTTGAGTTTGAAAGACATGAAGCACCCCCCCCCCCCCCAGGAAAAAAATGTATCTACGCCCCTGCCTACAGGCATTCTAATCCTTTGTCACCCTATCCAAAACTAAAAGAAAAACCTTATGGATAGATATACATTTTAATTGTATATGTCCCCACTTGGTGTATGGTAGGGTAGGATTGTAAAGAGGGTTTGGGGTCTCCTGCTAGCCAAAGCCAATTGATTGTGTTTTTTATGGAAATTTTTCTTATTTTTTTTGCATAGATATCACACCTGGCAGCTAGAGAGTTAACACGTTATACTGTATCCAGATTTTCACAATATCTTATAAAAGAACTGCATTTGAATAAAACTTGGCAGGATTGTTGCCATTCTTTGTCCAACTTTCCATTCAGCCCAATGTGATCCAGAAACATGAATAAGCAAAATTCGGCTTTAACACATACAGATTACACACCAGCCAGCCTTACAGTATGAAAATCAATGTGGAACCGGCTCCACCTCGTATCTGTCCAATCTTCAATGTAAAAAAAACATACATGCATCTGTCCATGTACCTGCCCATCTCTAGGTGAAGCCCCCCACCCCTGACCTCTGGAACACAGCCAGGAAATCTGGAACCTCTGGCAAGTAAGGGAGTGTGGAAAAATGTATGTGGCTAAAGAAAAAATCAACACCAGACAACAATCAGGGTAATGAATATGGATAAGTCCAGGAGTCCCGTGCATTCCCATTTACCTGAACAATTCTTGCAGGCGGTTTCCAAGTTGCTGGGCCCAGCGGAAGATTTGCTTCGTTGTGTGAGCCAAGTATAACATATGGTGTAATGGAATATTTCTGACTGTTGCCTAATGATGAATAGGAGGCCCTGAGCTTGCTGGAACCACAGACACATATCATGCTGCAGTATCAGTGAATGGGGTGATAAGCTAAGCTTTCTTTCATACAAAGATGCATAAAGAGCACCTGTTCGTGAAGAGCGTAGTTCTGTTGAATACTTTACAAATGTTTGAGTAAGGGTTCGTTCTCATGTGCAGAAGCCCTTGCCACCCCACTGAAATGTGATCCGTGGTAGATTGCTTTTCGGAGGGTATTTGACAGCTGTCTGTTTTAACCCTTATGCCGTGTACACACAACCGTTTTTCGGGTTGTAAAAAATTACGTTTTTTTAATGTCATTAAAAACGATCGTGTGTGGGCACCAGAGCATTTTTCACAATGTAAAAAATTGCCATTAAAAATTTAGAACATGCTCTAATTTTTCACAACGTTTTTAACGTTGCCATTTTTAACGTCGTAAAAAATGATTGTGTGTGGGCTTTAACGACACGAAAAAAACGTGCATGCTCAGAAGCAAGTTATGAGACGGGAGCGCTCGTTCTGGTAAAACTAGCGTTCGTAATGGAGTAAGCACATTCATCACGCTGTAACAGACTGAAAAGCGTGAATCGTCTTTTACCAACACAAAATCAGCTAAAGCAGCCCAAAGGGTGGCGCCATCCGAATGGAACTTCCCCTTTATAGTGCCGTCGTACGTGTTGTACGTCACCGCGCTTTGCTAGAGCTTTTGTTTTTTCACGATCGTGTGTAGGCAAGGCCGTTTTAACGATCGGGTTAAAAAAAATACGTTTTTTTCTAGACCATTAAAAATTTCATTTTCTACAACCCGAAAAATGGTCGTGTGTACGTGGCATTAAAAAGCTGAGCCACCACACCACCACTATGTGCATTACACAGAGTTTCAGGGCATTGTGGTGCATCCCCGTACACCCAACTAGATTGTGCCACCTGGTAGCACCACCCGCCAAATGCAAAATGTGGTTTCACATTTGTCATGGCCGCTACGAAGCATCTCAGCCTTGGCATGTGTACAACCCTGAACAGCTGCATCTCCTAGTTCAGGTGGGCAGTCAGGAGGGGAATCCCCCCCCCCCCCCCGATTTTACCTTTCCAAACCTCTACTCCCAGAACAAGCCCTTTGGCACAACCCCCAGTTATATTCAAGGGGAGTCTTTGTGTTTTATTACATTGAAAAATATCCAGCTTGATGTAGACCTCAGACACCCTATATGCCAACTGTATGCAAGGAGGTAGGCAAAGGTGAAGGGAACAAACCCACAGGCCAGCTGGTATTCAAGGTTTTGGAATGCTACATAGACAGGTGAAAGAGCGCTGCAACCACCTCTTTCATGCACAGCTCTGGATGTCAGGTGTACAGGCAAAGATGGTTTCTGATCACCTTCAGCAGTTTACAATACACAAGAAAAACCGTCTCTCTGATAAGTCAGCAAAAAATAGTTATTCTTTATTTAAAAATAATGCGGTACAAATGAGAGAAATTCCAACGCGTTTCCACTGTCAGGCCTTAATCATGTTCAATTATGGCCATGATTAAGGCCTGCTGGTCGAAATGTGTTGGCGTTTCTAACAGCTGTACCAGACTATTTACTGTACAAATGTTTTGAATACCACAGGCTACCTGGCTTGAAGACATATTTTCTGTGATAAAAGCTCCTCTTATTTACATTATTGATAATTATTATAATAATTAATGTAAAGGTTCATCCCTCAAAAAGAGAAACTATCACAGAAATAAGTATAATATATATAGCTGTGATTAGGACAGGAACTGATGGAAAATCTCCATGATGGGCACACACAATACAAAATCCTGTGGAGGGTTGAACCCTTTTTAATCTAGCCCAAGAAAGTGGGCTGGAGTTACACTTTAACCTCTGAGCTGATTGGATACAAGCAAAGGTCCTGATCATGTCTAGTGTCCATTCAAAATACAGTAGATAATAAAAAGGAACACTTTTTATAGTTACCTGATTTACAGGCTCCAGCATTTGACAGTTGAATGGTATGGGCGGGGCTTGATCTTAAAGCAAAACTGTAGCTTCCCATTTAAAAAAAATATATATGTTCTGCAACCTTTAACCACTTCAGCCCTGGAAGATGTTACCCCCTTCCTGACCAGAACCCTTTTTACAATTTGGCACTGCGTCACTTTAACTGACAATTGCGCGGTCATGCAATGCTGTACCCAAATGAAAGTTGCGTCCTTTTTTCCCACAAATAGAACTTTCTTTTGGTAGTATTTGATCAACTCTGTGTTTTTTATTTTTTTGTGTTATAAACAAAAAAGAGCAAAATGTTTGAAAAAAATATATCTTTTTTACTTTTTGCTATAATAAATATCCCCACTTAAAATAAAAAAAAATAAAAAATTCTTCATCAGTTTAGGCCAATATACATTCTTCTACATATTTTTGGTAAAAAAAATGCAATAAATTATATTAATTGGTTTGCACAAAAGTTAGAGCGTCTACAAACTATGGGAAAGATGTATGGCATTTTTATGGCATTTACATTTTTTTATATATTTTTTTAATAGTAATGGCGGTGATCTGAGTTTTTTAGCGGTACTGCGACAGACGGATCAGACACTTTTGACACATTTTTGGGACCATTGACAATTATACAGCGATCAGTACTACGGTACAAATATGCACTGATTACTGAGTAAATGTCACTGGTATGGAATTGGTTAACACTAGGGGGCGATCAAGGAATTAAATGTGTGTTCCCTAGATGTGTTCTAACTGTATGGGGATAAGACTGACTGGGGGAGGAGACATATCGTTGTTCCTATTTAGTAGGAACAAACGATATGTCTCCTCTCCCCTGGCAGAATAGGGATTTGTGTTTTTACACACACAAATCCTCATGCTAGCTCTAATGCACGCAACCGCGCATGGCCGGCGGTGATCATGCAGTGGGCATGCACGCGCCCTCTGGCAGGTCTTAAAGGGGAAGACATAACGGTAAGTATATGAAACTGGTACCCTGTAGAACAACCCATTCAGTTTAAAATAAAAATGAAAGGTAAAATAAATATCAAATAAATGATAAATAGCCTTATTTTTTATTTTTTTTAGAAGTGATCACATAGTCTCTGTTCTCAGGTGCAGAGAGAGGTGGGGTGGAGAAACAGCGGCACACAGATCTTTCCAGTGAAGGGCTGTGCAGGGGGGGTGTGCCAGCACAAGTCTGATCACTGGAGGACAGGCAGGCTGTTTTCCCAGCACAGCCAGAAAACTGACTACGTTAAGATGGATGTGCTCTCATGCCTAGAGTGGTCAGGTTTATATAGGAAAGCAGGGGGACGGTCAGGAGCACCAGGGATTTTACACAAAGGAAGCAATACAAAGAGAACAGGACAATTTTTAACATAAGTACACAGAACAACAGGCCCATATCAGGAATATTGGTAACATATTCTTTAATAAAAGGTTAACCTGCACATTTTCTCTTTCTTTTAAAGCCTTAATCCTGCCAGTGAAATCAACCTAATGGAGCTTTCTGTGAGGGTGTGGCAACAATGCTACATTGCTCCTGAATTCAGAGCAGATATAAAACTCTCATGTAGGTTGTACCTGTTTGCGCTATGGTGGAGTGTAAAAAAAATGCAGAGGGCGTGACTATTAGTATTGTCATTCACAAGGTTGTAGCTTGTCTATCAGCACCTGGCTACACTTAGGCCTATCCACTATATTCTGAATTGACAGCATTGCTCCTGATTCTGGAACCCTCCCACTGTGAGCTGCAGTGTCTGGGAGCTGGAGCGTGCGAGACACAAATCAAGGAGGGTTGACTTACTCTCAAAAGGTCACAATAGTTTATTTTATTTATTTTACGAGGCTTGTACAACTAATAGTAAATGGATTTAATACTTGTTTAGACTGTTATAAGGGAGCCTTTAGTTGTGCTTTAATTTGGAGAGAAGTTGTTGAGCTGTGTACAGTCTGGACTTGGTATTCATAGGGAACAATGTGAAAAGTAACACCGTTAACTGCAGAAACCACATGGGCTGTTACTGACATGTAGTGAAAATTTCATGTCAGTAGCACCTTTAGAAATGTACATTGCAGTGAAAAAGTATTGGCCCCCTTTCTGATTTTCTATTTTTTTGCATATTTGTCAGACTTAAATAATTCAGATCATCAAAAAAATATATATTAAACAAGATAACCCGAGTAAATACAAAATGCAGTTTTTAAATCATGGTTTCATTTATTAATGCAAAAAAGCTGTCCAAACCTGCCTGGCTTTATGTGAAAAAGTAATTGCCCCCTAAACCAAATAAAACTGGTTGTGCCACCCTTGGCGGAAACAACTGCAATCAAGCGTTTGTGATAATTGGCAATGAGTCTTTAACATTGCTGTGTAGAAATTTTGGCTCACTCTTCTTTGCAGAATTGTTTTAATTCAGCCACATTGGAGGGTTTTCCAGCATGAATGGCCTGTGTAAGGTCATGATACAGCATCTCAAGTCCGGGCTTTGACTAGGCCACTCCTAAATCTAAATTTTTCTTTGTTTGAACCATTTGGAGGTGGACTTGCTGTTGTGTTTAGGATCATTGTCCTGCTTCATAACCCAAGTGCACTTGAGCTTGAGGTCATGAACTGAAGGCCGGACATTCTCCTTTAGGATTTTCTGGTAGAGCTCAGAATTCATGGTTCCATCAATTATGGTAAGTTGTCCAGGTCCTGAAGCCTCAAAGCAGCCCCAGACCATCACGCTACCACCACCATGTCTGAGTGTTGGTATGATGTTCTTGTTAGGAAATGCTGTATTAGTTTTATGCCAGATGTAACGGGACTCACACCTTCCAAAAAGTTACATTTTTGTCCACAGAATATGTGCCTAAAAGTCTTGGGGATAATCAAGATGTTTTTGGTAAATGTGAGATAAGCCTTTGTGTTCTTTTTGGTCAGCAGTGGCTTTGGGCTTGGAACTCTCCCATGGATGCCATTTTTGCCCAGTCCTTTTCTTATTGTTGAATCCTGAACACTGATCTTACCTGAGGCAAGTGAGGCCTGCAGTTTTATAGATAATTAGCTGGATTCGCGTAGGGTGGCGTATGTTTGAGCCGGCGTAGCATATCGTATTTACGCTGCGCTGCCTTAAGTCAGAGAGGCAAGTGCTGTATTCACAAAGCACTTGCCTCCTAAGTTACGGCGGCGTAGCGTAAATGGGCCGGCGTAATTCAAATTGTGAAGAGGTGGGCGTGTTTTATGTAAATAAACCATGACCCGACGTGATTGACGTTTTTAACGAACGGCGCATGCGCCGTCCGTGGACATATCCCAGTGTGCATTGCTCCAAAAGTACGCCGCAAGGACTTATTGGTTTTCGACGTGAACGGAAATTACGTCCAGCCCCATTCACGGACAACTTACGCAAACAACGTAAAATTTTCAAAATTCAACATTGGCTAGGCCAGCTTTTTGGTGGAATAAATTTACGCCTGAAAACGCCTTACGTAAACGGCGTATCTTTACTGCGACGGGCAAGCGTACGTTCATGAATAGGCGTATCTCCCTGATTTACGCATTCTAGGCGTAAATCAGCGTTCACGCCCCTAGCGGCCGGCGGAACTAGACAGCTAAGATTCGACGGCGCAGGCCGTCGTATCTTAGCTACATTAAAGTGTATCTCAATTTGAGAATACACTTAAATGTACGACGGCGCAGATTCAGAGTTACGACGGCGTATCTACTAATACGCCGGCTTAAAGCGGGAGTTCACCCATTTAAAAAAAAAAAAAAAATCTCCCCTTAGCTTCCTGCTCGTTCGGTCTAGGGGAATCGGCTATTTATATTAAAATATGTGCAGTACTTACCCGTTTTCGAGCTGCATCTTCTTCCGTCGCTTCCGGGTATGGGTCTTCGGGAGCGGGCGTTCCTTCTTGATTGACATTCTTCCGAGAGGCTTCCGACGGTCGCATCCATCGCGTCACTCGTAGCCGAAAGAAGCCGAACGTCGGTGCGGCTCTATACTGCGCCTGCGCACCGACGTTCGGCTTCTTTCGGAAAATCGTGACGCGATGGATGCGACCGTCGGAAGCCTCTCGGAAACCTGTCAATCAAGAAGGAACGCCCATTCCCGAAGCCCATACCCGGAAGCGACGGAGAGGATGCGTCTCGTAAACGGGTAAGTACTGCACATATTTTAAAATAAATATCCGATTCCCCTAGTAATAACGAGCAGGAATCTAAGGGGGAAAAGTGCCCTCTAAGGGTGAACCCCCGCTTTAACTCTTTCTGAATCTAGCTAAATGTTTTTTTGGGTTCTGTTTGGGTTATGACCTCCTGGCTGAGTCGTCATCATTCTTTTGGAGTAATTTATTTTTGTAGGCTGGCTACTCCTGCTTTCAGTGCCGTCAGAGTGAAACCTATACAGAGGATACCACAGCACATTATGTACTGATGTGATCTCTCGCAATTAGGTCTGAAAGTGAGCAAATGAGTAATCACGGTGATGTGATTTGACCTTAACCAACCCCAAGAACTCCTTATGAAGAGGACAGCAGTTACTAAAACTAATAGATAAAAAAACACACATCATAGTACAGTACTTAAAAAAAAAATGGGGGTGATTTACTAAAGGCACATAGACTGTGCACTTTGCAAAGTTGGCTATAGAGAAAGGGACTGGGGAATCTCTGTCCTCAGTCTCTTTCTCTGTCTCAAAAGAGACATCAGGGGTTTGTTTAGACCCCTGATATTTCACCAACCCCCCCCCCCCCATGGGGCTCCTAAAAAAATGTTTAAAAAACAAAAAACAAAAAAACAAACAAACAGATAATAAACTAAAAACATTTAAATAATAAACTACTGACACCAAGCTCTGCTCGACTGACACTGTCCATTGCCCTACTGCCATATACAGTATCTGTACACCCCTCACAGTTTTGTAAATATTTTGTTATATCTTTTCATGTGACAACACAGAAGAAATTACACTTTGCTACAATGTAAAGTAGTGAGTGTACAGCTTGTATAACAGTGTAAATTTGCTGTCCCCTCATTAATGTCTAAACCACTGGCAACAAAAGTGAGTACACCCCTAGGTGAAGATGTCCAAATTGGGACCAATTAGCCATTTTCCCGCCCGGTATCATGTGGCTCGTTAGTGTTACAAGGTCTCAGGTGTGAATGGGGAGTAGGGATGTAAATAAGAAATTGGGACTTTATGTGAGGCAAATGGCAAAGTAATACATTGGACAAAGTAATACATACATAATGAGTTTAATTAACATAAAGAGGGTATACAATCGCACTCAATATATATACATTAAAAGCCAATGCATATAAAGTGATTGTTGAATGAAGTACAGTTCATAAACACATAAAATTAAAAGATACAACTACATAATACAGTTAATTCATGTATATACAACCTTTGAAACGAAATCGCAGCACGTTCCAGTTACCAATGTAAGGAGTGAATACTCTGTATCAAAAAACAATAAATCAATAGGATGATAAAAAGTTACTATGATGACTGACTAAAAACAAGGTTGCATCCTGGCAAAGCTCAACGCATTTTGTGTGAAGACACTTCATCAGGAGCGGATGCATCCATTAGTCTGTAAAAAATGTATAAATGTATAAATAGAGATACCGATAAGTTCTGGTAAGAACTCCAGCATCAAGGGAAAGGAGATGAAAATTAATGTGGTCTGGCTACTTACATGGGCCTGAAAAACAGAGGTACATGATACTTCACTGGAAGGGAACCGCTAGGATAGGTTGTCTGTCACGGGAGATGAGGAAGCTAAACCACGTGTGGGGTGAAGGCCCAAACACAAGTCCCCAAGGGATTGCGTTCTCCATATAGTGTATGTGGTAGCACATGATGTGGCTCCAAATGGAGTCTGTAGAAAAAAGGATATACTATGAAGAACTCTCAAATTGTGGCGATGATGTGAAGCAAGTATGAGCCCAGGAGCCAGTGAGGTGGAAAGTATGAAGATGGTAGTGAAAGAAAGCTAAAAGTGCGATTAAGAACCGTGAAACCATAGAACCATGTCCCAATAAGTGAATCATTAAACTCCCTTTTGCGAAAAGGTTTTATCCCTATTGTGGGGTCATCAGTATGGTATTTGTAAATTTAAACCATATCGCCTCTTAAACGTCTCTTCTCCAGAGAGAATAAGTTCAGTGCTCGCAACCTTTCTTCATAACGAATATCCTCCAGACACTTTATTAGCTTAGTTACCCTTCTTTGTACTCGCTCCATTTCCAGTACATCCTTCCTGAGGACTGGTGCCCAGAACTGGACAGCATACACCAGGTGTGGCCTGACCAAAGTCTTGTAGAGTCTGAGAATTATCAGTTTATCCCTGGAGTTAATTCTCCTTTTTAATGCATGCCAATATTCTGTTTGCTTTGTTAGCAACAGCTTGGTATTGCATGCCATTGCTGAATCTACTATTGCATTCATATTTTTGCTACCCAAATGCATTCATTTAAATTTTTTCTACATTGAAGCTCATTTGCCATGTCCCGTATATACTCGAGTATAAGCCAAGTTTTTCAGCCCTTTTTTTAGGGTTGAAAATACCCCCCTCGGCTTATACTCGAGTCAGTGTACCTGAAGGGCCGTGAGCGTCCATTCTTTAAAAGTTGCGGCTTCCCCCTGGTCCCTTCCGTGATAGGCATTTCCCAGCAGACACTGTGTTCAGTGTTCTGCTTATCACGGATGTCCTCTCATTCTCGGACTCGGTTTCCCAGCAGACACTGTGTTCAGTGTTCCACCAATCACGGACGTCTTTTCATCCTCGGACAAGAGGACGTCCGTGGGTGCTCTACTAAGAAGACTTGTGCCCTTCATTCCGGAAAAAGACACTGCAGTAGTGGTAGGAACACTAATAAACTCCAAGCTCGACTATGCTAACTCCCTGTACCTAGGTCTCCCAAAATACCAGATTGCCCATCTACAAGTTGTCCAGAATACGGCAGCGCGCCTGGCAACAGGGAAGAAACCCTGGGAATCAATTTCCCCCTCCCCGAGGTCCCTCCATTGGCTGCTTGTCAAGGACCGAATCACATTCAAGGCCCTCTGCCTGACACACAAATGTGTACAAGGCGTCGCCCCCCAATATTTATGTGAGAAAATAAAATACCACAACCCCAATCGCGTTCTCCGATCAGCTAACCAAAATCTACTACAAATCCCCAAGGCCCGCTACAAGAGCAAAGGAGAACTAATTACCAACTCATATCCGAATGGAAGAGAATCACCGGGCCTTCAGGAAAAAACTCAAGACCCATCTTTTCTGAAGGCTAAATAGAAGGAAAATGGATGCAAAGCGCCTTGAGGCGATTCAGTTTGCATTTGTAGCGCTATATAAGTTATTCACTCACTCAGACTCCTGGCATTGATGAACATGCTACAAAGTTTAGACAGGTCGCATACTGTGCAAAAATGTATAAGAAAGAACCGGGACGGCCGCACTCCAAAAATAAAAAATTTAATTAAATAAAAATGTGTTCCTTTTAATAAAAACTGGTCACAACATGGATGTCACAGAAAAATTCAGGAAAAAGGGCTAACGCGTTTCACACTCTCATACAGTGCTTATTCATAGCTCACTGTCATACTGTGTGTCCTGAGATTGCAAATAGGATTTGTTACTATACTTACCTCTGGTTTATGTGCTTTAGTCAACCTACCACTAATGCCCCCAATATTACCCTCTGGAATTTGTTCATTGCTGACTATCTCTACCCCTGAACCCTCCCCCCCGTCGCCTAGTTTAAAAACCTCTCTAACTTTTTGGCCATCTTCACTCCCATGCACAGCTGCACCAGTATTAGTAAATCAACCCCAATGTCTATACTTGCTCTCAGTGCCGTCAGAGTGAAACCCTTACAGAGGATACCACAGCACAATTATGTACTGATGTGATTTCTCACGATTAGGTCTGAAAGCGAGCAAATGAGTAATCATGGCGATGTGATTTGACCTTAACGAACCCCAAGAACTCCTTATGAAGAGGACAGCAGTTACTAAAACTAATAGAGAAAAAACACACAACAACCTAGTACTTTCAAAAAAATATGGGGTTGATTTACTAAAGGCATTGATTTACTAGACTACAGAGCTTAGTAAAGGAGATAAAACTTCACTTTGCAAAGAATACCCAATCATTTGCATGGTAAATCTTTAAAAAAATGCATTTTGCTTGCACATGATTGGATGATGGAAGTCAGCAGAGCTTCTGCTAATTTACTAAGATCTGGAGCAACTGCTCTTGCAGAGTGTAACTGAACTTTGCAAAATGCGCAGTCTTTTTGCCTTTAGTAAATCAACCCCAATGTTCTAACCTACAGGGGTAATCGGATTGGTTGCGGTTAGTAACTAGGGGCCAGATTATCAGACGAGATACACTGGAGTATCTACTGATACTCCGGCGTATTTTCAAATTTGCCGCGTCGTATCGTTATTTGTGATTCACAAACAAGATACGACGGCTTTTGGCTAAGATCCGACAGGCTTACGGCTTCGTACGCCTTCGGATCTTAGGCTGCAATACTTCGGCCGCCGCTGGGTGGAGTTTGCGTCGTTTTCCTGCGTCGGGTATGCTAATGAGCATTTACGCCGATCCACGACGGTTTTCGCGTTCGTTACGTCGTCGCTAGTAATTTTTTCCCATCGCAAAGTTAAGCCTTGTTTTACATGCCTTAACTTTACACGAGCCATGTTAAAGTATGGCCGTCGTTCCCGCTTCGAATTTAAAATTTTTTTTTTTTGCATAAGACTTCCGGGAATACGAAAGTACGTTACGCACGTCGCCGTTCAAAAAAATGGAGCATGCACCGCCGCAAGTTTACAGGTAAGTGCTTTGTGAATCAGGCACTTACGCTGAAAACTTGCGGAGGTGTAACGTAAACGGGATACGTTACGCCGCCGCTAGTGTACGTGAATCTGGACCTATGAGTCTAGCACTGCAACTATGATCCACTGATTATGGGTGCAATGCTTTGCAGGATTCAAAAATAAATAAATGCACATTTTTTTCTGCATAAATATACAATTTATTTTGTAAAAGTGGACTTTAAATTTCAGGTTGTGTTGTTGAGCTCTGCAAACACTTGAAACGGTAGTAAACTGCTGAAACTGCTTTAAATTGCCCAGCAGTGCCATTTACCTTTTTATTTTTCTTTAAAAAAATGCAGCAATGCGCTGTGAACAAAAGGCAACTCCGAGGACAGATGGTCAGTAACACGTGCATGCTGTACTTGGAGCATCCCAAAACTTAAATAAAGGCCCTATTAACAGAAAATAAAAATCAATATAAACCAAATAGATAAGATGTCAAAATACAGATAAACCATGCTGTGGGAGATTGTCTCTCCCAGTATAATAATCATTGTGGTTCCACTGTCCGTGTGACGGCTCTCCTTGCACTTTATCAGAAGCTCCCGATAAACAGAGCGCAGTAGACATACATTGAGAGAGCTGATCTGCAGTGCTGAGTTGTCAGTACAGTCTTGCTCTTCATTAATTTAGGATGAATGCTACAGCTGTAACCAGTAAACATAAATTGGCATTCTCTCAGCTGTAAACCTTGTGAAAATATATATACCTACAAGTTTTCTGAAAGTGCACCAAAGATGCAGCATGCAGGACTTTTGATGGGCTTTCAGAACGTGCGGCAAAAACATAGGACATAATAGAAACTCTATGGTAAACCATGGGTAACGCGGCGCTGCATTTGCGCTGTGGCCTAACTGCAGCCTGGCAAATCACAGAATAAAATGTCACTTTGGATTTTGGATTGGGGTTGGAGTTGTATTGGAGTTATGAGATACTTTAGTTTCTGAAATGAACAGTTTTGGGTTATTATTCAAATCCTGGCTCTGTTTCCCCATACTAAATTGTTGTGTCTAACCATATTACAAAACCTCCCCAATCCTGTTTGGTTTCCCATGTAGTGAAACAATGTAAACCAAGGGCTTTCATTTCTGTTCTGGCCAATATACACTTGGGCCCGGATTCAGATACAATTGTGTATCTTTGTGCGGGCGTAACGTATCTCCGATACGTTACGCCGCCGTAATTTTGGGTGCAAGTTCCGTATTCAGAAAGGACTTGCGCCCTTAGTTACGG
The DNA here is from genome assembly GCF_905171775.1 of Rana temporaria. Lineage (NCBI taxonomy): Eukaryota > Metazoa > Chordata > Amphibia > Anura > Ranidae > Rana > Rana temporaria. Next base: position 66,688,616 of record NC_053490.1, read on the forward strand.
CGGCGTAACGTATCTCGTCCAGCGTAAGCCCGCCTAATTCAAATGGGGATGATGTGGGCGTGTTTTATTAAAATGAATCGTGACCCCGCGTATTTGACGTATTTTAATCCCAGTGCGCATGCTCGAAATTACGCCGCAAAGCCTCATTGGTTTAGACGTGAACGTAACTTACGTACAGCCCTATTCGCGAACGACTTTACGCAAAACTTTCAAAACTCGACGCGGGGAACGACGTCCAGACTTAACATAGGATACCCCTCATATAGCAGGGGTAACTTTACACCGGAAAAAGCCGAACGTAAACGACGTAAAACAAAAAGCGCCGGGCGGACGTACATTTCTGAATCTGCCTATCTACCTAATTAGCATATTCCTCGCGTAAATATACGGAAGCGCCACCTAGCGGCCAGCGTAAAGATGCAGCCTAAGATACGACGGTGTAAGACACTTACGCCTGTCGGATCTTAGGGAAATCTATGCGTATCTGATTCTCTGAATCAGGCGCATAGATACGACGGCCCGCACTCAGAGATACGACGGCGTATCAGGAGATACGCCGTCGTATCTCCTATCTGAATCCGGGCCATGGTGTACAAGCTTCCTATGTCTCAGCTTCATGAGGAAGGCAGATTGTAAAAGCCGACAAAAGCATTCGGGCCCGCTTTCTTGGGACTTAAGGAGTGTTAAGTGAGGGGATGGGCGGTACTGTCCCTAATTATGGTGCAGGTGGGGACGACCCAATAGCGGTCCAGGGAAGGTTCTGGTTCCTCTGGAAATCTATTTAAGGGCTGCAGAGGGTTTGGGGTGTCCTCTGCAGTGGCCCGGAAAGAAGGAAGAAGAGCTCCTTGCCTCCCTTCCCGTCGCAACATTTTATGTGGTAGGGTTACGCCGGGGGGGGGGGGACATTTTTGGTGATGAGTCAGTGATGCTGCCCGAGTTCCAAAAACGGGGCAGAGTTTATGTGAATGATTTATGGTTTTATTATACGAGTTTCAGTTATAATGGTTGTATAAAATATGATGTAAACCAATAAAGTGTTGCGGCCATTTTATGCCAAATAAACATGTATGGTTGTATCTGGGGTTTAGGTGGGGGCAGGTGTGGCCTACAGTCCAATGCATTTCAGCATCTTCACCTTGGGTTCCACAGGACCTTGTCTCTGCTCTGGGCCCCAGTTTCATATTTTTCATAACAAGGGACATGAAATAAAGCAAAGAGTCACTAGTGTTTAGCCCCTAATAAGATCCATAAGCTTGCGTTTGACGTGCATGGGTTCACTGCTCATCTTCCTGTACACGTCAGTTGGAACCTTAATGCAGATTGATGCAGCTTAGAAGGAAGTCAAAAGCAGTTTGGAAGAAGGTCAATTGTAGGTAAAATGCATCTTTGAATGATCTAAGAAGTGTCTTGAACCGATGCCAAATGCAAATTTATTGCTGGACTCAAAAGAGACAAAATTTGCCGGACAGAGCCATGGTAGCCATTTTTACGATACTGCCTTTATTTGTGTGTTTTTTTTTTTTTTTAATGAACTATTTTAAGGATTGCAACATAGAGGAACTGGGCTAGAAAAGTACTTTGTATGGTTTCTAGATCTCCCATACCTAATCGGGAGTGACTGAGGCCAGCGATGAGGTGCAGAGCCACAGGAGGAGAAACCAGGACACTCCTGTGCAACTGCCAGTCCTTTGTGGAGGACACAGTTTGGTTACTAACCAGAAGTGCCTTTTATTGACCTGCATGTTGGCATACATGGGTTATAACAAGCAACAATTGATCCAATTTGTCTACTCTTAAAGCGGAGTTCCGGCCACAATTTCACTTTTTATATATAATTACCCCTGTAATACACAAGCTTAATGTATTCTAGTAAAGTTAGTCTGTAAACTAAGGTCCGTTTTGTTAGGTTGTTACAGCATTTAGACACTTTATAAAATAGAAATTGACTGGGGCCATCTTAAGTGTGGGCATCATGAAGCCAGACTGTATGACTTCCTGGATTTCAGCCTTGCAGATCTCGCACATGCTCAGTGCTGCACAAGCAGTGTAATAGGTTTCAGATCAGGTTTCAGCACCTGTACTGTCCAATTCACATGATTCTTCGAGACTGGGGAGTGCACAGACTCCTGGAAAGTTACACCCACTACATTCCCAGGAGTCTGTGCAGTGTAGGTTAGGAAGCTTAAGCACCTAGGTGCAGGAAGTAGGAAGATTAACTATTCTGCCTAGCAACAACACTTTGAAGGCATCTAAAAAAAAAAAAAAAATTCTTAAAGGACTAATGAATTTTTTTTAAAACTACTGATGTAATGTTATATTTATGGGTGGAACTCCACTTTAAGTTGGGTTCCCACCTCTCTGTGTGCATTTTTATGTTTCTGCATTACTTGTTGTGTTCCATCAGCCAATACAAATTGTATGTAACCAGCTTCTTCCATAGCAACCTCAATTTCATATCATGCCCTGCCATTGCCATCAGTAGGGCTTACTAAACTGATCTGCACTTTCAGGGCCAATTCTTGTCAAGGCAGCGCACAGAACTAGCATCATTAAAAACGTCAGCAAAGCACATAAACTGCAAACAGGGCCTGAAGTGAGGAACAGAGGGAGCCTAGGAGAAGCACTGCTCTTCACTACGGGAACTTGCAGTTTGTTATAGAAGTCAGGCTGAATGGAAAGCATGGGGAAACTAGAGACAGGCAGGCAACACATAGTGGGTGAGCCAGTTAGACTGGTTAAACTTCAATGCTTGTAGCTATTGTGAATGGTAGAAGTTTTAATAATAGCAATATTAAAGAGATCTATCATTAAACAAAACACCTGAATGAGAATAGTAATCTGCTATGCTGAACCCCGCTAGTTCCAGAGTAGTCACTAATAATTAGGCTGAGCTTCACTGAATCAAATTTCTTGGGTGCAGCCTAGGAATCAGTAAGGCCCGATTCACATCTATGCATTTTTAGTGCTTTTTGCATTTTGCAGATTTGCACTACAGAACGTGTTCCACAAGAAACCAGGTTAAATGGACTGTTGTGCAAATCTGCAAAATGCAAAAAAAATGCATAGGTGTGAATCAGGCCTAAATGTCAGATTCCATGGTCGTCATTCAGTAACCTATTTGCAAAAAAAATCTTTTCTTGCAGTATGCTTGCATTAGAATGGGCTACACCTAATTTATAAAAGCCTTGTAATAGTGGATAGCAACAATAAGGTAGTTCTTGTTCAATCATTTTTATTGATTTCATGGGTTATAGTACATACATATAAATATGAACACATTCATAACATTGCTTCATGTACATTTAGAATAAAGGAAACATCCTGATACATTAGGTTGAGCTGAAATATATACAATGTATTAGGACCACCTATGTATTATTAGTGGGTAAGTGGAACATCAGTTTGGACATTTCCCATATACCATCCTATTAACATAAATGAAGAATCTTAAGCAAATTGAGGAGGGTAACAAAGAACAGTGAGGGAAAAGGATAGGGAGGAAGAAAGTGGAGAAGGGGTTGAGTACCTTGGAATTTAAGAAGGTTAATGTAAGTCCTAGGAAGCTGAACTTAAAGTGGATGTAAACCCGATTCATGAAATTTGACCTAAGCACATTTATCTGTAGTGTTTTCTTATCTCTCTCCAAAGCCTTGATTCCTGTGTGTTTCTGCTGCTCTGTTCTTCTGTTATCAGCATGTTAACTTCTGACAAGTTCTGACAACCTGGAGGCAAAACCAGCCTGAAATTTGTGTTGGGGTGGGTGTTCTAAAATTGATTAGCAGAGAGCTGGTCTATTCACAGCACAGCTCTGCTTATTCCTTTCCCTACTTATGTGGAGGGGGTATGTCCCTTTCCTCCAATCAGCTTACACACCGTGGGGGTTATTTACGAAAGACAAATCCAATTTGCACTACAAGTGCAAAGTGGATTTGCCTTTAGTAAATAACCCCCAGTGTATGCCAAGAATCCACACCCAGTGCTGGAACAGGAAGAGAGAATCTCTAATATGATTTGCACTTTTTAAAAGAATATACAAAGCTGAAGACAGGGAGATTTGTTTCATCTCTGTGTATCATCTGAGGCTGTTCACTGAGAGTTTGCATCCACTTTAAAGTAGAACTACACTGCATCTGAGCACTACAAACCATAAAACGCTATTTAATTCATTATTAATATTCAAAGCAAACACTGTCTCCATGCTTTATTTTGTGAGAAATCACTTTAAAAATATAATTATATATTTGGGTCCAAAGTGTACGGACAATTAGGTAAGACCACCATGTGTGCTCGTAGGTTCCCGGAATATCATATCCAAGGAAACAACATCCCATTTGGCCCAGGATAAAATGCGCTAAACAGGTTGGTATAAAGTACCAACGGTATAAAACTTTACAATCAGTTTGTAATGCAAGGACATTTTGAGAGCTTCATTTGGTAGGGTTCCAAATGTGGATCCATTGTTCAGGTTCTATAGTATTATCAAGGTCCGTTGCCCACATGCTCATATAGTCATGTTGATGTAGTGTAGGGCTTGCCAGAAGTGAGCTGTACAGCAAGGGGCTCAATCTTGGATAGTGTGGGTCAACCCATCACCTTTGTTTATGGGGGGGGGGGGGGGGACACCAGTAATGGAAGTAATAGAAATGAGATTGATGGAGGAATCCCCCTGCTGGGACATTGTATTCTGAAGCAGAATACACTGAACAGCGGCTGTCTTGGCGGCAGCCGTTGAATGAGATTCAAATTTCCATCGTGTCCCCTTGACAGAAGATTTAGAAAAGCCGTGAAATGAATAGTAAAAACACAAAAATACATGTGTCACGCAGGTTTGTGGCTTTTAAACATGTGCACTATGTAAGATCTCCATGTTTCTCCCACACTTTGGGGGTAATTTACTAAAGGCCAATCCACTTTGCACTACAAATGCACTTGGAAGTGCAGTCGCTGTAGATCTAAGGGGGACATGCTTCCCCTCAGATCTACAGCGACTGCACTTACAAGTGCATTTGCAGTGCAAAGTGAATTTGCCTTTAGTAAATAAACCCCTTTGTGTAATGAATGCACATAGGTACACACATTACTCTATATCCATAAGTGTGAAAAGAGCATTTTACTATAGGGCTACTCTTCGTATTCTTTCTGTGACTAAAGTAGAGACCTTCTGGAGGCGTACGATCTGTAAAGTAAATGAGAGTGTGTGAAAGACATTTATGTAAGATGATACTTACATGTGTTGATCTACATATTATTCTTTGCCATTTTCCCTGACCCTGGTTGCTTGTTAGCCAGACATGAGCTTCCTTGAGACAGCGTTTGACATGTAAATAATATCTTGTGACCTGAACCGATGCTCCTACGCCAGCATTTCCTAATCCACTAAATGCAGCTAACGCCATTTCTGTACAGTGTCTGTGCCAAATACTTCCAGGCTGATAAGAAACTTGGGACTGTGATGAATATTAAATGAATATTCACAGCCCATTGTCTCTTATGATTCCTATATAGATGGTCTTCAAGATCATCTACCACTCCTTCATTATTCCAGGCATGAAGACCTGGACCTGTACACGGGAGCACAAACAAACGTGTGGGAGGTCAAAGGGAAAAACTAGGTAAGTGATATTTAAATGCTCTAGCTTACAGCAATCAATTGATCTAATAAAAAACAAACCTTTAGTGTTCCTTTAATTGCAGTGTTGGCACTTCAAAAAAAAAATATATAGTTTTGTGTTGCAGTTTGGGCACTCGGGTTCAAAAAGGTTCGCCATCACTGATCTAGTATAAATATCCCAACCCAAAGCGCCACTCCAGAGCTTCTCCTATCAACAGATAAACAGGGTGCTGTCCACCATTGAAGAGAATAGATAAATAAGGACTGCACGCCGATCCTCACTGTTTCAAATACTTTAATTCAAGCATCAACAGAAAAGCTTAAAAACATGATGTCTCCACCACCTTCTTAATGTGTTTTACCAAATATGAAATTTATCGCAAGAAGGTGGCGGTTTCTTTTGGGTAGAAACATTGCAGAAACTTTGTTGATGCTTGAACAAAAGTATTTGGAAGAGTGGAGAGCAGAGCGAGGCTCTTATGCCTCGTACACACGTACGGGATTTGCAATGGGAAAAGTTCCCGTCGGAAATTCTGAGGGGAAAGGCGAGAACCTACTTAATTCAGTCTTTCCCCTACACACGGCCAGTATTCCCGACAGGAAAACTGCGACGGAGCTTTGGCCAGGAATCCCAGCCATGTGCATGCTCCATCGCAGTTTTTCCCATAGGAAAACTGCCAAAAACCACCGGGAAAAAGTCTGCCTGATTTCCTGGCGGGAAAAAAAAAAAAAAAGAGAACGGGTTCTCTTTTTTTGTCCGGCAGTTTTTGGGCAGTTTTACCGTCGGTTTTTGGGCAGCTGTCCCGGCCAAAAGCTCTCCTCACAGTTTTCCCATCTGGAAAACTGATCGTGTGTACGAGGCTTTATTGAAGTATATTTAACATTGGTGAGAATAATGTTTCATTGTCTTGTTGCCTCCTGGATACTGGTGTCAGATACCTCAGAAGGCATTATCTTTCATTCACGTAAACAGATGCCAGATCTTGCTTCGCGTCACTGGGGGGGCCAGTGGAAGGAATCACAAAAAGACAGCCGATTCCTTGCCATGTAAAAAAAATTAAGATGGCAGAGCAGGATGGAATTTTGGAGTACTTATATAAATTAATTGAAGGCATTTTTCTGATTAGCCAGGGTGGAGATTATGACATCATCTGCTAGCCTCTCCTCCTGGCCAAATAACTCCTTAATCACTTCAATACCAGGAACTTTTACCCCCTTCCTGCCCAGGGCAATTTTCAGCTTTCAGCACTGTCCCTATTTCAATGACATTTGCGAAGTCATGCAACACTGTACCCAGATTATATATAGATATATATTTTAGTGTTTTTTTTTTTAACGCAAATAGAGCTTTTTTTGTATTTAAGCACAGCTGAATTTATATTATATATAAAAATTTGGGAAAACAAAACAGGTCTTGTCTCCGTTATAAAATGTAGCAAATATGTAATCGCTCTTCATAAATTTAGGCCAAAACGTAATCTGCTACATGTCTGGTGAAAAAAAAAAAAAAAAGTGTTTATTATTTAGTCTGTATGAAAGTTATAGAGTTAACAAACTGGTATATGTATTTAAAAAAGAAATTAATCTTGATGTACTGACGGCCGATCTTGTTTGAGGCCCTAAAATGCCAGGACAGTACAAATATCCTCCAAATAACCCCATTTTGGAAAGTAGACAGTCCAAGGTATTTAGTAAGCGGCATGGCAAGTTTTTTTGAGGTTGGAACATTTTGCAAAACAAAATTCAAATTGCAGTACAGCATCATCATATAACTGATGTAAAAAAGGAAAAAGCAAGAAAAAAACTGCGGTAATAACAAAGAATAAAATAAATGAGCACAAATAAAATTAAAATAAAGAGGCAGCAACTAGAGGGAGCTGTGGTGGCTCAACGCGATTGGCACTGCGCTGACAAGCCATTCACCTCTGCAGCTAGAGGTTCGGATCCCGGTCTCGGCTTCATGTGAATTGAGTTTGGTGGTCTCAGTGGGTGTGCTATGCAAGGTAAGCCTGTGCTTAGTACGCCCACCCCCCTCCCACAAAAACCACCACACCTACACAGGCACTCTAAATTGGGTTAACACACTCACATTGACCACGCGGTCTCTAAAAGAGAGGCGAAGGACTAATGGGGCTGGTTGAGCGGGCTAATCCTCTCACTCCCTTATAGGGAGTCCCTCTGCCCCGTTGGGCTTCAAAGCGGAGCAGGTAGGGCGGGCTGTGTGGGAGGACCCCCTCACACACCCGCCATTGCCACCCGGGGCATGGAGAAAGGTGGCAGATTGCCTCTGGGGGAGGCCTGCCTACTCCCAACTCCTGCAGTCCGGCTCCTCTCTCGAGTACACGCACAAAAATACACTTTAAAAAAAAAAAAAAAAAAAAAAGAGGCAGCAACTAGCATGCGATACATAACCAGAAATAAAATAAAAAAAACAAAGCTGCGCCAATATAATACAGATGATATTAGTAACCAGGTCTCCTAGGCTCAATTGTATATAGATAAAAAAGTCCCGGTAGACACTTGGCATATATATATATATACACAAACGATCCTGAAGACACCACCTCTGTGATTTCTTAACTGTTTCACACTGAAGTGAGGACCCACCGCCGAGTTATAAAGAGTGTGAAACAGTTAAGAAATCACAGAGGTGGTGTCTTCAGGATCGTTTGTGTATATATATATATATATATATATGCTAAGTGTCTACCGGGACTTTTTTATCTTTATCTATATACAATTGAGCCTAGGAGACCTGGTTACTAATATCATCTGTATTATATTGGCGCAGCTGTTTTTTTTCTTTTATATAACTGGTGTGGCTGCGATTGTCCACATCTGTACCATGTGATCACAGTGATCAACACAATAGTACACAATGAATGGAAACCATCCATTGTATACAATTGTCACGTTATTTGTTATGATTGGACACAACAATCACATGGGACCGGCAGCAGACCAGGACACCGATATGTCATCCCCTGTATCTGAACCCAGAAACAAAAATGTACATATTACAGCTTACAATTCTTTAGATGTGGTGGCTGCATTGTTTTGTTTTTTTCCAGGCTTTTTGGATTATGAAAACAAGACTTCCTTCCTAAGGTGGCCACAATAATTTCTCCACCGCTGCACTCTTTACAAGAATAGGCATTTTCTGTATTTGCTTGAAAAAATAGTCAAGCACATTCAATGACTGGAAAACTGCAACCCATACATATCTTTACCCCTGGATTTAGATATCCTTTAACTGCTAAAAGCTGGCCAAATTTTGTTTGCTATTTATTGATTGAAAAGTGTTGATTTTCTAAAGAGTTTTTGGGATCAAACCAACATTAATTTTTCAGCGCAGTGTCAAGATCATTGTAAGGAGCAGTATGGTACCATCGTCCGGTTTTCCTCAATGTTTCACATCAAGTTAAACCAAAAGATGGTACTAATCGTATGGAAACATTCTTGAACAAGAGCTATTTTTTTTTGTTTGATGTACAAACATTATAGCGCAGTTTATCCCTTTCATACCGAAGCCGATTTCTGACATTTGTTGCTTATAAGATAAAATCTGTATTTCTTGCTAGAAAATTACTTAAAACCCCCCAAAAAAATGCTATATATATATATAGCAGAGGATCTAGAGAATAAAATGACGACTGTTGCAATATTTAGTGTCACACTGTATTTGTGTTGCGGTCTTCCAAACGCAATTTTCTGGGAGAAAATACTTTTGTGAATTGCCCACACTTGTTCAATGGTGACAAACTACTATACCTAAAAATCTCCATAGGCGGTGGGACGGGAGGCCCGAGAAGAGCAGCGGAAGGGAAGGGGGGACATCCCCTCTCGCTCATTAGGGATTCGGTGATCTCCCTGAAGAGCCGACTGCCTGCTCTAGAAAATGGTACCGGGGTGATGCCTGCGTACGGTCGGCGCCAAGGGGTTATAGTTCTTTATGGTTTCTGATCATGCGCAGTCTTTTGTACCCGATCTTTCTTGAAGGAAAACAGTACACATTAAACAAATATTGTTTGTTCTGTTAAAGGATGAGAAAAATGTTGTGAGTTTGCCCCTACGGAAAGTCGAAAGTTGTATACATAACACACTATACGGAAATCAAAAGATCATGCCTCATATGGAATTTTTCTTACACTTTGCTAATAGCGTGTACCCAGCTTTAGTCAGTGAAAGTCTAAATACAATGTTGATCGTTAATATAGATTCTGCCAATCACACTCTTCTAGTTTTGTTTGTTATCACTAGATCAGTCAACAAAGTTCTTTTCAGAATGGAAGAGTCCTGGGCGTTCCCAAGCAACTAAAGCCACACACATTCAAATACATCAGCAATGTGTTTGAGTTATTGTTGCCAAGTAAAAGGTCTTTTCTTTTCTCCTGATTAGTACAGTCTGTTGGTGCCAGCATCTACAGGACTACAGTTGGTGAGCAATGAGCAATCCAGACGTGATAAACCTAAATGTTGGGGGTGCGAAGTTCACCACTTTTGCTTCAACACTGCAGAGGTTCCCAGATTCCAGATTGGCACACATGCTGGATGGCAGCGACCGGGATTTCAGGCTTGTAAACGGTCAGTTTTTTGTAGACAGGGATGGCTCCTTGTTCAGCTACATATTGGACTATCTGAGAACTTCTCAACTGACTATACCATCTGATTTTTCCGAATATGAAAGACTTCAGAGGGAAGCTGAATTCTACCAACTTCATGCACTGGCTGAGCAGCTAGGCCAGGGGAACATTTACCAGCCCAGGCAGGAGATCTTGGAAGTAAGGTTCCTCCTACAAGAGACACATGCTTTCTTCCGCATCTTTTGCTCATGCAGCAGTACAGTTGAGGCCCTTGCTGACCGCATTGTAATGTATGTAGAACAGCCCATTGGAGTTCAAGGAATGAGCTTCCCATTTTCCAACCAGAAACCTCTGGCTCCTGTGCCCCTGCAAAGACCCTCACATCATGACCTTGTCTTCCAGTGTGGAACAGACTTTGCAACAGGCGATCAATTTGGAGCCAGGTAAATTGCAGTTTATTTTCTAGCATGTTAATCAATTCCAAAAGGTCCAAATTCTACAGCTATACAAAGGCCAGATTTAACAAGGTTATAACGTATCATTATTTATGCTAAAAACATGACAACTGCAGTGTATCCTCCAATGATTTAAAGTTAAACTCCAGGCAAACAGCAAAACACACAAATGGAAGTAAATACTGTATATGTGGCCGTTTTGTCTGCTAAAGAGTTTGTATTTCTGTCCATAAAATAAGAACTATAAGCAAAAAAAAAAAAATCCCCCCATTTTTGGGATAGCGTAAGGGTTATAACCATGTCAGATATTTCTCCCCTCCACCATGTGTCTCATTGCAGTGATTTAGCTTCACTTCCTGTCCCATAGTCAAACAGGAAATGAGCACAAATCCCTGCAAAATTTGGGGTTTTCTTTTACTTTCAACAATAATAGTAGGACAGGACACCAGCAGAGAAGGTAAATCTGCCCAACAACAGACAGGAATTAAAAACTGACAGGGTTATTTTTATTTTATTTATTTTTTTAACCGCTTCCCGACCGCCGCATGTAGATATACGTCAGCAGAATGGCACGTACAGGCACATTGGCGTACCTGTACATCCCTGCCTTTCCGCGGGTCCGATCAGGATCCCCCCCCCCCCGCTACATGCGGCGGTCGGATTCCCTCGGGGAGCGATCCGGGACGACGGCGCGGCTATTTGTTTATAGCCGCTTCGTCGCGATCGCTCCCCGGAGCTGAAGAACGGGGAGAGCCGTATGTAAACACAGCTTCCCCGTGCTTTACTGTGGCGGCGTATCGATCGAGTGATCCCTTTTATAGGGAGACTCGATCGATGTCAGTCCTACAGCCACACCCCCCTACAGTTATAAACACACACTAGGTGTACACTAACTCTTACAGCGCCCCCTGTGGTTAACTCCCAAACGGCAACTGTCATTTTCACAATAAACAATGCAATTTAAATGCATTTTTTGCTGTGAAAATGACCATTGTCCCAAAAATGTGTAAAAATTGTCCGAAGTGTCCGCCATAATGTCGCAGTCACGAAAAAAAACGCTGATCGCCGCCATTAGTAGTAAAAAAAATAAATAAAAATGCAATAAAACTATCCCCTATTTTGTAAACGCTATAAATTTTGCGCAAACCAACCGATAAACGATTATTGCGATTTTTTTTAACCAAAAATCGAAGAATACGTATCGGCCTAAACTGAGGAAAAAAATTTTTTTTATATGTTTTTGGGGGATATTTATTATAGAAAAAAGTAAAAAATATTGTTTTTTCAAAATTGTCACTCTATTTTTGTTTATAGCGCAAAAAAAAATAAAAACCGCAGAGGTGATCAAATACCACCAAAAGAAAGCTCTATTTGTGGGAAAAAAAGGACGCCAATTTTGTTTGGGAGCCATGTCGCACGACCGCGCAATTGTCTGTTAAAGCGACGCAGTGCCGAATTGTAAAAACCCCTTGGGTCATTTAGCAGCATATTGGTCCGATCCTTAAGTGGTTAATGCTTCTCCACTCTATCCAAATCTAATAATAATAATAGAAAAAAAAAAAAAAGAGAAGGGGGGAAAAAGGTTTTGCCTGTAGTTATACTTTAACCAATTGAATTAAATAAGATATGATTGGCTACTATAGGCACTGTACACATTATTGCCTTGTTAAGTAATGGGGCGACATCTATGGATACAATGATGGCGTCATTGTGTGCAAGTTTGACAGATTTTTTTTATTTTTTGAGTTATTGACAAACGATTTTCTATCCATGTATGGCCAGCATTAAAGCGGAACACAGCACTGGACAGTGGAGAGGAAGCTGCCAAAGATAACTTTTCCTATTAAGAAGCTGGATATTGGTTGCTAGGTAGTCCGAGCAACCAATCACCAGCTTGTTAATAGGAAAGTAAACTTTGGCAGCTCCTGCCCACCTCATCTAGTTCTTTGCCAACTCTCCTTATTGTATAGACCAGTCATAGGACGGGGCAGTGACTTGTTTGTTGTATGCATGCCTGCCAGGTCCTGCTAAGAGAATGACAGGGGGCTTGGGTTTTGAGGGGACAAACCCCCCCCCCCCCCCCAATGTAGCTCCACACTCATCCTCAGCGTATTTTTATTCGCCCAATGCACGCAGGCGAGTGGGAATTTTGAGTGCTGGTATATATAGTTTAAGAATGTATTAATGAATGCAGAGCTATCAATTTGTGTAAATATGTTAGAACATTATACAGAACTGACTGGACCATAATTGGGTGTGGCTTAAGCCACAGTGATGAAATCCCAAAAAGCATAACTTTACAGAATATTAAAAAAAAACACATATATATATTTTTTACTAATATATATATATATATATATATATATATATATATATATATATATATATATATATATATATATATATATATATATATATATATATATATATATATATATATATATATATATATATATTTTACACACACGTATGTATCACCATTCAAAAGTTTCCCCTCACTTCCTGGCCTGGGTCAATAAGTGATGGGAAAATGTCCTCAGTGAGGAAAGACTGCAAATAGTATAAAAAAAAGGCGCTGAGCAGAGTGGCTGTATGTGAGAGGATCTGTGATAAACATGAGATATGCAGCTACCTTCTCTTTTTAGGAAGGCTCTACTGTATTCTGTACTGTAAGGAAACCAGCATATTTAGAAGTTGTAAATGGACTTTGTTCAGACAGTCTGTAACTCATTACTGCAGGTATGCATCTATAAAGCCTGACCAGAGAAAACTACTGAATGGGACCAATGTGCTGGGACTTTTGCTGGACATCTTGCTACGAGAGGGCTTTAGCTTGGTGAGCACAAGAGCTGTGTCAGCAGAGGAGAAGGTAGAGTGTTACACATTCCAGAGGAAGAAAAGACCTGAAATCTTTACCATCGCTGAAGACTATAAACAGGAAAAGATGGTAAATGTCCAAGTAAAACCAAGCAAGCAAACTAAAAAGAGATGATGGCCCTGTTCATTCCATCAGGAGAAACATCACTTGTGTGGACCATTACATGACCACCAGTAAGAATACATCCACCTGTCAAATATGTTGCAGTTTCAAAAACAAGTTGGGCTACCCAAGTACAACCGTGAACACATCCAGCTGTTTAAGAAATGGTTATAACCCCCTTGGTTAGCCCTAAACAGCCCAGTCCTCACTGAGTATTATACACTGTGCTGTCATGCAAACACATACAAATCCCAATACATGCCCAGTAACCACCGGATATCTTTAGAGCCTGATGCACAGACAAAAAAAAAAAAAAAAAAAAACTAAAATTTTGACATTGACAGGAGTTTGAGACATTATATCATATTGACCTGTTCAAATAAATTGTCATTATTCATTTCCGTGTGTGGCCCTTTGATCCATGTCCCTAAAATCTAATAAAGCACATCATATCTATGGTTAAAATGTAAATTATATTTTCACATTGTATTTCCCTTATTTCTAGCCTATTCATCTGAGCAATCAAAGTTTGTAAACTGATTTGTGAAGATTCCTCACATATTTACTGCCTTGAATTCTGTAATGCTTATTCTGCGAATAGGCACTGCTGTGTCACACATTTCACAGAGCCAGGGTTCTGTCAGATTAGGCGACCGACACATCAGATTTCGTGAAAAATATGTGAGAAAATTCGATGCGCTACTGTGAGTATACAGTTATGATAATAAAGCAGTGATGATAAAATATGCAAAGTGTATCTGAGGCAGCTATATCTAAAAGTGTTCACATAATACAAAAATCAAATCTACATAAATAAATGATAAGCGCTTCAAATGAGTGACTGAAATCACAACAAAAGGATAATACCATCAGATTTCGTAACAGAAGTGACATGCCATCCCGCATAAAGTCGCCAAGCGGATATCTTTTTACACTTACCAACATCTTGCATTTCACTTATTTTTTACCACTAAACCAAGCTTGTATTGTCAAATACAGTATTGTATTTAGAACAGGGCTGAAAATTTCAAGTCCTGAGCTACTAGCCCGGCCCAAGAGTTACTCGCCACCAGTTGCCCCACCTAATTCATACACTGCCCTGCGCCTAATTGCACCCGTAAAAAAAGGCCCTCGTAGATTATCTCATGGAATGACAATGTTTTATGCAGAATCAAGTTACAAAATTAAATATTACCAACAACTTTAACAAAATGGGACAGGGCACTGGGGGCAGACCGAAGGGACAGGGCACTGGGGGCAGACCGGAGGGACAGGGTACTGGGGGCAGACCAGAGGGACAGGGCACTGGGGGCAGACCAGAGGGACAGGGCACTGGGGGCAGACCAGAGGGACAGGGCACTGGGGGCAGACCAGAGGGACAGGGCACTGGGGGCAGACCAGAGGGACAGGGCACTGGGGGCAGACCAGAGGGACAGGGCACTAGAACTGGGTCTCCTCTGCAACTCCCATCCATCCTCTCTCTCCCATTCATCTCATCATCAGGAGCCTGTGTGTGCGGCTCCACGCTTGCATGTCCCCACTTCCCCCTTTTATTCAGGCTGGCGGAGAGGAGCTGCAGCACAGCGGGAGGGAGTACAATCCAGCGCCGAGATCCACACAACTGCACAGCCATTGACACCATAGCACAGCACACATTGAGACCAGTCTGTTCACAGTGCTCAGGCTAAACTGTTGGACACTTACATAGAGCACAAGGAGAAGAAAACTGCACAAACTAGAAGGCTGCCGCTCTCATGTCAGGGCAACTTTCAGTGAGCGCTGCACCGGAGTGGTAATTTTCGCAATCCTCCACCTCACTCATTACTTTCTGCTCTCCAGCTACATTGGTCGGGGCCTGGGGGAGGGGGGCAGGCTCAGAGAGGTCATACTGTTAGGTCCCATGGCTTAATGAGAATTGTAAGGAGAGCACCTGTGTACTGCTCTGCCCACCAGACTACTTTTCCTGAGCATGCACCTTTCCTCTTCGGCCGCCAATCTCATCGGGACTCTAACTGTAGGCACAGATTAAAGGGAGATTGGTCATGCAGCCCTGTCATCATTTGCCCCCAGCTTAAATCCACTCGCCAAATGCTAGTAGGCGAGTGGAAATTTTGAGGGCTGATTTAGAAGTCCGACATGGTTTTGATGTTGAGTTTGAAAAGCTGTGGCAAGCCTGCCAAACTCACACGTTTGCTAATCTGACAGAAGACCACTGCTTCAACATCAAAACTGTTTTACAGACTTCTAAATGCTGTATTTCACAATATAAGCTCAGTTTAGTGGTAAAAAATAAAGTGCAAAATACAAGACTTCGGTAGGTGTAAAAATATGTCCACTTGGTGACTTCAGACTGTAGGCTTACTGCAGAGTGAACCAAGATGGCCGTAACAGAACGTCACTTCCGTTACGAAACCCGACAGTTCGCCTAATCTGACAGAACATCTGCCTTCTGAACCATAGAGGAGCCGGGTGTTTCAGGAGGTGGAGTCAGTACAGGAATCACCGATTTCAGGAAGCAAGGTACCATGGTATATGTAGTCCTGCAATGTGAAATGTAAATAGCAGTGGAAGAGCTGCAAAACATGCAGGGAATCCAGGAAGTTGCGAAAAGAAATGACCAGCAAGCAGAACTCACAACCTGAAAGGATATAGAAACATATTAAAAATGAATACTATAACGATAAAACAGTCCAATTACTGAATCCCTCGGATACTAAAACAGCGCTAATTATAGATGAAAAATTATTAACTGTGTGATGAACCAACACAGTAAACAGTCATTTGTGCAGTCATGATGGTGGAAAAAGTTCAAAAAACATCAAGGGTGATAATACAGCGGTTGTTTCAGTGTGCACCTTCCACCAAAGTTAACATCCGAATTCCAACTCGTGAAGCACACTCCCCCAGGGGGTCAAACTCACCAGAAGCCTCTAATGAGATGGCCTTAGGATCAGTGTTGCCCATCAATTTGCTCTTAAACCTCACTATCCCGAGATCCACAGGTACAGGGGCTCCAATGAAAGTCATAAAAACACAAGAAGTATTTGAACATAGCATGATTCTGTTTATTTAGGACGAACTCCCCGTACGTCTCAGAAGACCCCTTAATACTAACTACGTACACAGTAAAAAAATTAAACAAACATGTAATGTGACCCAAGAGGGCACTATCGCCGTAATCTGCCGTCCAGAGGTCTTCTGGGTAGAGTATGGCGGTGGAGCGCAGGCATCACTTCCGGGATTTAAACTTATATTGGATTGTTAACCATAACTATTGTTTGTATTATTACAATGTTGATGTTATCAAATGAAAGAATATCAGTTCTCCCTGCAGAATTTAGGTCTGAACACTGGATATTAACCCTATATTTTAATTAAGAGGCAATCTTGGCATTCCCATGATCCATGTCAAGACTCCCTCCCATGCATGACTCCCAGAGGTACAGGCTTGATGGGATTTGTAGTTTCACCACAGCTGGAGAGCCAAAGTTTGCCTACCTCTGTTTTGTGTTCATAAATGTTCAGAAAGCAGCCGTAAGAAGCATAAATGGCAAGTCTTTAGCACAAGACTACAGCAGGGGTGCCCAACGTTTTGACAAGCGAGGGCCACTTAAGCGTCTTGGTAATCAGTCACGGGCCACAATGAGTGAAGCGGGCAGACAGGTCCGTGTCCACTCTGCATATGCAAAGCAGACATGGATACAGCCCACTCTATTCTATGAGCCCTCCGATTCGATCTGTCCAGACAGAAAGGGGATGGATCCCCTTCAGTTGTTTTTTTTTTTTAGCAGATTGGATTGCAGGTAGTCGGTTTACATCTGCCACTCTATAGAGTTGAATGGATGGTCTGATCATGTGAAAGGGGTCTAAGGCTGCTTTCACACTGATGCTCTGCAGTTTACCCACACCATGGGTGCAGAGCAATGCACCTGTGGCTTTCTTGTGGGCTAGCTGCAGTTTGCCATAGACTTGACTTGTATCCTAAAGGTGTGTTGTGCACTTTTTGAAAGCTCACCAAACCCACAGCTAATAACAGAAGTCTATGTCTCAGTGCAGGCGCACTGCGCTCCACCTGCAGATCAGTTTGAAAGCAGCCCAGCAACCACTGCAGAACAGATACACACACACACACCGATTTTAGTAGTAAACTTACTTTTAAAAACATTCCATTCAGTTATCACCAGCTGTTTCTGCCCCAGGCAGAGTGCATTTGATATCACTCTGCCTGTGACAGGAGCACAATACAGGCCTATATGGTGGCTTTCCATATCGTCATCCCAGAGCAGAAGGTTGCGGGCCACATCAGAGTGCTCCACTGGTTGGGCACCCCTGGACTACAGCAACTGGGGCATAGGACTGAGTCAATTTAATGATTTTACTCCATCACTTGCGGTTCAATAATAAAAAAAAATTAAATATTGTGTTGAACATGTGAACTGTACTTATGCAGGGATACCATACAACATTGCAAATATACCCCCCCAGGTTAAATCAGACCCAACCCTGTATAAATATCACCATGTTTCATTTCAACCCGTTTATATCTGTTCTGCAAGTAGTTCTGGACTGAGAATAAAGGCATCTGTTTGATTCAATGACTTTAGGGCCACAAGAAAAACATGAATTTTATGCTACACTGCTTTTGTGTAGCCACAGAGGATCACTAATTGCTAAAAGATGTAAGGGCTCTGTTTATGTCTAGTCAAGTCCAACCTTTTATTTTATGCAATTATAGAAAGAATGAAATAAAGCAGGATTCACCTCTAGAGGGATCCCTAATGCATTCTGATCTGGAGACGTGCATACTCTACAGCAGCATTTTTCAACCAGGGTGCCTTCTGGGTTCAGAGGTGCCTTAGCAAAATGCCTAAAAATTGCCCAAGAATTGTGTACAAGCCAGCAGGTGTAAAGCCACAGGTTTTCATTGTGCAACTTTACAACCTTGGGCGCTATATGCAGGCTAGCCACCGGTGTACAAATAACCACAGACGTCTTCAGATAAGGAGGTCGCACAACTTCCTAACTCGACTCCCCCGTCAGCACTGGGGTCACGTTGGCTGCATGGGGGAGAGAACATGAGGGGAAGAAATGCTGCAATGTTAGTCGGTACCGTTATGCAAAGGTATATCTGCTTTGTAAAAATAAAATCGACTCCAAATGATGGGTGTCCTACAGATGTGGGTGCTGCTGTGGCAAGTAATACTATTAGTTTAATTTTTGTACATTTTAGAATGGGATACCTTGAGATTGTAGTTTTTAAGGGTTCTGAAAAAAAGGTTGAGAAACACTGAAGTGCACTTCGAGATACCCACCTTTTCTGAGCAGTGCTCCATGCTAGTATCCTGTACTTATGTGTTGCTTCAGTCCTTCACTGTCAAATCTTTTTTGTTAAAAAAACATTCTCCTTTAAGACCATTTAATGCAAGTACCTTAAAAGTTTATGTTGACGGGCCTGATGCATTTCACATCCTATACAAGTCTACAAGAATGCAAAACCCACTTGATATCAAAAGCAGCAAATTTATCGACCCAGACCCTAAAAGCCTCTTACATCCCACTACTGTTCAGGGATACCATGTGATGTAAAGGATCCAAAGCAGTGGTGGCTGGTGCTCCTTTTTTTGAGGGGCAGCAAACAAACCCACCTGTCAGCCCCGCACCTACCCCATCCAGGTCGCAGGCAGCTTCTCTCGGCTTTTCCTACAGGCCAATCCGGTCTTAAGACCCGCTTCCTGCCCCGATTGGCCAGGAGAAGCAGGAAAACAGACCATAGCAAATGTTCATTCGCCAATGTCACAGGGGGGTGGACGAACTCAACCTTTTTAAAGCCAATTAGAGTCTCAGGTTCTAATTAGGGGTTAAAAAAATAAACACCTCATAGAAATCTATGCATCTGGCACCCCGCATGGAGATTAGGGACCAGCACTCAAACTCAATCATCCATGCTTATATGGACCTTAAAAGTTAATGTGTGTGTCTAGGCAGGTGTCCCAATACTTTTGGTAACAGTGTCCCAAATAAACTTAAAAGAAGGTACCAATTTCAATATATTTTCGTTTTGCTATAGCTGGTGCCCTAAGTGACAATATCCAATTTATATCAAAACGTCCCACGAATCACAGCATGGTTCAACAGCTGTCGGTGATTCAGCTGTGTAAAAATAAGCACTGCATAACCAAACATTACAATTACATGTACTTCTAATTATCATGAAGAGTGATAACCCATATTACATGATATCGTGGTAATCCTCGTCATCTTCTAACCAACCCATAAAGAGAAGAAGAAGAGAAAAAAAAAAAAAAAAAAAGTGAAACCATGATGGCTCTATAGATGCAAAAAAGATTTTTCAACCCAAAAAACCCTGCCATTAACCCTTTTTCTGTCCCAGCAGCATTGTCAACCTAAAACAGAGAATGCATTAGAACTACATATCTCTGTCTTCTACACAACAGAGGGAGGGGCTTTGTAGTCCACGGAGATAGCAGGGTACAACAATGCTAACGGATACGTTCCTGAAAGCTCTGGCTGTATGAACATTTTTTTTGCCCAGATATTATAAAAAAAGCTTTCAATGTATATTTAATAGGCAAAAAGTGAGCAAATAAAAAATGAATGCCAAGAGTATAAAACTACATACACTGTTTTCCATAATGATGTAACATTTTTTAAAGCTTTAGTCTGCATCTCTGTACACAGGGGTGTCCATAGTTGCTCATTACATATATGGCTCTGCACGCTCCTGCACAATGACTGCTCACCGGTCACCATTTCACTGAAAACAGAGGCCAATAGTTTAAAGAGGTCGTAAAGCCTAAACATTTTTTCCTTAATGCATTTCTTCCATTAAAGGTAAAAAGTGTTTCAGTATGTGTATCGCATGCTCCCAACCCCCCCTTATAATTACCTGAGCACGCTCTCCATCTAGTAATACCACAGCAGACAGCATATAAGTACAACAGGTTTGCTATTTTATTAAAAAAATACTTTACACACACTTATGCACATTCTGAGTTTATTAAGGTGCTACACAAGATACAAAGAAAAACAAAAAAACATCCAGTAAGGACAACAAAAAAATCAAAGTGCAGTAAAAGAGTACAAGCTTGGGTTGGGGGTGTAAATAGGACCTGGAGCCCGCCGATCACCCACTATGAGACCTTGAATAGCTGCCTCACCGGTCCAGGGTTTAGAAATCCCCTAAACGCCTCGTAAGGAGGTACGTATAGGAGCATTCCAACGGTCTGTGCCAACCCATCAGAACCCGTAGCCCATCCTGTCACCGCAGGCAAAGAGGAGAGAAAGCCGTGGGGATTTCAAATCCCCAGACTGGTAAAGCAACTATACCAGTGATGGCGAACCTTGGCACCCCAGGTGTTTTGGAACTACATTTCCCATAATACTCAACTACACTGCAGAGTGCATGTGCATCATGGAAAATGTAGTTCCAAAATATCTGGGGTGCCAAGGCTCGCCATCACTGAACCATACGATCTGTCAGAAGGGGTGACCGCCGGACTCCAGGTCAGCAGGACCGGGTGCGATGAGGAGGGGGCCCAGTGTACGTTCACCTTACAGATTTTAAAAATTAACCTGGACTGGGCGACAACAGTGTCCAATACAAAGTACAAAGCCCACGACCATAAATAAAATAATGGATACAAATAATGGATAAATAGGCCCATGGAGACTACGTGCATCATATGCAGAAAGGACAATGGGGTAATAGCTAAACTGTCAGGAGCCAAACAAAGAAGGTGAATGGAGGAGAACAAGCCTGAGGGAAGATAGACGGCACATGCAGAGGAGGACCAGTCTACTGCCCCACATAGCCCCAGTGTTAACAAACACCTCACACAAATGTATGCATTGATACCCCCTATGTGAACAGCCAGAATATTCTGCCGTTTTGGCATTTCATCTCACAGTAAATTCTACACATTTTAATTACTAGCCCTAGAGCGTCTCCTGATCACAGTGGGGTAGATTTTATAACAACTGGTGCACTCTGAATCTGGTGCAGCCATTTATGGTAACCAGCTTCCAACGTCAGCTTGTTTAGTTAAGCTCTGCCAATATAACCTGGAAGCTCACTGGTTTCTATGCAGAAGAGCACCTGATTTTGCACTCTAGCTTTAGTAAAATAAACCCCAGTGTCTCATTAAATTAAAGCCATAAGCTCCTTTGGATGCCTGTTGCTCATCCAATTTGTTTATTACTACAGGTGACAGACTCTATAGCTTGTCATAGTGATCAATGGTGCAGATGAGCATGGACACTTCCCAATGATATTACTCAGGGTGGGCCAAGATAACCAAATAATCTGTGTTACAGTTTTAGGAGCTCAGCATAATACACCCTGAACAGCTTCAGAAACAGACAAAATAACAGTTGAAATAGTTAGGAGTTGCAAATACATAAAGTGCACTTATCGGAATGGCAGAACCACACTCCCGATGCTGATCCAAGGTCTTCAAGAGAAGGAATTCATAAGCGTTACTCTAGCAGCACTGCTAATATTGGAAAGAAAGTGTGAACTCCAATATTTACGTGCTGCTAAAGCACCGCTCACATTTTCTCAGGCAAAGGGCGGCGACGTTGAGCTGTAAAGAAGGTGGCGACATTGAGATGTAAAGAAGGCGGCCTTGAGTTTTGGCGGCAGCACAATATGGCCTGCATCTCTGTGTATTCCACAAACCATTATGTGCTGCTACTGTACTGCAAGGGAGAAGGCACTTGTGTCTTCATGGAACCTTAAAAAGAAGGAAAAGAAAAAATGAAGACATTTTGTCTGCTCAGATCTCCCATTTCTTTGTTTCTATGAGCATTTAAAGTAAACTCAGGGGACAAGATGGAAAAAGAGAAGGCATAAGCAGGCGTTACCATCAGTATAAACTGCATAAGACACAGCTATAGGCAAATCAAGTTCTTTACAAAGCTTAACCTTTGCAGGAAGGCCTGCTTGGCTCTGCCACCGCCTCCATTAACTACTAGCCGACCACGCACCGTCATTATAGGGCGGCAGGTCGGCTCGCCTGGGCGAGAGCCCGTAGCTATACGGCGGCTCTTTGAGCCGCCACTAGGGGGCGCGCCCCCTGCTCCCGTGCCCGGCGGGCTCAATCGCCGCCGGGCACACGCGATCGCTCGTTACAGAGCGGGGACCGGGAGCTGTGTGTGTAAACACACAGCTCTCGGTCCTGTCAGCGGGGGAAATGCTGATCTTCTGCTCATACAATGTATGAACAGAGGATCAGTGTTTCCCCTAGTGAGGCCACCCCCCCCCCACAGTAAGATAACACACAGGGACATACTTAACCCCTTCCCCTAGTGTTAACCCCTTCACTGCCAGTGGCATTTTTATAGTAATCCAATGCATTTTTATAGCACTGATCGCTATAAAAACGCCAATGGTCCCAAAAATGTGTCAAAAGTGTCCGCCATAATGTCGCAGTAGCGAAAAAAAAAAAAAAAAAAAAACGCTGATCGCCGCCATTACTAGTAAAAAAAATATATTAAAAAAAATGCCATAAAAATACCCCCTATTTTGTAAACGCTATAACTTTTGCGCAAACCAATCAATAAACGCTTATTGCGATTTTTTTTTTACGAAAAATATGTAGAAGAATACGTATCGGCCTAAACTGAGGAAATTTTTTTTTTATATATTTTTGGGGGATATTTATTACAGCAAAAAGGAAAAAATATTCATTTTTTTCAAAATTGTCGCTCTATTTTTGTTTATAGAGCAAAAACTAAAAACCGCAGAGGTTATCAAATACCACCATAAGAAAGCTCTATTTGTGGGGAAAAAAGGACGCCAATTTTGTTTGAGAGCCACGTCGCACGACCGCGCAATTGTCAGTTAAAGCAGCGCAGTCCCGAATCGCAAAAAGTGCTCTGGTCTTTGGGCAGCAATATGGTCCGGGGGTTAAGTGGTTAAGGAGGAAAGCAGGAACAGCTTCATTAATGGGAGATATCAGGAAGAACTCTGAAGAACATTAGCTATCCTACCTTTGGATGTGCAATCATTTTGAAATATGCCTCTAACTGAAAGATAGATTATACAATTCTTTCCCGTCCACCACGGGTGAAAGAAAAGGAAATAGTTTGATTCCCCCCCCCCCCCATCAACAGTTCATGTTGATGGGGAAACCCCTCCTGCAGTGGTATTGTGTTCTACCGGCAGGGAGCCTTCCTTGCTGGCAGAACACAATAAACACTGCTAGCAGCTATAGCCGCCGACAGCGATCGCATGCACAAAATCCAACTGCCTGGTTATGCAAAGTCAAAGCGAT
This sequence comes from Rana temporaria, assembly GCF_905171775.1. Taxonomy (NCBI): domain Eukaryota; kingdom Metazoa; phylum Chordata; class Amphibia; order Anura; family Ranidae; genus Rana; species Rana temporaria. Next base: position 66,712,540 of record NC_053490.1, read on the forward strand.
AGATTGACTTAAGTGCAACCAGAATGCCCATAGATAAATCAAATCTTGGACGGCATTCAATCCATGTCTGGCTTTAAGCTCAAAATATAGAACTTTTATTGGTACCTTCTCCCACTTCCGCAATTCTCGCCTAGGCGAGGATGATGTCCCCTGCCCCTTCCCCCATCACATGTCCCAGGAGGCTGCAGGACTATTTAAAGTGCTGCAGGAACCCAGACACTGACAAGTACTTGATTTTTAAGTCAGCATCTACAGTATTTGAAAAAAACAAAAAAAAAAAAAACATTCTGAAGTCCCTCTTGAAAGCAGAGATCCGCCTAAAAAAAAAAAATTATTAAAAGCCAGCAGCTAACAAATACTGCAGCTGCTGACTTTTAATAAATGGACACTTACCTGTCCAGGGAGCCCACGACGTCGGCAGCCGAAGCTAATCAATCGCTCGGCTCTCAGCTGCTGCCGCCACCATCCTCGGTGAGGAAATCAGGAAGTGAAAGCCTTACGGCTTCACTTCCTGGTTCCCTACTGTGCATGCGCGAGTTGCGCTGCGCGTCCTCACTGGTCCCTGCTATCTTCTGAGCATGCGTGTTTGTGCTTTGGAGTTTTGTCCGAATGACTTCTGTACACGCTCGGATAATCCGACACACATTTGTTGGGGGACAATTTTAAAGCATGCCATCCAACATTTGTCGGCGGAAAATCTGACAATTGTCCGATGGAGCACACAATTGGTCGGATTTTCCGACAACAGCCTTTCATCACACAATTCCTGTTGGATAATTTGTGTGTATGAGGCTTAAGGCGGCAAGAAAGAATGTTCTGACAAAACTTTCTCCACTTCTGTTTTCATGAAAATCTAATCCGGTATGGCCAGCTTTAGAAAGGTTTCTTTTTATATTGCCCAGACTGAGATCAGTTTAGGTAAAGTGATTTTTTTTTTTTAAAGATTGCAGTAGTTGGTATTTAGCCTAGGTATGTTATAAGGGTAGAAAGAAAAAGAAAAAGAAAAAGAAAAAGAAAGTTCTCAACCCCCATGATCTGCAACTCTCAAACCAGTACATTTGCATACAGCCCTTCTTATTTCATAGACGGACTAAATTGATTGGTTAGATTTAGAGACCTAAAAATCCCTATTAGAATCTGTAGAAAAATTCTTGTTTAGACAGCCATTATAAACACTCCACTTCTTGAAAAGCAAATAAAAAGGATCCAAGTATGTTTGCACCTAATAATTGAATGTTTTTGCCAGGATATTCTCATTAAACATTTCCATTCACTTTAAAGTCTCTATTAATACCTACTATAATAAACCACAAGAAAGCAGTAAAATAGAGGGTGGTGGTGTTTGGGATTTGTAAAACTACTCGTGTCTGGATGCTAAGAAAAGCGAGATCAGAAAATGCATCGTCTAGTTCTGGAAATTGTGTATATTTCACAAGGTGGCTTTATGTGGTCACAAAAGTGGTAATAAGTCCCGAAACCTGCTGACTGGCAATTTTTGAACAGGAGACCCTACAGGTGTCTTCTGTCATAAATGTCCCCCCTGCCTGTCAGCAGGTAATGTCATCTAATCCACACATGTGCAGCTCAGACCACATTTATGGTCCGCCGGTCTCTATGCCGCAGCAATGCGATTCCCATACGCATGCATGGAGTGACATCACCTGCAGATTTGTCATTCATGAGGATGAAGATCGGGAACCTGGAAAGAAGATCGGGCGAAGATGGAAGCCGCCGGAGATCATTGAGAGCTGTGACAGCGCAGCACTGGAGGGCTCCCCGTCTGCAGGCAAGTCTGTCATAATGTACTGGTATGCGGTGCACACTAGTAAATTATGACCTGCACAGGGGGGGCCATATTTAAAAATAACGAACAAGACTTTACCTACCGCTTTAACTACTTGCCGACCATCCGCCGCAGTTTTACTGCGACAGGTTGGCTTGGCAAATCAACGTTACCTTACGTCACTTCCCAGTGTGGCCACTAGGGGTGCGTGCGATAACCGCCGGGCACCCGCTTCTGAAAGCGTGAGAACCAGATCCTGGTTCTTTCAGGGGGGGGGGGGGGGGGGGGGGGGGAGATGACTGATTGTGTGTTCATACAAAGTATGAACACCGATCAGTCTCCTTCCCTAGCAAGTCCCATCCGCCTTCAGTTAGAACACAGAGAGGGAACACAATTAACCCCTTGTCCGCCCCCCTGGTGTTAACCCCTTCCCTGCCAGTGACATTTTTACAGTAATTTGTGCATTTTTATAGCACTGATCGCTGAAAAATAGTCAATGGTCCCAAAAACTTGTCAAATGCGTCCGCTACGTCGCAATCCCGATAAAAGTTCCAGATCGCCACCATTACTAGTAAAAAAAAAAAAAATTAATAAAAAATGCCATAAAACTACCCCCTATTTTGTAGACGCTATAACTTTTGCGCAAACCAATCAATATACGCTTATTGCAATTTTTTTTACCAAAAATATGTAGAAAAATACATATTGGCCTAAACTGAAGATTTTTTTTTTTTTTAAATGTGGAATATTTATTATAGCAAAGAGTAAAAAAAAAAAAAAAAAAAAAAAAAAAGCTTTTTTTTAAAAATTGGGATTTTTGTTACCAAAAATATGTAGCAGAATACATATTGGTCTAAATTTATGAAATTTGATTTTCTCAAATTTGTATTGGATGTTTTAGAGTATATTTTTTAAAAATTTGCGGTCTTTTTTGTTTATATATCGCAAAAAAAAAAAAAAAAATTGAAAACGTACATTTTGGATGGTAGTAGCGCTGCCTAACCGAGACACAATAGCTACGGGGACCTGCAAAGGGTTAACCGTCCTGTGTCCTAAGCTTAAGTGATAATCCATTGTCATGACAATCCATTGTCATTTATGGGACTTTATTTACACCTGTGATTGGACTTTCACTTATTTTTTTTACTTTGTTTACACATTTTCTGTTTTTATAGATATTTTTTGATATATCTTTGCTTTATATATTTACTTGATACATGTGCACATATATATATATGACCATAACTTATATATTGTTTCAACCACTTGAGGCACTAGTCAGCAGCTTTGGCTGTCGTTTTTATTTTCATTCTATTTACTCACCATATTCTAAGAAGGTATGACTAGAGATCTCACCATTTATAAATAATACTGAATAGACATTCAGGCACCCCAGTATTATAGTTATACAGGTGCACATTTGGTCCCCCCTGGTATCGATTCACACGGATAGTGAGGGATTATCACTTAATTAAGCTTAGGACACAGCACTGTTAACCCTTTGCAGATCCCCGTAGCTATTGTGTCCCGGTTAGGCAGGACCACTACCCTCACTTACCTTTTTTTCCTTCTATCACAGGTTCCCCTTTGGGGAATTTAATAGGGGGGGGCAGCCTTTTTCATAAAAAATTTTTTTTTACTTTCTACTACAAAACATATCCAATAAAAAAAATTGAAAACATCAAAATTTCTTCATTCATTTAGGCCAATATGTATCATGCTACATATTTTTGGTAAAAAACAAAAACACCAATAAGCGTATATTGATTGGTTTGTGCAAAAGTTATAGCGTTTACAAACTATGGGATATTTAAATGTATTTATACTAGTGATAGCGTCATTCAGTGACTTATAGCGGGACTGCGATATTACGGTGGACATTGACACTTTTGGGGCATCATGGACACCAATAGTGATCAGTGCTAAAAAAAAATATGCACCGTCATTGTACAGACACTGGCAAAGAAGGGGTCAACATCAGGGGCGATCAAAGTGTGTATGGTGTGTACACACAGTTCTGGCAGGGGAGAGGAGACCGATCATGTGTTCCTAGTATATAGGAACAATGATCAGTCTCCTCCCCCAGGCGGTCCCATCCCCCCCCCCCCCAGTTAAAAGACGCTGAGCGAACACATTTACCCCTTGATCATCTCCTAGTGTTAACCGCTTCCCTGCCATTTTTTACCTCTGATCGCTGTACAACTGTCAATGGTCCCCAAAAAGTGGGAAACATGTCCGATCTGTGACGCAATGTCGCAGTCCAAAAATAAATAAATAAAATAATTGCAGATCGCCACCATGACTAATAAAAATGCCAAATCTATCCCCTATTTTGTAGATGCTATAACTTTTGCGCAAAACAAATCTCAATATACGCTTATTGCGATTTTGTTTACTAAAAATATGTATAAGAATATATATCGGCCTAAACTTGTTTAGGCCGAATTTTTTTTTTTTAAATATGTATATTATAGCAAAGAAACACGTTTTTTTTTCTAAATTGGTCTGTTTATAGCGCAAAAAAAAAATGCCACCAAAGAAAGCTCTATTTGTGGTGGGGAGGGGGGGGGACATAAGTTTTGTTTGGGTACATTGTCAGTTAAAGTGTTGCGGTGCCATATTGAAAAAAAAATGGCCTGGTCAGGAAAGGGGTAAAATTCTTATGGGGCTGAAGTGGTTAAGGACTACATTCTACTGAAAATCTACTAGTTGGGTATGACGAGCAATAACTTTTTGGACAGAAGTCATCATGTGACAGGTCAGCTTCTCTATGGTAGTTGACACATACTCACCGATAAAAAAGGACCGCTAAAAATTTACACTAGATGCTGAAGGAAGACATTATTACCTTTCCACAGGAATCTGGGAGACTGCTCCTAGAAAAAAAGGAAAGACAAAAAGCTAAGATATAATAGTCAATTTACCACACACGTATGCAGAAGGAACTGCATCCAAGGATATATTTACAGCATATTTGTAAAGAGGGTAAACATTGTCAGTCACAATATATAAATATAAAAAAAAAAAAAAAAAGGACACACTGTTGCATAAAACAAAAAAATGCTGGACCACCATAAATGAAAGTTAAAATTGCTTCAGAAGATTAAATAGAGAATTAAAGTTGATGTAAACCCTCACATATACCCCACAGTGAAGTGAACCGCTTCAGATGACACCCAGAGATGAAACAAAATCGCCCTACATAATATTCTTTAGAAAGTACACATTGTGGTACAGATTTTCTATTCCTGTTCAGCACTGGGAGTGGATTATTGGCATACAGCCAAGACAGCCGATTGGAGGAAAGGCACACACCCCCTCACCTCATTGGCAAAAGGAGGGAAGTAATGTGGAGCGCTCTGACAAGTCAAGCTCTGTGCCAATCTATTAGCAACCTCCCAGAACACAAATTTCAGGCTGATTTTATCTCCTGTGTCTGAGAACTTGTCATAAGTTTTCAGGCTGATAACAGAGCTTACGGGACAGAAGAAACACACAGGACTCAGTGCTTTGGAGATAGATAAGAAAACACTACGAATATATGTGCCCAGATCAAATTTTATGAATCGGGTTTACATCCACTTTAAATGACTGTTCTTAAGAGCCTTTCCACACACTGAAAAAAAAAAAAAAAACTGAAATGCCCATTTCCAAAAGCCCATATACAAATACAATGGCTCCAGGTATTCCAACCTACTAAGAACGCTATTGCATGTTATGAGACTAAATAGAGCCAGAGGAAGTCTGAGAAGGGCAGCCTTTGTGGGGACCTCTGGCCAACAATGGTATGTTTAATACTTTCAAGAAAATCTTATGTTCATCAACATATGCTAAACAAGGGATCTTCAACCTTTTTACAATCACACTCCTTCCCAAAGGATTGGCCAGTATGTCCCTCTCTCTACCCCCTTCGCCAGCCTGCCAAAATCATCCCAATTCTTAAAGTCAATAGATCGGCGTACAAAAGAGAAAAAACAAATCAGCCATAACATTAAGACCACCCACCCAATATGGAGTAGGTCTCGCTTTTTCCACCAAAACATACTTGATTTGTCAAGGTATGAACTTCATTAGATATATGAAGGTATGCATGCGGTGGTGTCAGCCATCAGTAGCAGATCTTTTACATCAGTGGTCATCAACCCTGACCTCAGGGCTCACCAACAGGCCAGGTTTTATGTATTACCTTGGGGAGATGCAGACTAGAATACTGCATTCACTAAGCAGCAAATTATATCACCTGTCATGTATTTCAGTTATCTTGCAAACCTGGCCTGCCTGTAATGCTGCCCCATACATGGGTTGAATTTCGAAACAACTTTCTTTTGAAAATCAGACTTGACCTGATTGTGGCCGTATTGGTGCAATTCAATTTTCTCTTCTGAAAATGTGTGCGTTTTGTGATCCGATGGTGCCACCATTGATTTCGAAATTCGACCGACCAAACCTTCAATTTCACAGAAAAGAATTTGTGTCTGGGAATCTTTTCTTTCCGGGAATCTTTTCTTGCACATGCGCATTTCTTTTCCGATTACATTTCTTGCACGATTCTCACATCGTCGATTAGAAAATCGTTATTTTTTCAAAAAATATCCAACATGTTGGAATGTTAAAATTCGATGGCCGCATGAAAAATCAGCTGTTGATGCAGCCCACTAATGGTGCGAAATATGAATGATAATTCTTATGCCGCGTACACACAATGTTTTTCATGTCGAGAAAATTGGTCATTAAAAGGTCGTGTGTGGGCTCCAGAGCATTTTTCTCAACGAGAAAAATAGCCATTAAAAATTTAGAATCTGCTCCATTTTTCACAATGAGAAAAACTTTGAGGAAAAAATAGTCGCGTGTAGGCTTTGACGGGGAGAAAAACGTGCATGCTCAGATGCAAGTTATGAGAAGGGAAATTTGCATAATCAAGCCCAAAGGGTGGCGCCATTCGAATGGAACTTCCCCTTTATAGTGCCGTCGTACGTCACCACGCTTTGCTCAAGCATTTTTTATCACGATCGTGTGTATGCAAGGCAGGCTTGAGAGGAATCGCGTCGAGAAAAACATTGTTTTTTTCCCCTGACATGAAAAACAGCCGTGTGTACGCTGCATTAGATATTTTCGAAAGAAAGTTCTTTCGAAATTCGACCCGTGTATAGCCAACATTAGTGGGCCCTGAGGACAGGGTTGAGGACCATTGTTTAAAAAGGCAATTAGCAAATAAATAAAAATATAGCGCTTATAAATGCGACACAAGTCATAGTGTGATTGAATGTAAAAAAAAAAAAAAAAAAAAAAAAAAAAAAACACCTCTTTTTCAATCTGCAGCTCTGCAATTTTTTTTCGAAAAAAATGCAATATGGCTACCTGGAGGGATTCTGTACACAGATGGCGAACACCTCAGATGTCATAACCTGCTTGTGTGATTGGGGAAAACGGAAGGAATTAGGATTCTTTAAAAAGGAACTACCGGTATTATAAAACAAAAAACCTATTGAAAATTCCACATAATACTGACAACTAATTACCGTATATACTTGAGTATAAGCCGACCCGAATATAAGCCGAGGCACCCAATTTTACCACAAAAAAATGGGAAAACGTATTGACTCGAGTATAAGCCTAGGGTCGCCATCTGCATACCTCACTTTGCCTCAATGTGTCCATCTGTATGCCTCACTGTGCCCATGACTAGAATGACGTTTAACATGGGAGTCTATGGAAGGGGTACCCGGCTTTGAAAAAAAAAAAAAAAAAAAAAAAAAAAAGAAGTCGGTGCTCCCCAGCCTTAGGTCCCCCAGACAACAAACTTTGCACACTTGTAGAGGAAGCGTGGGGCTATGTGTACCAAGTGTGGGGTGTGCCAAGGTTGGTGCTGAAAAACTTGGCTTATACGGTAATAAAAAAAATTGGAGGTTAGTATATTAGGTAGTTATTAGTTGTTCGTATTATGTGGAATTTTCAAAAAAGATTAGTTTTATAATACCGGTATTTACTTTTTGAAGAATTCTCCATCCCTCCATTTCCTATACGCTTACTCCAATTCACAAGAACAAACCCCTATGGTTGTTTATTTTTGAATCCCTGGGGCGACGGTATGCTATGACTATAATGGGGATTATTTATACTCCTAACCCCCCCACTTTAGCCTTGCTAGTTTGTCATGTGTGATTGACTCACTAAGTTTCCCAGAAGTCTACACTAAGATACAAGTCCAAATCTGAGCATCCCTGCAACTAAAATGTTATTTATTTTTGGCGAGATACTCCCAAAGGGAAATCATGTATAAAGGGATGCAGACCCTGCAAGGTTCCTCGGAGCTCTGCAGGTGCAGCAGCCAGCCGATTGATAATTATAAAAATCACTCCCATTCAGGTTCACTCTGTATGGACACAAACTCTTCTTCAAAAAAAAAAAAAAAAAAAAAAAAAAAAAAACACAAAACACACACACACCTCAGTTTAGGCTGATGCGTATTCTTCTACATATTTTTGGTAAAAATCGCAATAAGCGTTTATTGATTGGTTTGCACAAAAGTTATAGCGTCTACAAAATAGAGCAGGGATATGCAATTAGCGGACCTCCAGCTGTTGCAAAACTACAAGTTCCATCATGCCTCTGGGTGTCATGCTTGTGGCTGGCAGAGTTTTGCTATGCCTCATGGGACTTATAGTTCTGCAACAGCTGGAGGTCCGCTAATTGCATATCCCTGAAATAGAGGGTAGTTTTATTATTTTTTTTACTAGTAATGGCGGCGATCAGTAATTTTTATCGTGACTGCGACATTATGGGAGACACATCGGACACTTTTGATGCCATTTTAAGACCATTCACATTTATACAGCGATCAGTGCTATACAAAACGAATACTGTATAAAATGTGACTGTCAGGGAAGGGGTTAACCACTAGAGGGCGAGGAAGGGGTTAAGTGTGTCCTATGGAGTGATTCTAACTGTGTGGGGGCAGGGCTTACAGTGACATGACATTGATCGCTGCTCCCGATTACAGGATCAGTATCCTGTCACTAAGCAGAACAGGGAAATGCCTTGTTTACACAGACACCCCCCCTGTTCTGCCTCTGTGACACGTTCGCGAGAGACAGAGTTCGCACGCGCCGCACGCACTCTTTAACAATAGAACTGCATGCATTCTTACGCCCATTTGCCCACCGCTGCCATTCTGCCAACGTATATCGGCGGGCAGCGGTTGGCAAGTGGTTAACAAAAGTGGAGGTACTCCAAGTCCATGGATCAGACTTGTTTTACCCGCACATCCCATAGATGCTCAATTGGATTGAGACCGGGAGAAATTCGGAGGTCAGGTCAAGTCAACACCTCAAAGACACCATTTTCCATTGCTTCGTGGTCCAGTTCTGATGATCACTTGCCCATTGTAGGCACTTCTGGCTACAGCATGGGTACCTTGACCAGTCTGGAGCTACGCAGGCCCATACCAACAAACTGCAAAGCAATGTGTTCGGAAACCTTTCTATAGGAACCAGAATCAACTTTTTCTGTAATTGGAGCATGATCTATGGGAAGGCAGATGAACGCTGCAGTGCATCCTTTTACATCTAGGTCCAATGAGGTTCATCTAACCAAACACAATATGTTTGTGCCCAGGTCTGCTTTTTCAGGTGTGGGTGGACACAAGAAAAAAGGTACATCTGTTAAAATCCGGCCGAGAGGATAAAAAAAAAAAAAAAAAAAAAGAAGAATACATGGGTCTCTTAACTCCATCACAACAGAAAGGACGCCGATTTCACTGTTCTGATCCAACTCAACAGAGGGGCAAGTCTATAGATGTAAACCAACACTGACATAGCTTCCAGTAGAGAGATGCTGGGAAAATGCAGACAACTTTGAAGTTGTAGAGCAACAGAGATTAGGCAAGAGTTTAAACGCCTTCAGGAAACCTCAGGATTATGTAACAGCAATTTCTCAATTGCCCATTAGTGCAAAAAAAAAAAAAAAAAAAGTCTCTATAGCCTGACATTTCCACTGAATGACAGCCGATATGACCAGTTACACTTTTCAGAAGAATACAGAAAACCAACCATACAGCAAGGGTCTCGGCGACCCAAGTAGCTAACTATATTAACGCTCATCTGTTACAAAAAGAAAAAAAAAAAAAGATAAAAGATAAGACCAGTGGTGCGATTCTATAATTGAGAAATCAGACAAGTACCAGGGTTAGTCTGCTGGTTGGATTGGTTGATGTTGGTATTATAGCAGCCAATGTCAGGTTAGAACAGTCAAAAAGGAAATCTGAACTTCCCATATGCTGGTATCTGGCTACCTATCAAAACTTGTCAATTCTATTGCCGCGTACACACCATCACTTTATGTGATGAAAAAAAAAATGACGTTTTTAAAAACGTCACTTTAAATGACCGTGTGTGGGGGAAAACGTCGTTTTATGTCTTGTGAAAAACGACAAAAAAAAAATTGAAGCATGCTTCAATTTTATGTGTCGTTTTTCAAAACGTCATTTTTTACTTCACAGAAATTGACCGTGTGTAGCAAAAAACGTCGTTTAAAGCAACGTTTTTTCACCCGCGCATGCCCAGAAGCTACTTATGAAGCGAGCTTCAATGGAATAACGTGGTGAACGTAACCTCACTTTGCTAGAACATTGTGAGAAAAACGATGGTGTGTAGGCAACTTCGTCTTTGAAAATTGAAGCTTCAAAAACGTCATTTTTTACTTCACAGAAAATGTCGTTTTTTTCATCACATAAAGTGATGGTGTGTATGCGGCATTTGAGTCACTGACCTAGAATACACATCTAGCCAACAAAGTCAGAAATTCTCATCTGCCTACTTATCTCGGAAGCCATTAGATCTGTATTACCAGCCTGAAGCAGAGGTTTGGAATGGTGGCTTTTGTAAGCATCTTAGCACTAAATTTGGCTATAGAAAACCATTTAAACAAACAAAAAAAAAGACCTAACCTAAATTCCAAAATAATTTTTAAACACTACTACTATAGCAATGATCTTATTGCCAAGTTTATCCAAATACTCATCCCAGGTCTGTGTTGGGATCAATATAAAATCTGACCTATCGTTAGGATTTGTACTTTGCAAGGATAAGTATATAGTACATCAGCCTAGTCTCTGCTAAAGAAAAGTATTTAAAAGACCACAACGAGACAATTAGCCGATCTTTCATGTGTATAATAATAATAATAATAATAATAATAATAATAAAAAAATAAAAATAAATAAATAAAAAAAGGATATATTAGGGTTGCACCGATACCACTTTAAGACCGAGTAAAAGTACCAATACTCCTCCCCCCCTCCTACTCGCCGATAATGATTACTGATACTTTTTTTTTTAATCTTGTGTGACAGTGGCACTAATGAGGTGTGGACTGTCAGTTTATTTTTTACAATTTAAAGTTTTATTTTCTTCACAATGCTTTGGTTTTTTTTTTGGGGGGGGGGGGGGGGGGGGGGGGGGATGACACAGGAAGTCAGGGTGATCGGTACGGTGGTGGGGGCAGTTAAAAGCGCCAATCTCCCTGTATAGCTTTCAAAAAAGCAGCGGTCAGAAAATTACACAGAGAGATCGGTGCTTGAAATGCCCCCCACCGATCACCTATGAGGCTGCCTGCTGAGCATGACGCCTGGTCCAACCAATACAACCATCGGAGCAATTGCACGAGTATCGATACTAGAATTACCTGGCAGAGGGCTGCGCAGATTGGCTCCCTAAAATCACAGACTGTAGAAAATTTTGCATTTCATTTGGAAATCTAGGTCCCAGAGTCTGGAGGAAGAGTGAAGAGGCACAGAATCCTGCATGAGAGGTCCAGTGTCAAAATCAGTGCAGTCGTCTACCAGGAAATTCTATGCTTCCCTCTGCTGACCAGCTTTTATAGAGATGCCCGACCTAAACCCCATAGAGAATCTGTGGGATATCGTCAAGAGGAAGATGAGACACTAGACCCAACAATGCAGACGAGCTGAAGGCCGCTATCAAAGCAATCTGGGCTTCCATAACACCTCAGCGGTGCCACAAACTGATCGCCTCCTTGCCACGCCTCAGTGATGCCGCAATTCATGCAAAAGGAGCCCCGACCAAATATTGAGTGTATACTATACTGTACATACTTTTCGGTAAGCCACCATTTCTGTATTAAAAATCTTTTATTGGTCTTATGAAATATTCTAATTTTCTGAGATTCAGAATTTGGGGTTCTCACTAGCTATAAGCCATAATCAAAATGAAATAGGAATGCTTGAAATATATCACTGTGTAATGAATGTATAGTTAATTTATGAGTTTCACTTTAATTGAATTCCTGAAATAAATGTACTTTTTGATAATATAAAAATTTTTTTTTTTTACACAATACAGTAGCTCCAGATGAACTCTGCACACATGTTTTAGAGCAAAGACCTGCCCCCCGACTCTGTATGCTTCAATCTGATGAGATTACATTTTTAGATATTCTGTATTAAGAATCGCGTGTCAAGGGTGTACCTTGAATTACAATTTAAAAAATAAAATGTGAACAAGGTTTTAAAACATGAAATCTGAAATAAAAACTGCCAATTGGATTAGTAATGGGACAATCTTAGTCTCTTAGAGTGTATGCCCAAGTATTACCCATATTGACCCGGAACCTTAATTAACCCTCCAACAGCATGTTCCAACATTCTCTTACCGTATTTCTGTAGTGAGAAACTACTCTCATAAAGCTTGTGGGTGCTGGGAGCTCAGTTATTGACGTAGGCATGTGTATAAGTCCACTGGCAAGGTGCATTGCGGTGCCAGTGTGTTGAACGTAAAAAAATAAAGATTGTGCCATGTACCAGGCTAAAAAAATAAAAAAAAAAATTAGTATGGGAATCGCTTTTTTGCAGATTCATACTTCCAATGCTGCATCTGTCCCCCCGCCGGCTCCAACACCGATAACCAAGCAATCAAACACTGACGGCTTGGTTCTCAGGGCTCCGTGAGCACAGGGCTGTGAGTCATCAGCTTTCTGCCCCCCCCTTTCACTGGAGCGCTGGGCTGTGGAAGGGATGGGAGCAGCCAGCTCAGGCTCTTAGCGGCTTGCTGAGAGGCTGAGCCAGGTGCCGTTCCAGGCATGTGGGCGGATCCTGACCATATGGTCCACCTCTGTAAGGTCAGCAGAGGTTACAGAGGCGAGGGGTTGTGTGCGCAAATCACATTTTTTTATACAGCACCAGTTAATCACCGAGCTAAATATCTTCTAGGATTATAAAATGTAAAGATTAACAGGAGAAAGAAGGTAGGATATAGAAGAGGTAAGCTAGGTGCAAGTAATCAGGAGTGGAAAAATAATTAACTCTAACCTTAGGCTCACATCTATGAGGCCGATGTCTCTTTCTGGCGCATTTTTAAACCTGCGTTTTTTAATGCAATTTTTAGGTGTTTTTTTTCTTTAACAAACTGAATAGCTGGTTAAAGCGGAGTTCCACCCCCCAAAAGTGGAACTTCCGCTTTAAGCACTCCTCACCCCCTTACATGCCACACGGCATGTAATTTTTTTCTGGCGGGGAAGGGAGACGACGACTTCCTGTCCCACTCCCCCCTTCCGTCCAGAGACTGCCTTGCGACTTCTCGCCCCTCCCTTTAGGAGATCTTAGGAGATCTCCAGGGACATGCGACAGGTCCCAGATATCGCCTGTCTGTTCATAGAGCGCAGTGCGACTCGCGAATTGAGTGCCCGGTTGTGAAGCCGAAAGCTGTCACGGCCAGGTGCCCACACTATGAATGGAGGCCCTGGCCAGAGGGGGGAGAGGAGCTCCAGCTGGACCAGGTAAGCGTGTTTATTAAAAGTCAGCAGCTACACTTTTTGTAGCTGCGGAATTCTAATAAACACTAAAATGCTGGAACTCCCCTTTTAGGAGTGGGCTGAGAAGACGGTCGCTGCATCCTTAACCGATGAGTCATCAGCGGTCAGAGGGGTTGCCTGCTGACAGTTGAATGTTAAAAAATAAATAAATAGGAGGCTGTTTTTTGGGGGGGGGGGGGGTCTGATGTCACACACTGCATAGAATAGGGAGTCAGGTGTAATCTGGGAGCCGAGTGGAGGGAATGCACACCCCCTATCCAAAAAAATAAAAAATAAAAATAAGAAAAAAGGAAGAAAAAAAAAAACCCAGTGGGGAAATCACTCGGGAATTCAGCCCCCCCTCCGGGCCAATCCGAGGCTACAGCACTGTTCGCACAGTAGGGGTCCAGCTGGTTTCCCTTACAGGCAATGGAGGCTGCACCTGAGAGCTGATTGAAAAATCAGCTGTGGTGTGGACATTGCTGGATTCCTGGACCGGTAAGTGTCCTAATAGTTAAAGTCAGCAGCTATAGTATTTGTAGCCGTTGACTTAATTTAAGGAGCGGAACTCCGCTTTAAATACCACCAAAAGAAAGCTCAATTTGTGTGTGTGTGTGCGTGTGCGTGCGTGCGTGCGTGCGTGCGCGCGCGCGCGTGCGTGTGTGTGTGTGTGTGTGTATATAAAACTTCAATTATATAGAGCATGGCATGGTCGCGCAATTGTAGGTAAAAATAACGCAGTGCCAAAAAGGAAAAATGGCCTAGTCATGGGGGGGGGGGGGGTGTAAATCTTTTGGAGGGCAAGTGGTTAATGTACAGGAAGGGAGTGGAGTGCAAGTTAAAAATAATCCCACATTAAAATGCTATTGGGAAAGGAAAGGCTCTCAAATGTAAACAGTACTCCCATTTCCATAATTGCAGAGAACACCGACAACTAAAAAGGCAAAAGGGCAAAATCAGTTCAGTAATAACAGCAAATTGGACAAAAAGGTAAATTTCACTAATGGGCCACAGACCATGATAAAAAGCCGACAGGTGTTCCTGATGAATCTGCCAGAACAAAATCTCTCAGTGTATGGGCAGCTTTGTTTGCCATTTCATTGCAATACTATAGCTGCTGACTTTAAGGCTTCATTTCCACTGGCGTTTTTACAGCCACTTTTCTGAGCGTTTTTTACAGCTTAAAAACGCCTGTCCATGTTATTCTATGGCATCATGCCCACATAGACGTTTTTGAGCTGCAAATGGCATAGGCGTTTTTGAGCTGTAAAAAAAACGCAGGACCAGGGCGTTCTGAAGCTCCAGAGTAGAGCTGTAAAAACGCCAGACGTTAAAAAACGCTCAAAAACGCGCAAAAACGCTCAAAAACGCGACCGCTGCATTGTTAAAGCTGCAGCTCACAAAAAAAAAAAATTTTTTTTTTTTTTACAAAATAAACATGGACAGGCGTTTTTAAGCTGTAAAAAAGCCTAACAGTGGCTGTAAAAACGCCAGTGGAAATGAAGCCTAACTATTAGGACACTTTACTTAGGTAAATGGGTTCGCTGGTTAGATTTGGCAACATGGTGACTCAATTATGCAAATTCCTGTTTTTTCCTATTGGTGTGGGATTATTAAATACACATATAAAATCCTACAGAATGGGGCCTGGTGTAATAGGACTTGGCAGGGTATGCATTTAAAATTGATGACAAAGCTACGACACCATTTAAAAAATTACTAGATGAAAAGAACAGAAGAGTAACATCAGGCTAGAATACTTTGAGCCAAAATGGAGAAAAAAATTAAATAAAATCACATCAGTACTAACACAGAGAGAGATGTCCAATAGTAACTGTACAAAATACGGGAACTTTCCAGGCACAGCTTGTTCCAGAGGTCACACGACCTGTTCTCTCCCCCCAAAAAACACAAACATTGTACATGTAGGGGAATATTTGCAACTTTGTTTGGAAATGTAATTGTTTGGTTAAGTGATCATAAGGCTCCTTTCACACCGTCTGCAAAATCGCAGGACAAGTCGTACCCCATGATTTCCAATGAGTACCGACGTCAAAGAAGTAATCCCTGTCCGACTTTGGGAAGCTGCACACAGAATATTTACCTCAATTCAAAAAAATGCATAAAAATAAATAAAAAAAGTATATAAAAAAAGTATATAAAAAAAACCTGCTTTTTGATATTTCTTGGACTTTATCTTTTCTGTGTCCTCTAGGTGGTGCCAACGAGGTCCTAAACGGTCACAATTTAAACTTGTTGCTTTTTTTTTTTTTTTTTTAAAGTCTGTTGTGCAGCTGAGTCACTGAACCTCTGTATGGACAAATAGAAGCCCTTCAGGACTGCAACGTTCTCCGTGTTTGGAAAATGGAACGCATCGGTGCAGCTGGAATTATTCATTGTAAAAGATGCCGAGCACAAATATGTGCTTCTTCAAGGCGGACTGAACAATGTGATTGTACAATTTCCTTTAGATCTTCCATTTAAATAAAGTATGAAGAGCAAGGACAAGTCTGATTTGATACTAACAATAGATTGCTTAGACTTGACCCCCATATTACATGTTGATGAATTTGTACAATCAGAATACTGTGTAGTGTATCAGACAAAAAAATAAAAAGTCTTTAGTTGTTGCGCAAAAAATAAAAATCGCAGCGGTGATCAAATACCACCAAAAGAAAGCTATTTGTGGGAACAAAATGATTAAAAAAATAGTTTGGGTACAGTGTAGCACGACCGCGCAATTGGCATTCAAATTGCGACAGCGCTGAAAGCTGAAAATTGGCTTGGGCGGGAAGGTGTGTAAGTGCCCGGTATGAAAGTGATTAAAGTCTCGTATGCACGATGAGAATCAGATGAATGAGCATCCATTTTTTATTTTTTTTGCATGCTAGTCTTATATTAAAAAAAAATGAAGAGGTTACTCAACTTACGAAAATTCTCCTTCAGAAGAGATGTATTTGTATTATATTTTCGGATGAACACTGTACATGAAAATCGCATGTTCTGGTATCGTAAGAAAAAAACTTGCATATTTGTCCCCTCAGATAATTCTGTAACAATCAGATTATCATTCGATCGGTTTGAACGCGGTATTCTCCCAGACTGGATACAGACTGATTGTATAGATAGGGGGTGGCCTCCTATTTTAACCACTTAACGCCAAATCACGCACATGTCCATAATTTGACTTTAAGTGGTTATGCCAGCAGCGACTGGCATCTTTTTTTTTTTATCATTTTTTTGACCATTGGCTTTTATGTAAAAGCCATCCTAGCAGCAAATTATATAAGGGGGGGTCTCTACTGTCCCAATGGTGAGCCCGGAATAAAACCCGCAAGAGTTTGTCAGGGACCGGAATTCAGTTTCCCAGATGTAAATAGCGCCATTTTTGAATTGACAGAGCATCTGAACAAAAAATTGATCTTGGTGTGATCAGATGCTTGCAAGGCCAGAGGAAACCCCACTGGAACCACTTCAATACCCAGCTATAGTAATTTGACATCCAAAGATGGGATATCTGAATCATGCCTGCAGCTAGAGGCAACATTCAGATATCATTTTCTTCTGCGCACGATAAAAACGATCAAAGCGGCAGTTCCGCCGCTTGATCGTTCTTATAGGCTTCTCTGGGCTCTCCTGTGCCATCGGGGGCCCAGAGACCTAATCGTCCGCCGCCCGTGTCTTGTCACATGACAAGCATAGCGATGACTGGTGACCAGTCATCTCTCTGACCGGAGGCCCGGGCACAATGTGATTATGTCGTTCCCAGAAGTAAAAGCCGCGATTGCGGCTAGTAAGCATGAGATCAGTGAATTTTTTTTCACGATCGAGCTTTGCAGCCTTTAGGAGGGATTTGGGGTCTTATTGACCCTACATCTCTCCATAAAGAGGACCTGTCACACACCATTCCTATTACAAAGGATGTTTACTCATTCCATGAGTGTGCGCAATTTTAAAGCGTGACAAGTTAGGTATCTATTTACTCGCCGTAACATCATCTCATATTTTACAAAACAAATTGGGCTAACTTTACGGTTTTGTTATTTTTTTGATTCATGAAATCATTCCCCCCCCCCCCCAAAAAAAGGCGTTTAAAAAATTATTGCGCAAATACTGTGCAAGATAAAAAGTTGCAAGGACAGTCATTTTATTCCCTAGGGTGTCTGCTAAAAAAACATATATAACATTTGGGGGTTCTGAGTAATTTTCTAGCAAAAGAATGATGATTTGTACATGTAGGAGAGAAGTGCCAGAATAGGCCCGGTATGGAGGTGGTATAAAAGCCCGGTATGGAAGTGGTTGAAGAAAAAAAAAATTGTGGATTCTTTTTTTTTATTATAAAGAAAGTGTAAAAATAAATGAATAAAAAAAAATGTTAAAAAGTGCCCCCATCCCCCTGTGCAACGGAGAACGCATGCGTTGGTCCCACAAGCATGCGTAAAAAGCAATCACACCACACATGTGAGAAATTGCTGTGAATATCAGAGCGAGAGCAATAATTGTAGCACCAGACCTATTATGCAACTCTAAACTGGCAGCTCTTAAAGCATCCCCAATGGCAATGTAGTTTGTTGCCATACCACCAGTGTGCAATTTTAAAGTGTAACATTAGTTATTAGATACCCCCCCCCCCCCACACACATACAAACACACGTACAAAAAATGCAATAATTCTAGCACCAGATCCCCTTTGTAATGTTAAACTGATGACCTATAACAGGGATATGCAATTAGCGGACCTCCAGCTGTTGCAAAACTACAAGTCCCATCATGCCTCTGGGTTCATGCTTGTGGCTGTCAGAGTCTTGCTATGCCTCATGGGACTTGTAGTTCTGCAACAGCTGGAGGTCCGCTAATTGCATATCCCAGGCCTATAGGGAGCCTTTAAAACATTGCCTATGGAAAATAAAGGGTACTGAAGTGTGTCGCCATTTCACAGGTGCACGCAATATGTAAGATTTGACATGTGGGTTTCTATTTTCTCAGCTTTTATATTTAACCCACAAAATTGGGTCATTTATTGCATTTTTTGTGCCCCCTAAAATTACATTTTAAATGTGATTTTTACCTTTGCGGCAATATCACGATTAAAAATGAGGACCAACACTATTTTATTCTCCAGGGTGTCTGCTTTCAGAAAATATATCATGTTTTGATTTATTTTTTTTAATCTTTAGGCCTAAAATAATTTTCCAAATGTGGGCAAAAAAAAGCTGGCTGTGAAAGGGTTAAAGGATAAGTTCACCTTTAGGAACATGTTAGATTATCTACCAGTAAGCTTTGTTAGTTAAAAAAACAAAAAACAAAACTGGCTCCTAGCAAATTTGTCGAGCCCTGCATTAAAGTGTATTTTTCCCAAAAATTGCCACTGGAAAAAACGCTATGCAAACACTGTGGGACATAAAAAAAAAAAAAAAAAAAAAGGGGGGGGGGGGGGGCATTGCAAAACCCACCATTTTATTCTTTAAGGCATCTGCTAAAAAATACAGTTTTTTACTTGAAAACAAAAAGTGTCAGAAAAAGGTCTGGTCTTCAAGTGGATATAGTCTTGGCAAGTCTAGCTGGCCATGCACTATAATAATGTAATAGGTAGACAAACCCAAGCAATCTCTTCCACTGGTATCCAGTCAGGCAGACCTTTGCTTTATACAGCGGATCAAAGATCGCGAGAAGAGGATTGTCCAATGACATTGTATAGTCCTAAAGGAGTACATGAAGAACCCAGGCACTGACAGTGGCACAGAAGTCCAAATTCGCTGTAAAAAAACTCAGTATAGCAACCTATATTGTATTCTTATAACTGTAGGGTTAAATACCTCTAAGGATAGCAAGTTCCCCGTGTCAGCAAGTCATTAAAGTTCTGTTTGCAGCATGTCTGGAGATCACACAGATAATACTGATCAATACCGGATTGTGGGCACTGCCAACGCTGTAGCTGTGTTATGGTGGGACAGGGAGGATGAAAAGTGAGCTCCCTGTGCATTTTTGTCTGCTTATTTTGAAAAATATATAAAATCAGGATTTTATTTTTAATTACTGACTAAATTTTTTGTGTGCGCCAAAAAAAAAAAAAAAAATTGTAATGCAAAGCCTTTAACCCCTCAGTTGCCAGAGCTTTTTTTATACACACTGTAAATTACTACAATTTAGTTAAAACTTCCAAATGTTATCGGGGGAATGCAATAAAGCACCAACAGACAGTTTCCAGGCACAGATTAGAATTCCATACCACGCGATTTGCTAACTTTACCGACACATAATTGCATGATTTTAATGCATCAAATCCAAAAGTTACCGTAGTTACCTCTGGATTGTAGATAATGAAACTGGAGGTAAGGCCCAATGACAAATTGTACCGCACGATTTCCAATGAGTACCATTCATATCTGTGCAACTTCAAGTCGCACCGACTTCAAAGTAGTCCCTGTACAACTTTGATCCGAGTTTAATGTGAGTTGAGGTCCATAGACCAAGTTTACACAGGCATTCCCTGAAACTGCGGCAAAATCATGCGACTTTGAAGTCATGGTAGTGTGAAAGGGGCCTTACTGGGTGGATCACCAGATGAAAATGGAAGAACGAATGCCTAAAAAAATAAAACTAGTGCAGCCATCAAATCTAAGAATTGGCAAGCTGCAACATGATAAAGGTTTGATTTGGGGTTTAATACTGCTTAAAAAGCAGTAATAAACTCCAACTGGGCACTTGTACCCACAGATAAGCTTATAATAAAGCCTACATGTAGGTATAAGGAATATCTCCAAGACGTGCACCGTTTAGGGCATGGGTCTTCAAACTACGGCCCTCCAGTTGTTCAGGAACTACAATTCCCATCATGCCTAGTCATGTCTGTGAATGTCAGTGTGTTACAATACCTCATGGGATGTGTAGTTCTGCAACAGCTGGAGGGCCGTAGTTTGAGGATCCCTGGTTTAGGGGATATTCATGGTCTCTGCAGCCAGCGATGTCACTGGAGCATGCTCTCTGAAGGAAAGGCATACGTGTGCCACACATACATGGAAGTGCCGTCATTGCGGCTCGGCCATTTAAGCAGCCAGAGCTCCACACAGAAAGGAAGACCAGGTGAAAATGGAAGACATCAGTGGTGAGGGGGCTTTGGTTCAAGGTAAGCATTTCATAATGTGCTAGTATGTGATGGACATTATGACATTACCTTGCAGGGAGATTTTTTTTGTAGTTTACTACTGCTTTAAAGGTCCTTCACTTACCTCATCCTTCCATTTTGCTTTTAAATGTCCTCATTTCTTCTAAGAATTCCTCACTTCCTGTTCTTCTGTCTAACTCCACACAGTAATGCAAGGCTTTCTCCCTGGTGTGGAGTGTCATGCTTGCCCCCTCCCTTGGACTACAGGAGAGTCAGGACGGCCACTAACAGCTCCTTTATCTGCAACATAGAGAGCATCCCGACTCTCCTGTAGTCCAAGGGAGGAGGCGAGCACGACACTCCACACCAGGGAGAAAGCCTTGCATTACTGTGTGGAGCTACAGGCAGAAAAACAGGAAGTGAGGATTTCTCAGAAGAAATAAGGACATTTGAAAGCAAAATGGAAGGATGAGGTAAGTGAAGGAGGACTGCACTAAGGTAAAGGAAGCTATTTAGGAAAAAAAAAAAAAAATGTACTCTACAACCCCTTTAAAATCACATTGTTTAATACCGCCCAACTGCCATAGAGAACCTGATGAGCATGTTGATGTCTTTGTGTATATGGGACCTGCATGACCCCACCGTTTAGAAAACACTGCCTGTGCCAACTGTAGAACCTCAGCGATGACCAGTCCATAACTAGTGACTAAGCAGTTGTTAAAGACCAGCCAACCAGCCACCAAGCTTTACCACAAATTAGAAATGCATTCTCCTAGAAAGCGGACCGTAGCAATTCTGATGTGTCCATGCAGCTGACCGCCACCATATTCTAAATGGTCAGAAGAGGTCAAGGAACACACAACGATGAGCTCCGGCTTGTTCGCAAAGTCCACGTGCAGAGCCCGCCAGGAAGTGAGCACTGCGCTAATCACAGGCAGCGAGACATTTTCCTATCTCTGCAGCCGAGCATCGGGACAATGTCTCACTGCCTGTGATTAGCGCAGCGCTGTGCAGACTTCCTGGCGGGCTCTCACGTGGAGTGTGCAAACACGGCTGAGCTCACCCTTACTTCTTAACCACTTACCCCCCGGACCATATTGCTGCCCAAAGACCAGAGTACTTTTTGCGATTCTGGACTGCGTCGCTTTAACTGACAATTGCGCGGTCGTGCGACGTGGCTCCCAAACAAAATTGGCGTCCTTTTTTTCCCACAAATAGAGCTTTCTTTTGGTGGAATTTGATCACCTCTGCGGTTTTTATTTTTTGCGCTATAAACAAAAATAGAGCGACAATTTTGAAAAAAAAAAATATTTTTTACTTTTTGCTGTAATAAATATCCCCCAAAAATATATAAAAAAACATTTTTTTTCCTCAGTTTAGGCCGATACGTATTCTTCTACCTATTTTTCGTTAAAAAAAAAATCGCAATAAGCGTTTATTGATTGGTTTGCGCAAAAGTTATAGCGTTTACAAAATAGGGGGTATTTTTATGTAATTTTTCTTAATATATTTTTTTTACTAGTAATGGCGGCGATCAGCGTTTTTTTTTCGGTACTGCGACATTATGGCGGACACTTTTGACACATTTTTGGGGCCATTGGCATTTTTATAGCGATCAGTGCTATAAAAATGCATTGGATTACTATAAAAATGCCACTGGCAGGGAAGGGGTTAACACTAGGGGTTAAGTATGTTCCCTCTGTGTGTTCTTACTGTGGGGGGGGTGGCCTCACTAGGGGAAACACTGATCCTCGGTTCATACATTGTATGAACGGAAGATCAGCATTTCCCCCGCTGACAGGACCGGGAGCTGTGTGTTTACACACACAGCTCCCGTTCCCTGCTCTGTACCGAGCGATCGCATGTGCCCGGCGGCGATCGCGCCCGCCGGGCACACGCACGGGAGTCGGGGGCGAGCGGGGGGCGTGCGCGCGCCCCCTAGTGGCGGCTAAAAGAGAGGACGTATAGCTACAGGCTCTCGCCTAGGAGAGCCGACCTGCCGCCGTATAATGACGGTGGCTGGTCGGCTAGTAGTTAATTGTTGTATCTCAGCCAAAAACCTATTACATGGAATTTTAAAAAAATGCTTTTCAGAAAAAGAAAGTCA
Organism: Rana temporaria; assembly: GCF_905171775.1. Taxonomy (NCBI): domain Eukaryota; kingdom Metazoa; phylum Chordata; class Amphibia; order Anura; family Ranidae; genus Rana; species Rana temporaria. The sequence goes on from NC_053490.1 coordinate 66,735,340, forward strand.
CAAAACAGCAATTAGGAGTAAAAAGAAGACTCATGATACATTCATGATTTCCAGATTTTTAGCCCCTCCCCTGATAGAACCCCAATTTGTGGGTGTTCTTAAAGGGGTTGTATGGGTTCAGTTTAAAAAACCAACAATAAATAAATGTTATACTTGCCTCTACTGTGCAGTTCGTTTTGCACAGAGTGGCCCTGAACGTCCTCTTCTGGGGTCCCACGGTAGCTTTCGCGGCTCCCCCCGCAAGAGCTAGCCCCCCCCCTGGGAAGATCTCTCCCGAGTGGGTTACCTTGCGGGCACACTCCTGTGTGATATACTTGGCGGCCATAGCCCCCCGGCGCGCCGCGTCATTGATTTGATTGACAGTAGCGGGAGCCAATGGCTGCGCTGCCATCAACCTAACCAATGAAGAGCCTTGAAGCAGTTTGGAAACCGACACGGGAAGAAGCCCACAGAAGTTCGGGGCTCAGGTAAGTAAAAACGGGGGCACGGGGGGGCCCCATTAAGGTGAAAAAACACGAAGGTTTGCAACCACTTTAATGCTGAGCTCAGTTGTCACTGCTCCCTGTTGAGTGCACACACCTGTCCGGAGAGCTGTCAGTTCTCCTGGTCCACCCCCTCTGTCTTTCAAGCAGGATCCACAACTTGGTAACCCAGCATCATTGGTCACTAGGATGAAAGCAGCTGGGCCACACAGCATCAACAGATGTTATGGTGCAGGCGCCCGGGCCACCAGGACCATGGAAACACTCTGTGCTGTGCAACCCAGACACCTGCATCCTACAAACACTGTACAGCCCATGCATTCTATGCATGAAGGTAATCCCCCCCCCCCCCCCCCCCAACACTTACCAGAGCACTTTGCGACATGCAGAAGAGCCTCAGCTCATAAACTTTCCCTCATTGGCTGAGACAGCAGCTATTGGCTCCCGCTGCTGTTAAATCACAGCCAGTGAGCCAATGAGGAGAGAGGGGTGTGCCGAGCCATGGCCATGTGTGTGAATGGAAATGCAGGGCAGCAGCACAGTACCGAGCCCTGCTTGGGTGCCGCATCCCACAGCAAGCTACTTTCTGTGGGGGCACTTGGCAGAAGGGAGGGGCCATCCGAGAAGAGGAGGATCTGGGCTGCTCTGTGCAAAATTACTGCGCATAGCAGGCAAGTATAATGCATTAAAGGCTTTTTTATTGTTTTTTAAAAGTATCACTAAGTAACTATAGGGGGAAGAAAAAAAAGAAAAAAAAAAAAAGTTATATCCATGTTGCAGTCTGGCACTACCATTAAGCAGTTGGTTTCCCCCCCCCATAACAGTTTTATAAACCTACTGATCCTGCCAGTAGATATTTTTTTAACCTCACTTTCTGATATATGGTGACAAAAAAATGTTCTGCAATAAAATCACACAGCAGTGTTGTCACCTTAGCTAGCTTTTTAAAGCAGAACTTCACCGCTTTTTTGGATTTAAAAGCGGAGTCCCACCCATATAAAAGTCAGCAGATACAAAAAGTGTAGCTGCTGACTTTTATTAACCACTTAAGCCCCTGACCATTTGGCTGGCCAATGACCAGGCCACTTTTTGTGATTTGGCACTGCGTCGCTTTAACCGACAATTGCACGGTCGTGCGATGTGGCTCCCAAACAAAATTGGTCAGCAATCGGTTAAAAATCGGACACTCACCTGTCCCTTGGTCCAGCGATGCGGGCGTATAAAGCCCTGCTCCTCTCTGTGGCACCGGAATTGTCGGGGGGGGGGGGGGGGGGTATTTTGCAAGGCTGTGGATTCACAGCTGGGCATGCACTGCCAATGCGCAAGCCGCGCACCGTGACTGGCCGGGCAATCATTTGGGACCTGTGACAGCGGCATACTGCTCTTGCTGTGATTAGTCAAAGCACAAGTAGATCAGGCGGGTGCCGGCCAATGGATGACTGCCGTCACCTGTTGATTGGGGAGGGGGAAGGCAGGACAGAGCTCCGCGTATGTAAACAAGGCAGCGCTCTGAATTTGTTTCCTGGAAAAGTGGGGAATAAAACCCAGCACATCCTTTAGTAAAAAGCACCTCACAACAGTTAGGCACACATTTAACCCTTTGATTGCCCCAAGATGTTTAACCTGTTCCCGCCAAGCCAATAGCAGATTTACGGCTGTCTGAAGTCATTATGTCCTGTCAGGAAGCCTCGATCACAGGGCCGTGTATATGGGACACAGCCGATGACTGATCAGAGTAATGGCTCACTGCCAGTACCATGTGATGGCTGTGACCAATCACAACAGGTCACATGACAGTTGTAAACAATGGAAGGCTTTCTTCATGCCATCTATTGTGTACAATTGTGTTGCTAGATGCGATAGGTTAATTTGATCACATGGTAGAGACAGGCCCAAACACAGTCCATCTGTACCAAGTGATTATCTTTGACCAATCACAGCTAAATCACACCAAAACAGACTGAATGATTTCATTCAGTAAAATGCTTGCTTATAGCCATGCAATTCACTGCTATAAGCAAACATAATGTGTAAAAAAAAAACAAAAAAAAAAAAAACTGTTCACTTCCCGAGTAGTTATAGTAACATATTGCTTGCGTTTTTAACAAAAAACACACACACTTTATTTTTCGTACAGTCGCTAGTCAGTGCCACACCAGTTATATAATGACACTGTACTGCACTGGTGGCAGTATGCAATAAAAAAAATTTTTTTGCACAATTTCTTAATTTTACACAAAAATTATGGGACAAAAAAAAATTACAACTTCAAAAAATAAAAAATAAAAAAAATGTAGTGCCTCTTACTAAATACCTTGGACTGTCTACTTTCCAAAAAGGGGCAATTTCTACTGTCCTGACATTTTAGGGCCTCCAGAAATGATAGGCCGTCAGAACATCAGGATTGATCAATTTTCAGATATACACCATAAAAATGTGGACTTCCTGAAGTCTAAATATACACAGATTTGGGTTATTTTCACCAAAGAAATGTAGTAGAATATATTTTGGGCTAAATCCATGGAGAAAAATTATTTTCAAAATTTTATAAAACAGAAATGAAGAAAAAAATCCCCTTTTCTTTAAAATGTTGTAGTTTTTTGGTTATATAACAAACAAAAAAAACACACAAGCAAAAAACCCAATGGTGATTAAATACCACCAAAAGAAAGCTCGATTTGTGAAAAAAAAAAAAATATATATATTTAAAAAAAAAAAAAATTATATTAATATATATATTTTGTTTGGGTACAGCGTCACATGACTGCGCAGTTGTCAAAGTGCGCTGAAAGCTGAAAATGTGCCTGGGCAGGAAGGGGGTAAAAGTGGCCAGTATTGAAGTGGTTAACCCCTTCCCAGCCAGTGTCATCAGTACAGTGATGGTGCATATTTTTAGCACTGATTACTGTATTAGTGTCACTGGTTCCCAACAAAGTGTCAGATTGACCGTCACAATATTGCAGTACTGCTATAAGTAGCCAATCACCAATACTAAAAAAAAAAAAAAAAAAAAATATATATAAATATAAATAAAAATTCCCTAAATATATCCCATATTTTGTAGACTTAAAAAAAACTTTTGAGAAAACAGTATACGCCTATTGGGACCATTTATCAAAAATATGTATTGGCTTACATTTATAAAGAAAATTTGATTTTTATTTATTTTTTTGGATATGTTTTACAGCATAAAAAGTAAAAAAAAAAAAAAACACACACACACACACGCAGTGGTGATCAAATACCCCCCCCCCCCAAAAAAAAGCTCTATTGGTGGGGGGATGACATTTTTCACTTTTGTACAGTGGCGCACGACCACGCAATTGTCAGTTAAAATAAGGCAGTGCTGCATTACAAAAAATGCTCTGGTAATGAAGGGGGGGAGGGGTTAATCTTCCGGAGGTCAAGTGGCTAAGCTTTGAAAATGAAAGTTAAAAGCCGATTGGTTTGCCATTCACAGCTCCTCCAGTCTTTATAAAAAGTACACATGGAGGGGAATTTACAGTGTATGCATGTAAAACTTCATTACAAATGTTTACAAGTGTACAGCATAAAATTACCCTCCCAAAAACAGACTTCTTTTTTTGTACACGGATGAACGCAGTGCGGTATTATACTTCCAGGCGCAACCGTGTGAACGGGCCCATAGCCGACTATAGTGCTGTATACAGATACATACAAAACTATACTCTGTATGCAGCCTTCGAATGAGTCCTAAGAGGGTGTGTCACCCAGAAAAAGAGAGTCTGGAATGGATACACAGCACTTCAAACTAAACCTTTGCAAGTCAGTAAACCGCATTTCTTTGAGTTTGTAAGGCTACATTATACAAATTTTTTTTGCACAATTTTCCTTTAGATTTACCAAAAACATATATGGAGGTCAAACCTAAACACTTGATTTGTATCCAATCAGGCAGGCCTTTGCACTACATAGCTGAAGGAAAATTAGATGTATGGTCAGCGTCAATTACAAACGTAATTAACTCTTTGTGTAGCAGCTTTGTTACTGTCAATAAATCAGCATTAATTAGGTCAAATCAATTTCTAAAGCATTTACAGAATCTTCCTATTGGCTGTCCAGCGGTGGCAGTATTCTCTCAGGCTCCAGAAGACTGCGCACCATGATGACATTATAGGATGAGGAGGACAGCGGTCATTATAGACACAGACTACAGTGAGGGATCACAGGTCCAAACTCCTGGAGGGGGACTGACCAGGCACATGTGAATTTACACTAAAGAAAGTTTTTTTTTTTTTTTATATAAAAGGGAAGAGCACTTGCCCTCTGAAACATTTACCCCCCTTCATGACCAGTCAATTTTTTGCGATACAGCACTGCATTACCTGACAATTGCACCATCATGCGCCACTGTACCCCCATATAAAATGT